>NW_027531877.1:1095775-1516242 GCF_008692635.1 Crocuta crocuta | reverse complement strand
TGCTTCTTAGAGTATCCATATGAAAAGAAAGGTAGAAATACACCTCTCCCAGAAGTTGCAGGGTCAAACAAAAACGCTAAAGCTAGTAAGGATATAGAATATTTGATTAATACAATTAACTAGTGTCACTTAACAAACATGTATGTGTATAAAATCCTGTGCTTACAAATCAGAGAAGGCAGTTCCTTTCAGGCATTTATAAGCCTTCACAAAAATTGACTACGAATTAGCCTCAAATCCAGTGTGATAAAGCATCACAATAATCAGTGTTCTAGAGACCAAAGTACTGTAAAATGAGAATCAATAACGAAACAACAGATAAAATTTTTGTTTCATATACAAGTCTTTCCCATCCCACGGGAGTCCACAGGGAGTTGAGTTCAGCTCACTCTTAGCTCAGACATGGGAGCCTCCATTCTCTCCCTTCAACCTTTCTCTCACTGTTGTCTTTTTCCTCTACCTCTGTTCCTAACCTTAATCTCTGGGGGAGGAGGTGGGGTTGTAAACTTGAACGCCTTTTCATATGATTTTTAGTCATTTATTCTTTTTATAAATTGCAGGTTCATGTTCTTTACTCGTATTTCTGTTTGGTGATACAGTTTATATATTAAGAGTAGTAAGAGTACTTAAATATTTAGAGTATTTTTGTATATTAAGACTATATATTAAGAGTATGTTGAAAACCCATTTTACAGACAGAAAATTACAATTTGGTCCAGTCACCTGCAGAGAGCTTCCAACCTAAACTCTGCCTCATATCAGTACTAGATGGTTAAGCCTTAATAATCCATGGACAAAAAGACCTTAGTACCCCACAGAAGAGTGCTTTTCAAAAGAAATGAATCACAAACCAAAGGGATTTTCTATGGTGGCCCAGTTAGTACAATAATCTGTGGTCTGTGACTCGCTTTTGCTTTGGCGGATTCTGGTCCTTGCCTATGTGTGTCCCTAGAGAACCGAACTAACATCTGGGTTCCCTTCTGGATGGGACTATATCAGGGAGGCGAGGAAAGGTGTAAAGGAGGCAAAGTTTAGAGAACTCATCAGAGCATTAGGCCATTTTTTCCTGCCAAAATTGCCCTTCTCTTTGCATGCTCTCTCTGCCGTTTTGTAATCAAAGGATTTCTGGCTCATTCTCTCCATTACCAAGGTATCCTCCTTTCACCCTATCTTCAAGATATCTTTAACTCCAGTGAGGGAGTTGGTGGGGAGGGGTGAGGAAATACAGATATATGAGTACCTTTTAATTTTTATCCCAATGGAATCATATAGCACATGTTCTGAATTTCTTTTTTTTTTCTGCAAAAAATATACTGTAGATATCTCTCCATAACAGTAGATACATGTCTACCTCAGTTTTTCGAATAAAAGGATACAATTCTGTTTTATGGATGTTGAAGGACAAGAAAACCACAAAGCTGTGCTGTAGAATACGTAACAACATAAACATTATATATACTGTTGACTTTGGATGTTGATATATATATTTCAAAGTGAGAAGATGCAAGGTTAATATATTGATTCATTGAAGATTTATTGATTGAGCACTTACCACGTGGTGTGTACCACAATAGGCAGTAAAGGTACAGCCATAAACAAAATAGGTGAAATTTCCTGCTCTCTTAGAGCTTATGTTCTGGTGAGAGGAAACAAAAACATAAACATAATAAATAACAGCATCACGTAGAGTTTTATCAGTGGCAAATGCCGTGGAGAAAAAGAAAGCAGGACCAGGTGGATGGGGAGAATTGAGAAGGGTTGCAATTCTAGATAGAGGAATCAGGGAAGACCAGAGTGACACATATGAGCAAACCATTCTAAGAAGGTGCAGTTACCTGGAAGAAAATTGTTTCGGGTGGAAGAAACAGAGAGTTCAAAGGCCCTGAGGTAGGAGCGTACGTGGCCTATTATATGGAGGAAGAGCAAGCAGACCAGTGTTACTAGAATGAGGTGACCAAAAAGGAGAGAAGTAGGACATGAAGCCATTCCTAAGGACATTAGCTCTTCTTCTAAGTTAAATGGAAACCTTTGTATGGTTTTTGAGTTGGAGAGTGATGTTCACCGACTAATGCTTTAATAGGATCGCGGCGTCTCTTATGTGTTTTGTCTAGAGCATAGACTCTAGAGAGTTAAGGGTCAATACAGGAAGATCAGGTAGGCCACTGCTGGCAGAACCCAATGATAAAATCATGGGAGCCAGGCCCCAGACAGCACCAGTGGAGGGGTGAGAAGTCGTTACATTCTAACTGGGTTTTAAGGGTGGATCTAACAGAATTTGCTGATGGGTTAGATACGACGTGTGAAGGAATGAGGGGACTCAAGGATGGCTCCAAAGTTTTTTTTTTCTTGGCCTGAGCAAAGAGAAAGAGAAAGAGAAGATTATTATCTGAGATGCAACATACCACTGGAGGAGCCTATGTGAAGAGAAATACAAGAACATTTTAAAATGTCACTTCTGTCCACTCCATTTCTTTCTTAACCCCTATGCATTTTGTTTCACAGGGGGTGGGAAGGTGGGATGGTGTTGATGAGGGGGCAGAGGGGTACCCCGGTTTCTCTGGCTCTGTGCATCTCATGCAGTTACAGTCAAACTACAAGCCAGAGTTGTTTTGCTTTGAAGCTCCCCTGGGACTAGAGGATCCGTTTCCAAGTTCATTCACAAAGTTATTGGCTGGCCTCGGAGCTGCTTCCAAGAGAACCCACACAGGCGTCTTTGCAGGGCTGCTGCACTGTGTGGTAGCCTGCCTCCCCGGGAGGAGGGCCAAAGGGCAGGGAGAGACCCCACAGAGAGGCAGACAGAGTGCCCGGAATGGAAGGCTCAGTCTTTTCTAACGATGCTCTAAAGTGTCATCTCATCATACTGTATTTGTTGAAAGTGTGTTACTGAGTCCATCTCACATTCCAGGGGAGGAGAATACAGAAGGACATGAATACCAGGGTGGGGAGACTTGGGGGTCCTCTTAGAGGCCATCTACCATGGGATCCTTGTAAAACCTGAAAATGAACAAACTGGAATTCCCTGTCTTTTATTTTATATTTTTTAATGTTTTCTTTATTTCTGAGAGAGAGACCACATGAGCAGGGGAGGGTCAGAGAGAGAGGGAGACACAGAATCTGAAGCAGGCTCCAAGCTCTGAGCTGTCAGCACAGAGCCCAAGGCGGGGCTCTAACCCACAAACCGTGAGATCATGACCTGAGCCGAAGTCGGACGCTTAACCGACTCAGCCACCCAGGCGCCCCCAGAATTCCCTGTCTTAAACAATCTGAGGATCGCTGTGTCACACTTCAATCATACCTCTGGTATAATAATGTTTTAGACTGTCAAAATGTATTCAGCATCTAATTCATGCCTGGCGTTATGCCAAACCTGAAAATACAGGATGACTGTGATGGACTCATAGCTCTTGTAACGAAGAAATGAATCAATGTAACAACTGCCCGTCCGTGTGGAGCCCTGCAAGGAAGGCAGCGAGTCCAGTGATTCAGACCTCACACCGCAGAGCTGGACTCCCTGAGCCAAATCTGCTTCTGCCACTTACAAGCTGTGTGACAATTAACTACTCATTCTCTCTGGGCCTCCCTTCCCTTCCCTTCCCTTCCCTTCCTTCCCTTCCCTTCCCTTCCCTTCCCTCTTTTCCTTTCTTTTCTTTTTTCTTATGTTTATTTTTGAGAGTGACAGAGACAGAGTACAAGTGGCAAAGGAGCAAAGAGAGACAGGAAGACAGAATCTGAAGCAGCCTCCAGGCTCTGAGCTGTCTGCACAGAGCCCAACACAGGGCTCAAACTCATGAACCAGGAGATCATGACCTGAGCTGAAGTTGACGCCCAACCAACTGAGCCACCCAGAGACCTCGCCTCCATTTTCTAGTGTGTGAAAGTGAGAAAATAATGGATCCTCCCCTAGCTGGTCGTGAGGATTAGGAAAGTCAGCATACGATAAAGCCTGTAGAACAGTATAAAACACATACTTAAGTACTGTGTTAGTGTGTGTTAGTAGCATGAACTAAACCTAATACAGAGCAGAACCCTTTATTTTTGCCTACTTTGACCCTTTTGTTCTTTTTAAATGTTCTATTGCTTTTATACACCTTTAAGCTCATGTGATACTTTCCTGCCCAAATTCCAAAAAGATTTACAAAGTATTTACTGTTTTTAATGTCGATTGCTTGGTACTTCAGGCAAGAAAAAAATCAATCTAAACAAAAAATCACTATAACTCAAAAACTTAAAATCATCATCTTGCTCTCTTTCCTCCAGATAATGTCTGCAGATGTAACTAAGGATGGGCTCAGAATGGACCTCTAGGCAACAAGGGTCCCTTGTTCTATAGGCTTTGCAAAGCTGGTCTACTCAGACAGCCAGGCCCATTGTTCTCCTTAGCGCAGTGACTGTCCCTGACAGAACATCTTCTCCAAGGACACGGGCACTTGTATTTCTCATTCAGTTCTGTGTACAACCTTGTCAAAGATGTTTTTTAAAATATAAGTCGGTTATAGCACTTTTCTGCTTTGTCACTGTGCCCATATACCGTCTTGAACAATTCCAGTATCAAGTCATAAGCCCATATAGTCAAGCAGCATTCCTTTCTACCTTGACTCTTACGTGGGGAGTTCCTGGCAACAGGACCCTTTTCTTTGTTTATTTGTATATTTGGTTTCTCTTTTTTCTCTGTGTCTGTGGAAAGAACATGGGAATTTGAAATGCACAGCGCTGAGGCTTCTATGATTTTTTTCCTGAAGAATTATCTACTGTACTTCAAATGAAATAGTGGATAATGGACTCTTCAATAAATGGCTGTTGAGACAATGGGATAGCCATCGAACGAGAAATTAAATCAGATTCTGCTCACTTCTACTCCAAAATAAACTCCAGGTTGACCAAAGACTTATTTTCAAAAAAGGAAACCATGGAACATTCCAAAAGCCGTCATGAAACAGGTCATTTATTTCAAAGTACAAAAGAAAACCCATATATCATAAAGGGAAAAAACTGATCAGTTTTATTACATTACATATTTTAATCTATAATGCAAAAATACAAGGAAAACGTAGAAAAATGGTGAAAATGTTTAATTTGCATTACAGAAAAATAGCTTATTTTTTATAGAAATGGATAATAAAAGGAATGATAATTCAACAGAAAAATGGGCAAAATGATAACAGAATATTCAGAAAATACAATTGGTTCTTAAACTTAAGAGAAGACATTTGTTGTCATTCATGAGATAAATGCTAATTGCACTTTCACTAAGATTTTCCTCCTGGATTTGGACTTGACTTAGTGATTCTTATCCAAAGAAAAGAGTATGGAAAAGGGAAGAAGAGTCATGTTAGCATGGAGTAACCTCACCGAAGGTACGTAACTAAATAAACAAGATCATCATCCCTGGTCTAATCATGAGAGAAAACAAACATGACAAACCCAACATAATCCTAGATGATAACCTGGAACAGAAAGGGGACCTTCGTAGAAAAACTGTGGAAATCCACATGAAACCTAGACTTCGATTATACCAATCTTCTTTTCTTCATTTTCACAAATGTATCATGTTAATGTCAGATGTTACCATGAGGAGAGACTGGGTGAGGGGTATCCAGAACGTTGTTTTGCTCTCTTTGCAACTTTTCTATAAAATCTGAAATTATTCCAAAATGAAGGATTTATTAAAGATTTGTTTTTCCCAGTCAATTTGGCAAAGATAAAATGTTTGATAACATACTATGTTTGGAGATAGTGTAGTTAACAGTATTTCTTGTATTCTCAGAAGTGTAAATTGGAACATTTATGAAAGTAAATTTGGCAATATCTGTTAAAGTAACTGAAGCTACCCTTTGACTCAGCAGGGTTTTCTTTTCCCCTAGAGATTTACCTGATAAGTATACTGGTATATATACAAAATATACAAGATGATTCATCATGGCATTGCTTAAGCAAAAGATTGGAAATAACACTGTATGCCAGTAGGAGACTTCCTTTTTCTTTTTTAATTCCAGTACAGTTAACATCCAGTGTTATTTTTTTTCCGATGTATAAAATAGTGATTCAACAATTTTATACATTGCTTGCTGCTCATCACCATACGTGTGCTCTTAATCCCCTTGATCTCTTTTACCCATCACCCCCCCGCCCTCCGTAACCATCAGTTTGTTCTCTATAGTGAAGAGTCTGTTTCTTGGTTTATCTCTTTACCCGCCTTTGTTCATTTGTTTTGTTTTTTAAATTCCACATATGGGTGAAACCATATGTTATTATTGGTCTTTTTCTGGTTTATTTCCCTTAGCCTTATATTCTCTAGCTCCATCCATGTTGCTGCAAATGGCAAGATTTCATTCTTTTTTATGAATAAATAATATTCTGTTGTGTGTGTGTATGTGTGTGTCTGTACATATATATATATACATATATATATACACACACACATATATATATACATATATATTTACATGTATATATATATATTCATGGCTATTGTAAATAATGCTGCAGTAAAGCTAGGGGTGTATCGATCCCTTTGAATTAGTGTTTTCATAATTTTGGCTAGGTACCAAAAATCAGACTAGTGTGATTCCTGGATCATAGGGTAATTCTATTTTTAAATTTGTGTTTATATTTTTAGTAATCCCTACACCCAACACGGGGCTCAAACTCACAATCCCGAGGTTAATACTTACAGGCTCTGCCAACGGAGCCAGCCAGGTGCCCCTATTTTTAATTTTTTGAGGAACGTCCATTCTGTTTTCCGCAGTGGATGTACCAGTTTGCATTTCAGTAGGGGATTTCTTAGTAAGTAAATCCTTCAACTGAGAATTTGCAATTGGGGAAAAAAATTTTAAACATATATTGTTTACTTAAAAAGGAGAAGTTCAAGATACCTTACTGTGGAGGGGATAGTATGTATGTAAGAGAGGGGGCCATAGATAATATTTTCTTGTGTGTACATTAAAATACATCTGAAGGGCAGACAACTAGAAATTTTCATCTGTCTCTGGGTTGGAGCCCTGGAGTAGGCAGGAGTGAAATAGATCTTTCTCTGTACACTTTTTACTATATTTTGAATTTCGAAAGCTGTGACTATATTATCTCCCATATGTCATCAAAGCTAAAATATCACAGATTATAAAATGTAGTATTCTTTCGTGTATAACTAAGAACAAAATGCTGCCATTTACCTGTAAAGCACCGCTGCCTATAAGATAAATCCTGAATTTAAGATGGGCATCTTTAAAAGCAATAAATGCATGACTTTTAAATGTGCACTCTAGAAACCATAAAATGTGCTTTCAAAATAAAACTGTAAAAACATATTTTAAAGAAATAGCCATTTGGGGTATTTTTAACATGTAGTAAAAAAGTCTACAGGAATATGTGCCAAAGAGGTATAGCAATTATTTCTAGATGGTCCCATAGTGGTGATTTTTATTTTCTATTGAGTATCTTCTGTATTTTCTAAATCTTCTAGAAGGATAAAGTGTTGTTTTTCTGATCAGAAAAGGTGTTAGCAAATGCAGTGTGACGGTAAACTTTAAGGCGGCAACTCCATTACCTTGTTTGTGGTGAGAAAGTTTTTTAAAGGGTGACCTTAACAGTAGCAAGCCTAGTGGCATCTGGGTGGCTCAGTCATTTGAGGTTGAGCATCCCGCTCTGGATTTTGGCTCAGGTCATCATCCCAGGGTTGTGGAATGGAACCCGATGTTGGGCCCCGTGCTGGTTATGGAGCCTGCTTAATATTCCCTCTCTCTGGTCCCATCCACGTAGTTGCAAATGGCAAGATTTCATTCTTTTTTATTGCGTTAAAAAAAAAAATATTCGCACCCTCTGCCCCTCCCCTGCTGTACAGGTGCTTGCTCTTTCTCTCTTAAAAAAAAAAAAAAAAAGGATAAGCCTCAAGTTCTCACATCTATACCCCATGCTTGTTAGTTTGTTTTGTATGTTCTTCCTCCTGCAGCTTAAATATTCATTTCCTCAGGTTCTGTTTTTCCAGTGTTCTCTTCTTTGTCTGTATATTTTGATACAGAAGCAGCCTGGTATTACAGTTCAGAGAACGAGTGGTGGTACCAGATGGACCAGCTTCAAATCTGGGTTCTGCCTCTTACTGTGCAGTGTCCTCTTCCACAAAATGGGGGTCACAATAATAGCTATAGCTACATGGTAAGGTGGTTGTAATGACAAAAGGAGCTGATATGTGTACAGTGAACAGACACTGCCAGCCCTGTGCATGGCCTATCCACTCGAGTTATTCTGACTCGCTCCTGGATAGTCTCATCTGCATACACAGCTTTGCTCATCATCTTTTTGCTGATGGCTCCCAAATTTATTTCCCAGCCAGATGTCTGTCCTGAGTGTCAGGACTGCTCAGTCCACTGACCTCTGGATATCACCACTTGGATAGCCCATAAAGTTAACCTTTCTAAAATGGAACTTATCATCCTTCAAGCCAGTTACCTGTTCTTCCTTCACTGGCTCCTTCTCCCAGTCATCTCTGGGGTTGCTTTTGTCAGAGACCTCAGGATTATTCTTGACTTTCTTTTGTTCAGCCCACCTGCCAACACACACACGCACACACAAACGCAAGCACACACACAGTCACTTTGTTCTGCACGTAGAATCTCCTAAATGACTCTTGATTCCATGTGTTCTTCACCATTCACTTGCCATTACTACCCATGCAGGCGTCCTTTATCTCTGTCCTAGACTGTGCCACCATCCTCCAATCTTGCCCACATCCCACCTCTTTCACGTACTGCAGGGTATGTGAATGATCTTCCTGAGAAGAATTTAACCAGGGTATCCTTGGGTATACAAGCTACCAGTGAGTACCCACCAACCTTAGAGAAATCTTGAACAGAGTTTCTATATTCTGTCTGCTCTCCCCTATTCCCCCGTCTTATTTTATGCCACTGTCTTCCCATGGACATTTGATGATTCTATCCATAATGAAATACTGCATTTTCTAAAAGGTCTACAGTCTGGCTTCCCTCCCTCAAGACCTTTGCCCAGGCTTCTTTCCCCATCTGTAACCTACTTTCCACCCTTTGGATAGCTAGCATTTACTTTTCTTCCAGTCTGAGGTGCCTGTGCCTCAGAAAGCATTTCCCAAACCCAACTCTTGGCTGGATCTGTCTCCCAGATGCTCCCACAGTACCTTGTACATCTCACGAAGGAGCTTAGACTCTTTCTTAGTTTTCCCCCCAACTCACCTGTCAACTTCTTACTTTATGAGACTGTGTCTAAGCTGTGGTATGCTGGAGCTGATGAGTACCAGCTTCCAAGAGCCAACTGTTAAATGTGCAAGATTGTTGCAAACTGGTTGGTAAACATGGCCATTGTCCAAAGTTAAATTTTATAAGCTTACAATGAAGTACGTTATGTTTAAAAAGAAAATAATGAATAGTAAAACTCATCCCTTCCTAATGACTACATGTTACTCTTTGCTCTGGAGTTTCCATACCTCTACATTGTGCATTTCTTCCCAACTCCTGTTCAGTGACCAGACACTGGTAGCTTGACATTGGCCACGATGGGCATATTTACACATAAAAGAGTCAAATGCCATAAACCAGGGCTTGATTTGTCGTTTTGCTGACTGTCTAGGCTCACCGCTGTATCTAACTGACTTTGACGTTCCCAGTACCTGGCGCTGACCTGAAACAAAGGTGGTGGTTAAGAGATGCTTATTGAAACTGTGTAAATATATGAAGACATGAATGAATGGATGAATGAATGAGCCTAGAATTCCCCTGAACCCCATCACTCCCTGTTGCTTAGGAAGAAGGGTTCAAGGAAGGGTGCAAGCTGTCTGAAGGAAAACCAGTGTATGAACTTTGGCATCACCCTTGGGGGGTTACCTGGAACCTCTTTGCTTAGATCTGGTGAACCAGGACAAGACAATTCAATAAGCACAGAGTCGAGTTTCCCAAACTGCCTGTGGGTGGCCCCTGAATAACTCTTCATTAACACATAATTGGCAAGGTTGGCCTAGATTCGTGGGGCCTTGGTTGCATTCTTCAGTGGTGAATGCCACTTATGTAAGCCGAGTGGGCTGTCTTTGAGAAACGTCCAACGCCTGAAGGAGAAATTTTCCTTCTCTCCATCACTAGTTTGCTTACTGCAGTGAAGATATTTTTGGATTTTGGCTGAGTCGGTCTCTCTTTTTGGCCCGTGTACCCCTAGGGAATTGCTGCTCCTACAGATGGAAACTAATTGAAGAGGAACCGTGGGCCAGGTCTGCAAGCAGGAAGGCGAGGGGAGCCACAGGGTGCCCTGATGTTCCTGTCTTGTTCCAACTTCTGCAGTTTCTGAGCTGAGACGCTGCAGGAAGTGCTCTACCAAGCGAGATGCCCTGAGGTTTTCTAGGGCAGAGGAATTGCAGCAGGCTGAGCCTCCTGGAGGGTCCGCCTGTGCTGAGGACTGTATCCTAGAAGCAGACTGCATGGGGTTAAGTCAGGGCTTTGGCTTACAACCGAGGTAACCATGGGGAAAATACTTAACCTCTCTGTGCCTCAGTTTCCTCATTTGTAAAATGAAAATAATTATCTGTCTGTATATCTATCTATTGATCGATTGATCGATCACCTCTTTTACAGGGTTGCTGTAAGAATTAACTAAGATCACTGAATCTTGCTGGCATATAGTAAAATCTCAGTAAATCTTAGCTAGTTATTTTCTTTGGAGCGGAGATGCAGGAGACATCTGTGGACCAATAAAGACCCGGCTACAGAAAAGTCCAGCTTGCAATGCAGCTTGGGAGCAGCGTTTGCTTCATATGCTTAGCCAACACTCAGGTCTGGGTTTCCAGGCCAGAATTCAGGAAGCCCTTTTTATCCACATATCACATAGAAGGCATTGTGTTGTAGTGAAAAGAGCAGGACTTTTAGAATTAGACCAGAACTGGGTTTTACATAGGAGCTGAAATAGTTTTAGGGAAGCAGTTTCATTTCTACGAGAGTCAGCTTTCAAATCTGTAAAATGGGTGAATCTCTAATATGGACTACAAAAGATAGAGGCTTACATAAAATATGGCATTATATTGCTGGGCAAAGAGCTGCTGTGATTATTGACCTGGGAATATCACTTCTAGGTCCTAGAAATTTCTTTTTTGAAAAAAAAATTTAATGGTTATTTATTTTTTTAATATATTTTTTAAATATTTTTATTTATTTCTAGGAGAGAGAGAGAGAGAAAGACAGGGTGAGCAGGGGACGGTCAGAGAGAGAGGGAGATACAGACTCTGAAATTGGCTCCAGGCTGTGAGCTGGCAGTCAGCCCAGAGCCCAACGCGGGGCTCCAACCCACGAACCGCGAGATCATGACCTAAGCGAAAGTCGGACGCTTAACCGACTAAGCCACCCAGGCGCCCCTAAATGGTTATTTATCTTTGAGAGAGAGAGGGAGAGCAGGGAGCAGCCAAGGGGCAGAGAGAGAGGGAGACACAGCATCTAAAGCAGGCTCTAGGCTGTGAGCTGTCAGCACAGAGCCCCGATGCGGGGCTTGAACTCAAGAGTCATGAGATCATGACCTGAGCCGAAGTTGGACGTTTAACTGATTGAGCAACCCAGGGACCCTAGGTCCTAGGAATTTCTGGTGCTCCATGGATGGTGACATCCCATCAGCAAGGTGATTGTGAAGAATAAATGAGATGATATCTGTATAGAGCTTTGCTCTATGCCTGGCAAATGAAGGATCCATGAGCATTAATGCTGTGATTATTAGCCTTATTATTGCTATTTTTTATTCTATAGGCAACACCATTTTTGAGCACCTACTATATATACCAGGCCTGTGTTTGTTGTGATGAGTGCATAAAGGAATACTGCTTCTGGGCCCTTGCACTCAGAGAGTTTGCTTCCATTCCAGTCGGGGAGTGAGAAACAGAAAAAATGCTTGTATATGTTTTTAGATAGTGATTGCTCTCTGCAGAGAAGAATGAGGTGATTGGGTTAGAGCGATGGAGGAGGGCCCCACTTCAGGTCACTTTGTCAGAGGAGGCTTCTCTGCGGCTCAGGTCATGTGATCGGTCAATGAAAAGAACACAGTTTTCAAGCCTTTGTGTCATTTTGACAACTGCATGAAGGTGAAGGGAAGTCCACATACAGGAATCAGCAGATCTCTCCACGGGCCTAGCTCCAAAGCAAAATGCTGACACCCGTGTGGACCAGGTGGACAGAACAACCTCTTCCTCCTGTGGCCAGGGAACCTGACTTAACGACCCTGATTTCCCTGCCTGCATGTGGCCTGTCCATCCACCAGGTGGCAGTGTTCAATAATGAACAATGAAGCGTTAATTAAAGAGGGCCTCTGGCCAGCTTGAATATTGCAGGCCTCCTAATGAACGTTTGCAAGGACCACTAATTACAGTTACCTCTTCTGATGGCTGAGCAGGATTCCTTACCTTTGCACAGACATGGTTTTCTTTCTGGATCACCTTTCATTGTGTGTCTGAAACTAACAGATAGTGTTTTTAACCGATATACTGAGTACACAAGTGCCCCGGGAATGTACCAAGAGCTTTACAAAAATTACTACATTAAATTCTTGCAACTAGTTTGGCAGTGACTCATACTGCTCCCACTTTATAGATGAAGAATCTGAGGATCAGAGGGTAGCAGCTTGCCTAGGAATGCACAGCTGGTACGTAACAGTGCTGAGTTCAAATCTAGACTTGTCTGATGTCAAAGTCCAGCTATCACCATCACTGTGATCCTCTGTATTTCAAGAAGGATTTTTACTAAGATACGTGCACTGAAACAGAGTAAACTGTCTTCCAGATTAAGGTATCATAATCTCACCCATATAATACTAGTATTAGTACTAAGAAGGGAGTATTTATGTTGTAGCAAGCACCTACCTAGCTCTAGGAGCAGTTGAGAACTGAAGGAGAGAGAGACCAGAAACACTTCTGTGGACTTTAGGCAATGGCAGGCATATAGCCAGAGGACAGAGGAGTTCTGTTTTGTTTTTTGGGTTTTGGGTGTTTTTTGTTTGTTTGTTTTTACTATAACTGACAGTGCTCACAAGATGTCTTTAAAGAATCAAGGACAAACAATCATTATTTTCCTTTTGTGGATGAAGAATGTAAAAGTCAGAGAAGAAAAGTTCCTGCCTGAGGTCTCACGGCGGTTCACTGGAAGCACCCTGGAGGTTTCAGGGGCTTTCCCATGATTCTAGAAACTGGCTGATCAAAGATAGCTTCACAGTTCTGAAACAGTAAATGGTAACGCAATTCCAGAGAATATTTTACTAGCAGATGGGGGCAAATTAATGTTTATATGTTTAAAATTTCTACAGCTTGGAAGAAGATTATTACTGTTTTGTCTGTGGGTGACTGAGGGAGATTAAGGAGCTACGAATGCAGTTTATCATGACAGTTTGTCGTGGCCCCACCAAATCCACATGTTCAGGTGATGGGAGACTTAAACTGGAAGAGAAGTTACAGACAGCCTGGTGCAACTCCTTCATTTTACAGATGGGAAGACTGAAGCCCAGAGAGGAGTGACTTACTCACCATCAACCAATCAGCTGATAGCAAGATCAGACCTAGATTCTCAGAAGGGGATCCCTCACCAACACCACCAACTCCTTTCCTAGTATAGGAGACCAGAATTCAAACCAGAGGCCTGTCCAGAGTGGGCCCTTATGGGCTGCTGCTATAAATTCAAAGAAGGCCCTGAGGTCAAATATCTCTGAGAAGCATCAAGTCAAACAAAATTCAACACATCGGAACAGGACTTGTCAGAACCTTTAATGTCCTCATATTTACTGTGAATCTCCAAGAGGGAGCCAGAATATTTCCAGTTTGCCAAAATTATTTGACTTCAAAATATTTTTACTAACAGCTCACACAAAAATGGTCAGTAGGCCAAAACTGGGAAAACAATGACTTAATTTGTTATCTCAGTTTCCCAAAGTGTTTGGTCATGGAACCCCGCGTTTAAGAGTATCTCATAGAATAAACATTTCGGGAACATATTCAGGAACTGCTTCACTGAGCTATGGACAAAACAGAACCTCTTTGAGTCACAGCGTCCATCTAGCTTCATGGCTGCATTTGGAGGGTTCGCCTGCCTGGGAAACATCAAGTGTCCTCAGAGGAAATCCAGCCTCAGGAAAGGGAGATTATACAGAGTAGAGAGACACCTTTGTGAAACCTTCTAGATGAGATGTGAAAAGGTCAAGATAATTTAAGTGTTCTTTTTAGGGAGTGAGTGGGTCATTACAGTCAGAATTGGGGGAGTCAGATAAACATGGGTTTAAATTCAAAGTGTGCAATGTGTTAGCAGCGACTCTGACCTCCAGACCCCTTAAAACGGGGATAATTACATTCTGTGAAAATTGGGATAATAATAGTACCTATGGGAAAAGATGGAGAAAAACATGGAGGATGCCCTATTTGTCCAAAATAAGTACTCAAATCACTTAGGGAGCAAAGTGGGACTCCAAGAAGATGCTCGAGTAACAAAATGTGCTTATTTGAGCATTCTGCACAGTAAAAGGAGAAGAAAATCCAAGTGTGCGTAAAGAACTAAGCTGGCAGAAGAGATAGGAGCCCGTGAGTGGTGAGTCAGAGAGCACACAGCATAGGAGGGGAGGGGACACCTCAGCCCCCCAGATGGCTCACTCCCCATGGTGCTTAGAGGAGGAATTCTGCAGAGAGAATGCCTGGGAGGTGTTTTTACAGGAAATTCCCCAAGTGACCCCAGCCCAAGGTGTAACCCCACAAATCCTCATTGACGATGGTAACTCTTAGGCAACGATTGCTTCAGTTCATTTTGATTTGCAGGTAACTGACATCACATGACAACCACCCCAGAGAAGTGTTAGAGAGGCCCCAGGGAAATACCCTAAATAGGGGGTTAAGCAAAGAGCATAGGGTTTAGTTCACTTTATAAAACGTGTTCTTGAATAATGGCCCCGATCCAGTTTGTACACCTTGAATAATGTTTTCTCATTAAATTGCATCATCGTCTGAAAGATGAGTCAGTACCGTGAAGGACACCAGCTGTGGCCTTCCAGACAGGGGCCTGTGCTGTCCACTCAGCTCTGCCAAGAAAGGCTACGTGCCTTAGGCCAGCGGCTTAGTCCACTGGACTTTGGTTCACTCACCTATGAGACAAGAGGAAGGAGGTGTGGTGATTCACCAGGTATTATGGCCTCACAGGAATGGGTGTGGAGTCATAGACACCTGAGTTCCACTTCCACCTCTGCCGCTATTTAGTTCTGTGGCTTCCAGCAAGTTCCTTATCATCTGTGGAATGAGGGTGATCAGAATCAAGTGAGGTTATGGTTGTCATACTGAAATGGTATCTCTGATTGGGTCTTCAGTTGATATTGGCTTCTAAGACTTTTGCTTTAAGTTTTTTATCCTTAAATCTCTGTGTGTGTGTGTGTGTGCGCGCGTGCGTGCACAAACATAAACTTTGTTAGATCCTTCTTCCTTTTCCTGAAAAAAGAAAAAGCCATGTGAAAACAAGGGAACAGAGAAGGATTGGCCTGAGCAAAACCCTGGACTGATCCATAGGAAGACAGTCTTAAAGCTCCTCACATTTTGAGTGCTTCAAGGGCTCTGAACGCATGCGTGTAAGGAAGAACATCACCATGCCAGTATGGAGCCAGAGTAAACACAGACCTGAAACAGGAAGTGACAGGTGGGATTATTGACCCTTTCCTTCTCTTTGAAGTTTACAGCTGGCTGTTGGAACAGATAAATCCCAGACTAGCTGAGTAAGCTTTTGACTCGCTGAATAAGCTTTTACCAAACTTCTCTCTAAATTACCTTAGATGGTGAGTCCATAATTCGTTTGGTTCTCTAGGAACACACATGGGCAAGGACCGGAATCTGCCAAAGCAAAAGCGAGTCACAGACCACAGATTATTGTACTAACTGGGCCACCATAAAAAAAAATCCCTTTGATTTGTGATTCATTTCTTTTGAAAAGCGCTCTTCTGTGGGGTACTAAGGTCTTTTTGGCCATGGATTATTAAGGCTTAACCGTCTAGTACTGATATGAGGCAGAGTTTAGGTTGGAAGCTCTCTGCAGGTGACTGGACCAAATTGTAATTTTTCTGTCTATAAAGTGGGTTTTCCACACACTCTTGTGTGGAAATTTTTCTGTCTATAAAGTGGGTTTTCCACACACTCTTGTTTGTTTTTTTTAATGTTTTATTTATTTTTGAGGGAGAGAGAGACAGAGACAGCATGAACGAGGGAGGGTCAGAGAAAGGGGGAGACACAGAACCCAAAGCAGGCTCCAGGCTCTGAGCTAGCTGTCAGCACAGAGCCCAAAGTGGGGTTCGAACCCATGAACCATGAGATCATGGTCTGAGCTAAAGCCAGACCCTCAACCGACTGAGCCACCCAGGTGCCCTTACACACTCTTAATATATAGTCTTAATATATACAAATACTCTTTACATTTAAATACTCTTAGTACTCTTAATATATAAAAAGCATCAGCAAACAGAAATATGGATAAAGGACATGAACTTGCAATTTATAAAAAGAATAAATGCCTAATAATCATATGAAAGGCATTCGAGCTTACAAGTAATGAAATAATTAAAATAACAATGTGATGCTAATTTTCACCACATTAGATGGAGCAAAACAGACATTTTTTTTTGGGGGGGGTGAGACTATATAGATAACCACCTTTCTAGAGGGCAAAAACAGCAATGCATAGCCCATGTTTTAAATGTGCTCACCATTCGGCTCTGCAATCCCATTTCTTGAATTTTATTTAAAAAATTTAATGTTTATTTTTGAGAGAGAGATAGCATGTGTAAGTGCATGTGCATGGGAGAGGCAGAAAGAGAGAGAGACACAGAATCTGAAGCAGGCTCCAGGCTCTAAGCTGTCAGTACAGAGCCCCATGTGGGGCTGGAACTCACAAACCATGAGATCACGACCTGGGCGGAAGTGAACGCTTAACAAACTGGGCTACCCAGGCTTCCTTCTTTAATTTTATTTTAAGTAAATAAGCATAGAAACATAAGAATATTGAGCTCTAGGGATGCTTACCATAGGCTTCTCTCTCTGTAAGCTTTTTTTTAGTTATTGTGAATAATCTAAGTATGTCTGAAGAAAAGATTGATAGAGTTAGGGTGTATCCAGATAAATCCAGGCTTTCGAAATCATGATGTAAATACATATTCACAGTAAGTTAAATAGAAAAAAGGCAAATGATACAACTAGTATTCCTCTAAAAGACAGCAAGAACAATAGCATTATGTACATACGAGGACAAAAGCTAAGGCAAGAGTTGCTCCCAAATTTTATGCTTGGTTTACTCTGGTTGGGCAGGTGAGGACTTGAAGAATGATTTTCACTTAGTTATTTTTCCATATTGTTGGAAATCTTACACTGAGGACAAATTGCTTTTATAATCAGAAAACAGCAAATAAGGCAGAAAATAGGATAAACTATGGGAGAAAGTATGGGGAGGGGGGGCAGTACACGCATGATGAGAAAGGGCTTGCAGCTTCAATGTGGTGGAAATAAAACCTGTCATTTTACTAGCTTGGGAAAGTTACTACATATCCTCTACAAACATGTGGAAGCCTGTCACCTGGGATTTAGAACTGATGCCATGCTTGAAAGATGCTGACCTGAGCTCTGAGTCTAATTTGTTTAGATTTGTCTGTGCTACTTGGTCCATTTCCATTTAGGTCTGGTGGCTTTCCATTCTAATTACCATGCATCTCTCATGTGTCTGCTCAGATTCTGGGTGGCTTTTGTTTAAAACAGCATGTGGCTGAGGGCACCTGGGTGGCTCAGTCAGTTGAGCGTCAGACTCTCGATTTTGACTCAGGTTGTGATCCCAGGGCTGTGGCTTAGAACCCTGCATCAGGCTCCACAATGAGCATGGAGCCTGCTTGAGATTCTCTCTCTCTCTCTCTCTCTCTCTCTCCCCACCCTGCCTCTCTCCTCAGCAGACACACACTCTCTCTCTCTCTCAAATAAATTTTTAAAAAATTAAAAAAATAATAAAAGAGCCTGTGCCTGTCTTTTCTCCCAGTAGCTTTTATAGGTATAGAATGAGATAGTATCTGATGGATGGAATGCCCTTTGAAGGAAAAAAGGGGGGGGGGGAAGGGCTTGAGATTATTGTGGCTACTTTAAGTAGCACCGAGAGAACCTAAGGAAGAACCTCAGAGGTAGGTTGAGAACTGAGCTGGAGGTAGGATGACTGTACTCATTAAGTTCAGACACAACTATCTATAGTATTATCTAACAATGTCATCCCTTTGGAGGGTAAGGGAAGAGAGCTTAAAATTTTATAATCAACTAAAATTGATGATGACATTTTCCTACTTAAAACCTATCAATGGCTCCACCATGGTTTTTGGAGTCAGGTTGGAAATCCTTAGCCTGGAGAACATGATCTGGCTCCTCCTATTGACCTCTTAAGGTCTGTCTCTCATTGTTGCCACTGTTCTCTGCTCTAATCTTCCTTGTTCTTCCTCATTATGTCAACTGGTTCACATTTCTGTGTGTCCCCAATCCAACCTAGAAAGCCTTTTACAGACTTGTGTCGGCATCACCACTCACTCTCAATGCCCTTGTTCTTTTTTTAGTTCCCCCAATCCCTGTGTCTCCAACCTTTTCCCTTTTCCTGGCTCACTCCTGCTAATTCTTCACCTTTTGATACCCAGCTCAAACACCACCTTCAGGAGTCCAGAAGCCTTTCCTTTGTCCTCTCTGCCCCAACCCTGACTTAGCCCCTACCCCACGCCCATAGCCTCAGCATCACCTTGCTACATCTGTTCTTTCACACATGCGTTAATAAATATTTCATGTTCTTGCTCTCTGCCAGGCAGTTGGCTCAGTATGGGGTGGAGATAAAGCAGATTAAGGCAGAGATCCTGTCTTTGTGAAGTTCCTAATCTATTGTAGTACTTGACACTCTGTACTATAATCACTCCCTTCCTTCCGAGTCTCCTCCACCAAACTGTGGGCTTCTTGAAGTCAGGATCACGTCTCAATCCACTTTAATTCCCCAGTCCCAGAAACATCAGGGACTGAGTAAATATATGTTAATCATTGAACAATTGGATGAAGAAATTAATGCCAAAAAATCATGCTTGGCAGACAGGTTCTGAGCATTTATTACAAAATTCTATTTACTTTTCAGTGACTACCTTTGACGACAAAGACCTTAGACTTAGAATTTCTAGGTTTCTACTGCACTCTCCCTTTGGACTAAAACATGAACCTGAATTACTCAGTGTATTTTTCTATATATTTGTTAAAACACCTTGAAAATGTTGCATTTGGTAGCATTAAGACTGCTATGTAAGAACATAATACTGAACTGGGAGTAGTTTTAAAGAACATCTCAACAACTATTTTCAATGATTTGGATCCCACAACCAACTGCTTACTAGCTGGACAATCTTGGGTATATAGTTTAATTTTTCTGTGCCTTAGTTTTCTCGTCTCTGAACTACGGATGATAGAACCCACTGCGGAAGGTTGCTGTGAGATTTAGACAAGCTAGGACATAGAAAGAACATATTTCACAATAGGTTGAATACTATGATGGTAAAGCTCATTATCTGAAGCAGAAGGGTTAGAGACAGTTATGTACTGATTAAGACTATGGCCTTTGGAGGCGGACGATGCTGAGGTTGTATCCTGGCTCTGTTATTTATTAACCATGTGATTCAGGATACGTTACTCAACCTTTCTGAACCCTGGTATTCTCTTGTCTTTATGGTGTTCTCTTGGGGCGCCTGGTGGCTCAGTCAGTTGAGCATCTAACTCTTGATATTGGCTCAGATCATGAGCTCACGGTTATAAGATATAGGCCCTTGTCAAGCTGTGTACTGACAGCATGGAGACTGTTTGGGATTCTCTCTCTCCCTCTCAGTCTCCGCCCCTCCCCTGTTCTCTCTCTTCCCCACCTCCAAATAAACAAATACATAAACTTTAAAAATAAAGTAAATGGTGTTCTCTTTAATAAATAGATCAGGAAATTCTTGTGAGGATTAAGTGAAAATCATGATATAAAGATTGATGAGAGCATGGAAAGTGATAAGTAAATGTAATTTTTAAGAGTTATGACGAATCATAAGGTTGGTTATAGAAGATGGCCGACACTGCCCCTATAGTTTCCTCATCTCTCCTTAGAAGGAAAATATGTCATACCTAAAGAGAGTGTTCATGTAGACAGATCAAGTATGGGATATTCCCTTCAAAAAGGAATTGCAAACATCTCTATAGGATTGAGGTATTTGGAACAAATATGAAGACTCAGTTCAGCTGAGTGGAGGGCTGGTAAAGACACAGAAGGGCTAGAGACCGTGCATCCTGAGGGTTCTCATGGGAAATGAAAGGTGTGCTCTTCATAGATGGTGTCTGGAGTTTGAAATGGTGAGGCCCTTAGTAGATCTGTGGCTACAGCTGCTTGGTATCTTATCTGAGGGGTTCTGGATATTGGTTATTTGATTAATGTCTTGGCACCAACATTTGGAGAAAGAAAAACAGTAAATATGACATACGATGATTGTTTCCCAGGTCAACTTTTCCCACTTCTCCAGTTATTTGATCCTTTTTCCCGTCCCAATGATCCCTTTAAGTTTTGAGCAAGTGTATAGACTTTGACATTCAGTCAACTCAGTGGGATGTAATTGTAGCCTTCCCTACAGGATTTCCTATTTCCTTGTCAAGTAGTAAGTATGTCTTTGAAATGACAACTAGGGAAGAAAGAATTTGGTCTTGCATTTACTCTTCTCTAACGCCACCACCAGCCCACTGGTCTTGGCATAAATTAGAAACAGGTACCCTTTCTTCAAGAAATTTTGCTGCCATATGAAAGAAATTATTGCAATAAATATACAAAATTGTTATGACTGTAATGTGATTGGTGCCCCCAAGGTTTAATAGCATATAACTTAGATATAACTTACATAACGTTATGTCCTAGCTACCTCTCCCTTCTTCCATTTCTTCCTTATTTTATCTTCATTAATCATGCCTCAGAAGATGTTTTTATTTGCCTATATCCCATCAACCAGAATCTGATGAACTTCTCTCTCCAAAACTTAAGTTAAACACACTCTTTGAGGAAACCATCCCTAAACTTAATCCCTATGGACTAAGGAAAAGTCTTACACTGCCCTTCTTCTCTGCTAGCATCGTGCATGGGACACACTCCTAGCATTGAATTCCTTGTGCTGGATTGCAATTATTTGTTTGCATGACTGGCTCCTGTTCTAAACTCTGAGAGTCTATAACATGGCCACCTCAGAGGTTTATGAAAGTGGAGATTCGTGGGCCTGACTCCTCATTTCCTGAGTCAGAATTGCTGGGCACAGAATCTCAAAAGCTGCATTTCTAAATAAGACTTACGTGGAGCAGCTTAAGTCCTCTACATTTTTTTTTTAATTTTTTTAATGTTTTATTTATTTCTAGGAGAGAGAGAGAGAGACAACATGAGCAGGGGAGGGTCAGACAGAGAGGGAGTCACAGACTGAAACAGGCTCCAGGCTCTGAGCTGGCAGTCAGCACAGAGCCCGACGCGGGGCTCGAATCCACGAACCGCGAGATCATGACCTAAGCGAAAGTCAGACGCTTAACCAACTAAGCCACCCAGGCGCCCCTTAAGTCCTCTACATTTTGAAGCTCACTTCTCTAGAGAGCAAGACACATGTTTAACGGCAGTCAGTGAGATATCAGGCATTGAGTTCCACGTGAAGAATGCCTTGGCTATGCATGCCTTCCCAGTAAGAAATATTTTTGAGTCCCAAAATGTATTGGAAATTATAAGGTGTGTCTGTATTGCTTTTTTGAAAGAGGTTAACTCTCAAGTCTTTGAACTAGTGTATGTTTGGCATTGGGGGAGTTAACGAAAGGAATAGAGGGCACTCTGAATTTGAAGTAGTTATTAAACTTTTAAAAGAAGCATGATGACAATATCCTGGGTTATTTTAAAAACTGGCTGGCTCAGTTGGACATATTTTTCTTCCCAAGATCAAAAGACTAATGTTTGGTCAAATGCAGGTTGATAAAATCATGAGCAAGCTCTTTGGGGAGTGACCAGAGCCATTAGTTTTGTGTGATGACAGCTTCGCATAGTTGTGGATCAGATAGGAGAACGAAGACTGCAAGTCAAGAATTCAGGCAGAGGTTTTCCATTCATGGGATTTGATTGTCCAGGATACAGAACTGTACACTGACCTTGTAATAATAAATAGGAATAGTTGTGAGCAACAAGCATATAGAACTTCAGTGTGATGGAACTGCTTTAATTCAAGTTCATTAAAATCTTTTTGTAAATCCTGAAGAACACATGCCATTTGTCTTTATACTGAGATCTAATGACTTTGTGTATGCCTCTTTAGAGCCCATTTTCCCAGGACTCCTGAGAAGTTTGACTCTTGTCAATTATAATCTGTCATGTGACCAGATACAGGGACAGAACCCATCACCTCGCCCGTGTAGAGATAAATCAGAGCACCTGCACTCAGAGCAGGCTCTTTTGATCCAGTTCATCTCGAGTTGTTTTCAAAGAGACTATTTCTCTCAAGAATTATTCAACAGGCATTCATTGCATGACTTTATTTCCACAGATCTAACAGTACTATGCATTGGAGATACTTTGTAAGTTACTTATAGGTAAGGTGCTTACATTTATCTGGAAACAAAGAACTTAGGATTTTATTAGGAGACAGTTTAAAGCATTCTATAACTGAGTGCTTTGCTCTAGTGACTTGCTGTTCAAAATATGACCTCAGGACCAGTAGCATTAGTGTCACCTGGTACTTGTTAGACATGCAGACACTTGGGCTCAAATGCAGACCTACTGAATAGGTATCTGCTATTTAATAAGATCCCCGTGTGATTTATGTTCACATTAAAGACTTAACCAGTGGATTTTTGGATCCACGTTGAGCTGGATGCATTAGAATCACCTGGGGGGTAGTAATTATTTCTGTTCCTAGGCTTCAACCCTAGTATATTATATTTTAGCTTAATGAGTAAGAGTATGAGCTCTTGGTGAAGACTGGGTAGGTTTCAGTTGTGGTTTGTCTCTCTCTAGGTGTATTAACAGCTAAACAGTCCAACCTGACTGGGTCTGTTGCCTCATCAATGAAAGAGGGAAATGATAACTATTTGGCAGGGCTATTGGGAGATAAGATATTTATCCTGGTCTTGGTATATAGTAAGCAATTGAAGAAATGCTCTCTATTCTTTTTGTAATAGTGAAGTTTGGGAACCACTGCACTGTGGAAATGTACTTGGTTTATTTCACTGATCAGAAAATGGGTCTCCTTGGGCAAGAGTTGAGTGAGTAAAGGAAATGCTCAGTAATTCCATCACGACCATACCCTCAACATGTGTGCAAGGGTACGCGTTTGGTGCATGTATTTTCCTGCAGCTATGGATTCTCTTTAATTTGTAAATTTTCCAGAGGTACAGATGATCTACCATCTCAAAAACTGGCCCAGGCATCATTTCAACACTGATTATTCCACATTAGCAGGGCAGTACTTTACTAGAGGGTCCTAATATGCTCAAGGAGTCCTAGAGAGTTAATACCAAGAAAATGCCTCTAGAAGGAGTGAGGAGTTCAGAGGTGGAGAGAATTTGACTCCATGCTCCCTAAGTTGAAAAAAAGTCTCTCTTGGTAAAACTAAAATATGTTTTCTTTTCATCTTTAAGACATGCTTATATAGCATGGTATTTATGGGGAAAAGAAAATTACACATATACACATACCCTGATTGAACTCAGATAGCAATCAGTAGAGCACTCATACTCCAATTTAGAAATAATGGAGTCTGTTATATATGTGTATGTATATATGTTGTATATCTGCGTGTGTATATATAATATACATATTATACATAACATATATAATAACTAGTCCATTATTACTGGTTGATGCTATTTAACAGTTTCTTGAATTCTCTTATAACACATCTATCTGTTTTCTGGCTTTGAAAGTCTTCTTAAAATATCCACATTTATTTTTAGATATGTGCATTCTTACATAGAAATTTGTCACTGCATGCTGTTGTTGCTTGCGGTAACTGTTGTCTTTTAAGTCTCTTTTTAAGAGTTAAATGGGAGTAGTAACTAACTCATAAGATTATTGTAAAATAAATGGGCTCACTGCAATGTTGAACACAGGCTAAGTGCTCCATGAATGGTGGCCATTCATACCATATTCACTTCTTCACTAGTGGGGTTCATTTCTTTCTGTCAATTCATCAAATTCAGTTTTGGATCACTGTATTTCATTTCATTATTTATATGACAAGTATTTGACCAGTTCAGATAACACTTTTGAACTCATTTTTGCCTCTCCCCAACTAAATGATGGGAAGTTCCTCTCAGTTCAAAGTAAAATTCTTGTTTCCATGATCATATGTGGCAACCCAGTTAAACTCCATGCTGACAGCTGGCTGTTTCCATTGTTTCCTAGAGGATAAAACTGTATACTTTATACTAGGAAACCTTGGTAACATTTTTGCAAATCACTTAGAGTATTGTCTTTCAGACCTATTATAAATTGCAAATAGCAATGGTAAGTGTATGTGTATATATTTTTAATGTAACAGCTATAGGTCAGTTTAATAAAGGAAGTAGATACTTTATCAGAAGCCATACTGCAGATTTAATCATAATTAGTAATTTTATTCAGATGTGGATTCATGAGCATTTCTCATTCTATTTTCTAAGTTACAATTCCAAATAGATCAGTGGTAAGGCATATGATTTGGTATCAGTCATTTGGCTTTTGGCTTGTGAAACAAGGGCTTTTAAATGGTGTGGATTTTTAAAAAATACATTTTACCTGTTAAAATCAGGTATGACTATTTTTAAATCTTTGTGTCTGTGCCCTCAAACTTACTATGGTTATAGTCCCCCATCCCTTTTATTCATTATCTGCTGGTTCCCATTCACTTACTATCATTGTGTCGCAAGTGAATAACAATTCCGGCTGGCCATTTTCTAAATAATGTGAGTCACCCATGTAACAGCCAAGGTTAGTCACATAATCTCATTCACTCACACTCCTCCTACCCTGGCCATAATTTACTACCACTCCAGGTAACGCAGGCTACTTATAACATTGTACCTTATAGAGCTCTTCGTTTGCAGGCAAGGGAAACCAACTCTGGCTAGCTTTAGCAAAATAGGACATTTTTGGCAGAACCTGGGTAGCTCGACAAATGGAAAGTCTGGCTGAGAAAGGGCAGGAATCAGGGCAGCTCAGGGTGTCTAGATATTTCTGTCATCTGGAAGCTATTCAGAATGAATCGGCCCTAACCTTGTTTTTTTCTTGTCCTTGCATTGCTCAGCTCAAGGTCCAAAGTCTTAAGAGAGAAAACCTGATTATCTTAGCTTGGATCACAGACAGGGCTTCCTAAATGACAGTTTCACTAAGATCATAGACAATGTTGGAGGATGATGTTACCAGTCAAATGAATGAGTGAATGGATGCAAGAAAAAGTCACTGCAAGCACTTTATGGTATTGTTTACCTGGTTCATAATGACAAATGTTTATTACAAAAAATGTTTCCACCCAAAGAAGGCCAAAAAGTAAAATCTAAAGGGCAGTAAATGAAGACAGAGTTAATCTCTTCCTCCTGTGGGAAGATAATGAAGACCATGAAAATATTTTCAGATTGTTCAGGTAGGCAGAGTTTTATCTGTAGAACTTCAGAATTAGAAAACGCTAAAGGTGACAAATTTCAGTGATTCTAAAACACCGGGATAGACCAGCTGTATTAAGTCACCACAGAGCTTTAAGAAAATAAAGACTCCAGAGTCCCACACTCAGAAATAGTGTGTTATTTAGTAGCGCCCAGGTGGCTCAGTCAGGTAAGCATCTGAGTCTTGATTTCAGCTCAGATCATGATCTCATGGTTCATGAGGTCGAGCCCTGTGTCAGGCTCTGTGCTACCAGAGCTACCAGCTTGGGATTCTCATTCTCTTCTTTCTTTTTTGTCCCTCCTCCACTCATTCATTCATTCTCTCTCTCTCTCTCAAAATAAATAAACTTTAAAAAATATGTTATCTAAATCTGTAGTTTATCTCCAAGAATAAATTTGAAGGACTGCCAAGCTGGTAAGTGGAGACCCCAGATAGAGGGCCATTTGCTTGGGCCTCACATTCATGAAGAATCTCAAATTTAAATGATCGACCTTATAGGCTACATGAGATTGTATGCTATCATAGAACCAGAGTGCCAGGAATGACAAATGACAGCAGCCATACTCTTAGTTTTGCATCCCATATGACCTAAACATCTGGACCTTGAGAATAAAATATGTGTTGTGTACCTGTTAGTTACCTGGTACATGGCACACCTGTGTAGTGACCTGATTGCACTAAAAGCATTAATCGGTTAATTGTAAACCTATGAAATATATCATAACTTTGATCACCCTTTTGACATACCTTCAGGCAAGAAGCCTGCTCTCTCTTGGCGTCTGTGAGGTACAAGACTGTGAGGTACATGCCTGAGTACACACATCCCTGATGCTGAGAGCCCTCCTAGGGACACTGTGGGCTGCCTAACCGGCAATTCTTTAACCACACATGTATCACCTCCTGGAGCTTTTAAAAAGTACCAATGCTTGGCATCACTGCAGACCAATTCAGTCTGAACTAGGGATGGGTCCCAAATATCTCTGTTTTTCAAAGACTTTCTAGTTGACTTATTTACTGTATAGCCAGGTTCAGACCACTATATTCAAAGTAAAAAAAAAAATTATCACACACCCAAGGATCAGTGGAACAACTGTCAGGTTCTGATGTCTGTCTCTGACAGCAGCACCAGGAAAGCTGTTCTCTGAGCACCATTGTCCTGATTGTGTCAAAGATTATCAAGCTCTAATCATCTGTGAGAATCCAGTAAGTGCATCACCTCTACCATGCAGCCTTCCAAACCTAGCCAAGCAACGATGACCATCCTGTCTTCTATCCCAGGATTCACCCGTGGAGATCGATTACAAATGGAGATCCATAACCCGCATTTCAAAAGTCTCAGGGATAAGGCCTGAGATACTGTGTCTTCAGTAAACTTTTTGGACAATTCTTATGTTCAGCCGCTGTAAGACACATCCCTCTCTGTCCCCATGGCATATGTACATACTTCTCTTATTACACATTCATTCAATTATAATGACGTATTTACCTTTTGTATTCATCTACTAAGGCATGAGCTCCTTAAAAGCAAGGATGATATGTTAATCAATTTGGATTCCCAGAGCCTAGCAGAATTCTCTCAATAGATGTTTTTGCATCAAATGAACAATATGATCAAATCTCAAAACCTTTTCTTTAATTTTCTTTAATTTCTTACAGGGATGAATGGATTTAAGAAAATAAAGTTATAAGGATAGAATGATTTTTTACCCTTTCTTTTCTACATAGTGTAAGCCTTCTTCTTACAATTTTTTTTGAGTACCTATTTTATGCCAAGTACTATTAGACACTAGAAACAGAATAATAATAGCTAGAATTTATTGAAAAGTTGCCATGATAGATTAATTCATTTCATTCTCATAGCAACCTGAGATATAGGTATTACTATTGGTCCTAATTTTACAGGTGAAGTGAGGCACAGAGAGGGTAGGTAATACACTTAAGTCACACACCATAGGAGATAATGGAAGCAGTGTCTGAACACAGTCTGAATCCAGGCACAGCTTCTGAGCCTGATGGTGCTTCTTACCTCTGAATGATGTATAAAGCACGGTCCCTGATCCTAAGGAGCTCACAGCCTCGTGAGAGAGATGGACAGTGTCAAAACATAGTCTCTGATGTATTAGAGTTCTATAGAGGAAGGGGAAACGTTTGTAAAAATAAAACTCAATAAAAACTCAAGAACTTTTCATTTTTGCCTTGAGATGAGTAAGGGAAGCATAATAATGAAGATTTCACAGAGGAGACTTGGGCTGAACCATGAAAGATCATTACTAGAATGTGGCCAAAGAGAGGGCGAAACAAGAGTGTATATGGACAGGCTGGGTGTATTTATGATGGCTCCAGAGAAGGCAGTGGTAGATGGTGAGATGAGAAAGGGCACTATTGGCAGATAAAACAAGAAAAGTGTGCATAGCCATTAGAACTCTTACAGAAGGTCTGATTCAAACTGACTTCAGCAACAAGAGACTGTCTTGTCTCATTAAACAGAGCCAGAAATAGGACTGGCCTTGAGTACAAGGGTATAAGACTTCAAACCATGTGCTTAAGCATCTAGTGATTTTCTTATCATCTCTCAACTTGGCTTCTGGCTTTTAGCTCCATTCTCTGGCTGCGGCTCCAAAACATAATCATCTCTGGCTCAAAGTACTGAACTCGGCAACTCAGGGAGTCCAGTTTTCCAACAGTTTGAGAAAACCCACAGACATAAATTGCACTGACCCTGATTGATCAGATTTGAGTCATAAGCTGGTCCCTGCGATCCTTAACCCAATCACCAGAGAGTGGAAAGCACAATTTATTTGGCCTTAGTCACATACTTCTCCTTTGGAAGTCATGCAGTAGTCACGGAGCATATGAGCAGAGAAGACATATACCCCAAAGGAGAATTGGGGTATCATGGTCATAAGAAGAGGAACTCAATGCTGAGTGGAAACATAACAAATACCCACTAGAGTAGAAGTTCAGTTTTTGAGAGTCCCTGAGTGTCACCTGCAAGCTGATCAAGGCTTTTTTGCATCCCATCATGGAGTTTCTTTCCCAACCCCAGGCAGTGAGCTTTGTTTGTCACTGGCCATGCAGAGACTTCTGTTTTCTTCTTTTGAGCTCAGACTGAGTTGAAAAGCAGGCTTCTGTTTCCCCTTCAGTTACGAGGATGTTCACCATGGAACAAGATACAGGATTACAAACAATTTTTTGGATTTCCAGAGAAAGCCTCTCAGGCTCTCTCTGCTGAGTATTTGCCAAATCTGCCTAATTAGACCACCTCCTCCCCACCTACATAATCTCCATCCTTTTGGCAGCCACTTTCTTGAAGGGAAGTTCCTGAGACAGGAATTGTTTAGATGGAAACAATCCTTCTGTAATAGCCTTGGCCTCCTCTGGAATGAACTGAGCATTTGCAGTGGTGAAGCCATGTTTTATTTATGTTATTTCCTTGAGACCTCTGGTTAGCATCTCTATTTGCAATGCAGATCAGAATAGAAAAGGTTTTACATATTCTACATACACTTCTCCTATACATCCACGTTCAGTGACAAATTGTAATCTCTTGGCCCAGCAGTTCTAGTGTGATTTCAGATAATAAAAATACTCGCCGCTTTACAGTTCTAACTTATGCTAATCCACTCAGTCTTCCAAAAAGCCGAGACTAAGCAGCAGACTTGGGGACTCAGAGAAGTAACACCATTGATTACAGTGTCGTTTGAAGGGACAATTCAGTGAGATGCTCTCACTTACACCCCAGAACTCAGAAGGGAAGAACAGATAACCATGGATTCAAGTATCACTTAGCATGCAAGTTCTTGCTGGTGTTCCATTAGGCTCCAAGTGAAAAAACAAAAACAAAAAAAAAAACAAAACAGAGCCACACTGGAGGAAACAAACAAACAAAAAAGGACCTTGTCTCTCTGCATCTGGTACTGCCTGCAAGTGGAATGCTTAAGTTTGCACGAGGGGGAGTTGGACTATACTAGCTACTGGCTAATTGTAGGCCCTTTTGTGTAAGGCATTGTTTAAGTAGCTACAGTTTGGGGAATGGAGCACAAGGGTAAAAAGGTTTTAGATGAGTGATTTCATAGAATCCATAGGAGTAAAAACTGGATTGGCTCAAACAGTAACATTAGAATTCACGCTAAATTTAGCATTAGAATTAACAACCCAAATGTAGGAGATTCCACTCAGCCTTCTGGTCACCTGTGGCCACTGCGTAATCCCAATATTTTCACCAGCATCTTATGTCACACGGGCCATGAGGCAGGGATCCATAGTAACACTTTGTTCTCCAAAAGACCTGACACAGGTACGTGTTACCTCCATTTCTAGCCCTCAGCTTATTCTTGGAAACAATGGTTCTTCTTCCATTCTATCAGCAATATTTTTTCTCAGGTTAGCTTGCCGTGCATGATGATTTTCTGCTTTCAAATATCAGACTCATGTGTACCTAATATAATATCGTATTATCAATGATGACAGGGCTGAAAATGCCTGTCCCTACTGTCCTATAAGCTTTGAGGAAAACAAGTTGCCATTTCCATTTCCCCTTGGCTCTCCTAGTGAGTGTGCCCTGGAAACACAGCCATTGAACAGCAGTAGCAACTAGTACAGAAACACAACTCAGCTCCTGGTAACTGAAAGCCTCTGGGTTGCGGTGGGGATCAAGGTAATCCGTACATTGGACTTGGACAGACCCAAGCAGCTCTTATAATTCAGACCTTGAATTGTGGCCTAATTCTGGGGGAATTCACTGCTGTCCACGATAGAAATCTGTTTGGCAGAGGAGAAATGTTTGTTTTAAAATGAAATTCATTTGGTTAATAATTACCCACCCAGTTAGGTTGCTTTCTACAATTCTGTAAATAAAATTTCCTGCATTGCCTTCCCCAGTGATGGATGAAATGTGAATTTAGCTTTTGAGGAATGGATTCTTAGAATATAGTCAAGTCCTCATTTCCCTGTTGGTAATAGTTGCGTCTAATGTTTTCTGGCTATTTTTCCTCCTGAATAATTAGATGATGCAGCACACAGAAAGCACCAAAGAGGCATTCATCAGGAGTTGGAGAGATTCAACATGGGTCACTAAGGTCCCATATGTTGGCCTAATTTGAAAAGAAATGCTACAAACTGTGGCCAACATATATTAGAAGCCAGGATGTCTATCTGGGTAATTGGGTTTCTACAAATCCTCAGTTGTCCGTTAGAACATGTCTGTCAGATAGTCGAAGCAGCAAGTTACACAAGGGACACATTTGGCTAAATAACAGAAGTTGATCTGATCACCAATTTGCAGTACCTTTTAAATGAAAGCAAAATATTAGGCTCCTCTGAGAAGCCTTATCAGACGTTTGTGTTTTTTTCTCCATATCCCTCCAGATGCCCTCTTTTGTTTACGTTTGATTATATAAATGTATATAATACTCTTTAAATATAATAAATACCCTTTATATATATATATAGCTCTTATATGGTATATCTTTTTAATAATATATATATTACATTTGTATATATAGTTTTTAAATGTTGACTATCAAGGGTGGGGGTGGAAGCAGGGAAGGAAGGTTGAAAATAAAATTTTACTGATAATATCAGCTTTTCCGGGTGCCATCAGCTTGAAATAAATAGAGCTCTTAGACCGCCTACACAGCCTTCTTGCTTATGTGAATATTCTTCCATTTTTTAGCCTTAAAACACAGGACACAATTCTGCTTTCTCAGTAGATATATCGAGTTTCAATCAGACTATGTAAGAACCCAACCAAATAAGATCTAGTACAGGTCAATCACTGTAATAATGTGGAAGGGCTAAGAATGCTGCTTTATTTAATCTTATGATTTCTTTAAACGTTTCACATAATTTGAAGTTTGCCTGGGTTGCATAATTTGATAATGAAAAGAAAATAGGATTGTGGAACCTACTTCTCTCTCCCCGTCTCTCTCTCTCTTTCTCTCCGATCCACAGCTTGAAAATACCTTTTCAGTCCCTTCCCTTCAATTAATGAAATAGTTTCCCACCCCACTCCCATCCTGCCTGGAGACAGCATTGCCATGGTTACCTGGATACCTGTTCTCAAAGAATATATGTAGTAGCAATCGACAATTTAAACGTCTCAATGTGTTGCACTTAGGAACAGTAATGAGACCATTATGAAACTACTTGTAGTGAAAATACTATTGATGTTACAGTCTAAAGATTAAAACTTTAATTTGTATTCATTTACTCATTTAAAGAGATAAGGATGAGGAGGCTGATCTCTGTGCTGAATAGCAAGTCACTGGCATGAAATGCCATCCACCTGAGACAAGATATTGAGGCTGCCTCTTCTTGAATACATGTTGAAAAGACAGAGAACAGACAAAATTACCTAACAACCTAATGGAAAGTTAAGAGGAAAAGACCAGTGTGAAGATGGTGTATTTGGAGAACAAATGTTCTTGAATAGCGAATCCATGTGAGGGTCCAGAAAAAGAGATACTGAGGGATGTTGTCTTCATTTTATCGGAAGATACTGTTTCGGTAAGCTTGATTGAAACTCCTCATATGGGCTTGTACCAGTTTTCTCTGGGGAGAAGCATACTTCCCTCTGTGATTTAGCTTTTTTGCCTTCCAAAACTTCCATTGCCTCTCTGAACCAGGGGACTTAAACTCAAGTCTCTTATAAAGGCTTGGGGAGATGATTTGTAAGTAATCCGAACTAGTGAAAATTTAAAAGACTCACGTCTGCCAATATTGCAATTTAAAGAAAACAAATTAGAATGGATTAAATATTAACCCTGTAATTTCATTTATTCTCACAATCTCACAGGCTATTTTGAGTGGGAGAGAAGGGGAGTAGTTATGGCAAGAACGCTGGGAAATTCAATTAACTGTGGTATTGAGGCCACAAGTACTGCTTATTGACTATGTGTTCAACATTATGTCCCTGATTCCTCCTTGCAAATGCATTTTTCTGTGAATTAGTACAGGGTCTTTTATTAAGTAAATCTGATCCCTTGGAAAGGAAACAGGAAACACACTGATTTTATGTTCCAAAACCATATAATTTTTAGAGTGAGTTAAAACTCAAGACAAGGAAATGAAACTCAATTCTGTCAAAACCTTTGGATTGCAGGTTCACACACCACACACACACACACACACACACAATTCTGGATGGGTCCAGGTTTTAAAAATTCAAAAATCAAATTACAAAAGAACTAGATAAAAATGGATTTATGTTTATTTCCTAAGAATAAAGGAGAACAATGGTTTAGAATTTCATTAAGGGGAGTATAGTTTTAAATAATCATGAATTTAAAAATTTAAGCCTATATATTTCAATAATTATAATCAGAGGAAGAAGCTAGAACTCTCATGCATTACTGATAGAAGTAAATAAACCTTTACTGCATGAATAACTTGGTAATATGAATAAAAATGTATATTTTCATTCTATTGAGATACCTTATCCACAGGCATTTTTCCTAAAAAGATAGTTGTTTAAGTGGAATAAAGAAAAAAAAAAAAAAGAGGGAGGGGCACCTGGCTGGCTTAGTCAGAGGAGTGTATGGCTCTTAATCTCAGGGTTGTGAGTTCAGGTCACATGTTGGATGTAGAGACTGATTATAAATAGAATCTTAAAAAAACAGAGAAGAAAAAAAGAAAAGAAAGAAAGAAGGGAAGGGAATGGAGGAAAGGAGGAAAGAAAGAATGAAGAAAAAAGGAAAGAAGAGGTGTACCACTGTATCACTTACTATAATTTCCATGAAACTATAGAATCTTTAACTGCCTCTGTCCATAAACTTGACCTACTTCTGATAATAAAAAAAAGAAACCATTTGATTGCTATGAGAAATATTTGAAAAGATGTTCACCACATTTTTAACATGGTTATTTTTGGTGGTAGAAATGTAGATTTTTAATTTCTTCTTAAGATGTTTCTTAATAATTTTACTGTTTTTATGAGAAGCATGCATTAGTATATAAATCAGGAGCAATAGTAGAGCTTTATGTATTGAATTATGTCCCCCTAAAAGAAATGTTGAAATCTTAACCAGCAGTACCTCAAAATCTGACCTTATTTGGAAATAGGATGTAATCACATTAAAATGATTTCATACTGAATTAGAGTAGGGCCTAATCTGGTATGACTGGTGTCCTTAGAAGAAGAGGAAGGGCACAGAGTAAGAGGAGGGCCATGTGACAATGGAGGCAGAGATCAGAGTGATGCATCTCCAAGCCAAGGAATGGCAAGACTTGTTGGCAAACACCAGAAGTTAGAAGAAGCAAGGAAAAAATCCTTCCTTACAGGTTTCAGAGGGAGTACGGTCCTTCCAACACCTTGACTGCAAGCATGTAGCCTCCAGAACTATGAGACCATCAGTTTCTATTGTTTCAAGCCACCCAGTTCGTGGTACTTTGCTCCAGCAGCCCTAGAAAACCAACACAAAAGTCATTTTAATTTTTTTTTTTTTAATAGTTTATTGTCAAATTAGTTTCCACATAACACTCAGTGCTCATCCCCACAAGTGTCCTCCTCCATGCCCATCCCCCCTGCCCCCCACATCCATCAGTCCTCAGTTTTTGTCAGCATTCAAGAGTCTCTCATGGTTTGCCTCTCTCCCTTTCCCCCACCATTTCCGCCCTTCTTCTCCCCCTTGTTCCTCCGTCAAGTTCCTCCTAATCCTCCTATACGTGCAAACATATGATATTTGTCCTTCTCTGCCTGAAAAGTCATTTTAATTTAAGAAGACATATCATCTACCTTGCCACACGTGGAATAATGCACTACACTGTTATCAATTCCGCATCCAATATACTGACCTGTGAGTTAATTCATGGTACTTAGAAAAAAGAAGTAACTATGTCCTGCTTCTCTGATGTTATACAGATGGCACAAACGCTGAAGTGATCTGAATGCACCCCCGGGTACCAGAAGCATTATTTTAGCAGGCCCAAAAGGCTCCTTCTTCTGTAAGCCATCATAAATACAGTGAAACATCTAGAGATATATCTCACTGAAGCACTGCTTTGAAGAATTACCATCCTGCTTATCACAGTTTTCATTTTTTCCTCAACCATATTAAATATGACTGTACCAATGAGCTGAGAGGAAAACTAGGTCCCAAGAGTTTTTGGCATCTTTTCAGTACCGAAGGTCAACCACATAGCGGTGAGCCAGATCGCTTTGTGAACAGACATATGGCATTTGTTTGGGAGGAGAGAAGGTGGGAGGAGGAGGGTCCTGTTTTCCAGCTGCCTTCCAAAGTCGGCCTGGATTTCTGTTAAAATCTTAATGTATCTTCTTTAGCCTCATAATCGTTTTCCTTCTAAGTGGTCTTTTATAATCTTGAGAACCAAGAAGACGCGATTCCAGGAAACGTATAGCTTCTGAACGTGCTTTTGGCAGGGTCTTTGGCAGGGTGAACTAGAGGATCAAATCACATCAGGAGTGGGTGAATGTGCCAGTTCAGGACTAGAGTCTGAACACAAGGACAGAGGAACCAAAGACAAGGCACAATTCTATGTTAAGGCTACAATTTAGGGAAATTATAGCAAAGGGACTCAAGTCATCCATATTCTTTTTAGACTAACTGCACTTTAATCAAATTATAACTGTTTGGATACTCTTATGATAGAGAACTCAGTTGAGCACAGGCACTTCTATGTGCATAAACAATGTGTGTAGGTGCCTAGGGTGATTTGGGAGGTAACCAAAAGACCAAGGATTGGTCAAGAACTTGGGCAGTTTCAAATGGCAGAAACCCAACTCCAAAAAGCTTATACTAAAAAAAGGAAAGGGATTTTTTTTGGAAAATTAGGGGTGGGGGAAGCATCTTGCCTCTAGGGACTCATCATTAAATGTGTCTGTTCATCACTGTACTCCTTTTTAGCTCTGATTCTCCTTGAGTGGTGGCCTCATTTTCTCTCCTGCTAATGTGTTTCTCCTACATGATCACAAGGAAGGGGTAGCTCCAGACATGCGTTCCCATGGCTCATAATCCAAGATGAAAAAGAAGAGAAAAAGCTCTCCTTTTTCTGTGTCCATACATAAATAATTTCAGAGAAGTTCTCTGTGATTGTTGGTTTTGGATTAGGCCCCCATCGCTGAATACCCCGTTTATCCTGACCAAGTGGATGGGGCACTGTGCTTCGTCAGGCATAGACCTGCTGCCTGGAGAGCAAGATCGTAGCACGGGCAACCCTATTAAGACAAGGAAGGGGGGAAGGGTACCTGAATGGCTCTGTCGGCTGAGGGTCTCACTCTTGACTTTGGCTCAGGTCATGTTCTCGAGGTTCGTGAGTTCAAGCCCCACATCAGGCTTTGCCCTAATGGTGTGGAGCCCGCTTGGGATTCTCTTTCCCTCTCTCTCCACCCCTCTCCACCCTCAAAATAAATAAATAAACTAAAGGAAAAAAAAAGATAATCAAAGGGGTAAAGATTAAGTTAAGGTAGAAAAGAAGTCAGGGTGCTCTTATCTAGAAGAATAACATAGTGTAAGAAAGAAAAACAGCAAATGCCTGCTGTAATACCCAAACATTCCCCAAATACTATATCCTTCCCTGCTTTGACCTAGGCTTCTGTGTCACTTGAAATCTTCGTTTTATTCTTTTACGTTATAACTGTCCAATATCGTATAAAAGAAAGATAGGGGCCCCTGGGTGGCTCAGGTGGTTAAGCGGCCGACTTTGGCTCAGGTCATGACCTCAAGGCTCGTGATTTCAAGCCTCGCGTCCTGCTCTGTGCTGACAGCTCAGACCCTGGAGTCTGCTTCAGATTCTGTGTATGTCTCTCTCTCTGCCCCTTCCCCACCCACACTCTGTCTCTCTCTCCTTCAAAAATAATCGTTAAAAAATTAAAAATAAATAAATAAGTAGATACAAGAAAGACAGATAATAGATAATGGACAGGTAGAAAACAAATGGATCAAAATGTCAAAGGTGAAAAATGAAATGACGAGCCCATGTCTATAAACAAGTAGATAAAAATTGATTGCAAAATTAAATCTTTATCTTAACTAAACTTTTTATTAAGGAAAAGTTAGATATATAATCCTTGGAAAATGTACAGAAAAGCTTATTTTTTAAGGCAAGCTATAAATAAATATAAAGCTATATTAAAAATGTATTAAAAGGTAACTCATGAAATTGGGGTAAAAAATACCAGCAGAATGCATTCAGTCTACAGCCTTATCTATTCAAGCAGGAACTGTATGGCTGGCTATTCAAAAACCATGTCTCCTGTGAACTTTGGGCAGACCAGTTCACTATATAGATACAGTCCGTTGCTGCACTTCATCCCTAAAGTGGAGTTTAGACCACCAAGGCTTTACCTGTCAGAATATGACTTCAGCTGTGAAGAATTACAAATGACTTGCAAAAAACAAAACAGAAACCAAACCCTGTGGATTTGTGGCAGGTGTGGTGCTTAGAAACGGATCTGGAGGTTTTCCATTTTAGCCAGGATAAAAATTGAAGGCTAACCATGACTTCTGATCATCACCCTCCCTCTCAGTTGTAGAACCTGGAACTTGTCTTGCCTGAGCTCAAGATCTTATACTTTGCTCAGAGTACGATGACACCAGACAATTGGCATTCCCCAGACCCTTGCATACTTGTGGACTGCAGTATTTATTTTCTCATTTTAGGTATGAGCTTTTGCGGTAAACTCCAGGTGGTGAAGTTGTATTTCCAATTGGGAATCAAACAGCCTTTTCCAGATCTTTTTTTTTTTTTAATGTTTATTTATTTTTGTGAGAGAGACACAAAACATGAGCAAGGGAGGGACAGAGAGAGACACACACACACAGAATCAAGTGCAGGCTTCAGGCTCCCAGCTGTCAGCACAAGAGCCTGATGCGGGGCTCGAACTCCAGAACCGCAAGATCACAACCTGAGCCAAAGTCAGACACTTAACCGATTGAGCCACCCAGGTGCCCCAGCCCTTTCCAAATCTTTTAAACAGAGTCTCAGTTGGAAGCAGCCCAGCCGGGCACATTTAGGAAACAGGAAAGATTCAGGAGCCTACCCCATAGAAAAGGGCGTTTCTATATCAAGTTAGTTGGTTTTCCATTACCCACATTCATGTGGTCTACGTAAAAGTCTATGTCTAACTAGTGTCTGGGTTTCCAATTTTTAAAAAATTAAAACACAGAGAAAAGAAAAAGATCAACTAACATCCTTTATCCAGAAAATCCCTGTTAATATTTTGGTATATGCCATTCCAGACTTTATTCCTATGTAAGTAGAAGATGGAAATGTATTTTTCTTTCACAGCAGTAATTTTGTCTTATAGCACATATTTTATCACCTGAGTTGTAAAACTTAATTTATTATAAAATGTTTTTCCATTTAAATAAATATTTCTCTGTCATCATTTTAATCTATTATATAACTGTAAACTTATATAGCTATCACATTACATTAATCACATATCACATATTATACCTTATATATTATATTACGTAATGGTATGTATAACATTATATATGTTTACTTACATGTATACATATATATATAAAATGAACATTTTAGGGTATTTCTTCTTTATGTTTTATGACTATATATAATTCTGTGATTACACCCTTAAAAACTTTTATGTTTATTTCCTTAGGTTCAGTTCCTGGTGGTACAATTGTTAAGTCAAAGCATTTCCAGAATCTTTAGGGTTTGGATGGTTAGACAAGTTGGCATTGAAAATGGCGTAAGGGTGTTCATTTTCTCTCATGCTCAGAGTACCATTGATTTTTAGAATTTCTGACTATTTGGTGAGGGGATAGTATCATCACCATATATCATCTCTTTAAAGACACGTGGCTTTTCATATTTTAGCATATCTGAAAACAGATTGCATCTTGCAATAGATAGTGACTCAACATTGTGTTTCAATTTAATTGGCAGTGTTTTCTTCTTTCCTAGTAGCACACAGAGTAGCAGCATGCCCTCTGATCACTGGCATCTTCGACTGAGTAAAATACTGTATTCAGTCTAAGCAATTTTAACTTTTGGCCCCTCTTTCCTCGCCTCCCACCAAGCTTCTGGTACCAGTTGCCCTTGCTAACTACTTACATTGTGCTCGAAGTATGTAAATTCAATTCAACTTTTATTCACGTTGCTGTGCATACGGCTCGGGGAATACAAAGACGAATATGACAGTGCTGAGAAAAACTTAATTAGGAAGGTCACTGCATAAAAATCGTGTAATGAATTTTACCTCGGAACCTTTGTGGAGTGAGGCAGGATATAAATAAATAAAAACATTATCTATACAGAAGCCAAATAGACATTAATCTTAGATCATCTGTCGCACATGTTTCCTTTGTTGACACGGATAACCAAGTGCTCCTCTGAGCTTCCTACATTTCCTTGAAGCCTTTCTCTCCTGGAAAGTATAAATGCTGCTCCCTTAGCTCAAAGAGTGACTCCTTGCCTCCAGCGTTTCACCTGGACACATCCTCCTCAGCCCTTAAATCTCAGTTCAAAGACTACCACCTCCTTTGGAAAGTGGCCCTGGTTCGGGCTCTCCCTTCCTCTCTCCCTAACTTCTGTCAGTATTGCTTCCACAGTACATAGTACATGCAAAACCACACATTGTAGTAACCTATTCATATGCCAGAAGGTATGTGGGAGCATTCCCAGCGGGACTCAGGGGTCAGACTGCCCAGCTCCTCCCAGCTCAGCCACGGGTTTCCTAGCCATCCTTGGGCAAGTAACTGTTAAATCTCAATTTTCTTATCTGCAAATTGAACGTAACATGGCCTTGTTCAAAGGGCTGTTTTTAGAGAATCCACTCTAATAAAACATATATAGCACTTAGCATGGGTGCTGGCCATTGGAAAACATTGAAAAAAAAAAAAAAAAACTAACTCACTGGTTCTCTGTCTCCCCCAGCAGACCAATGCCCTCCCGGAGAGTATAAAGTGTGTCCTTCATGTCTGTGATCCCAGTTACCTGGTACAGAACAGATTTTCCGTACAGATGTGTTAAAGCGCTCATTCGGAAAAACTAAGCCCCCAGGCATAGGGGCTAAAAGAAATTAGGCAACAGACTTCTCTTTTTGGCTCAGGAGAGCTTTTCTGCTTTGTGCATGGTCCGTCTACTGAGAAAAGTCTTGTTAGTTTGAGCCTAGTGATATGAAAAGCAATCAAAAGAACTGCAAGATCTCAACACACTGTTCTCTTTTGTTAATTTTTTTGTTGACTTGTTTATTTTGAGATGGGGGGTAGTAGCAGAGAGAGAGAATCCCAAGCAGTCTCCAGGCTCCAAGCTGTCAGTATGGAGCCCAATGTTGGGCTCAAACTCACTAACTATGAGATCGTGACCTGAGCTGAAGCCCAGACACTTAACTGACTGAGCCACCCAGGCACCCCTAAACCATTCTTTAAAAAAAAATACATATTCATAATAATTGTTTAGGGGTTGAGTTTTTTTTTTTTTTCTTGCTTACCAGGAATCTTAAGGCTGCTAACAAAAACACAGTATCTCATGTATTAGTAACCCTTGCGTATGGCTATTTATTTCATTTACTTCCTGTGTCCCCTCAGACGGGGACGTGATAGTACTTTAAGGATCTTATTAAACAACATGAATGATCAGGACAATGTACTAGCAGATGGAAAGGCTGGCCAAAATGATATTTTATCAAGTGACTCCACTGCTGGGAAATCTTCATTGTCTTAGAACTAGAGATATGACCAAACTTCCATATGGAATATGTGACTGAGACACTTCAGGAAGTTACGCCACCTCACAGTGTCAACACATCTACCCTGGCTAATGCCTAAAATGATGGCTTTAAAATTTGTGTTCTTAGATATTGTTCCATATGGAAATGCTGTTGTATTTGACCATTAGAGAAGGAATAGCCAGAGCTCGCATTAATTGACTACTCTGATCTGCCATCTGGATTCATGTCCAGTCATGGAATTTTTCAAGCAATCCTATGAAATAGGTAGATTTCCATTCTATAGATAAGGAAAATGAGGCTTCCAAGTGAAGTGACTTGCCCAGGTGTTTGGGAGAGATCAGAACTGCGAATGAAACTCAGCAACCTCTGATTCTAAGCCTGTGCAGACCTCAGAAGTCAGGTCTCAAATCAACATGGTTCTAAGATTTGCCCACTCCCCCAGCCATGTTTTCTACCAAACTTCTCACTTAAGACACACAAACTTCTTTTTAGTTCCTCCAACATACTAACTCTCACAATGTTTTCCTTCCTCTTTGCCATTCCCCTTTGCTCTCTGGCTTATGCTTTTGGGCCTCAGCTAAAATGCCACTTCCCCAGAAAATTCACTTCCTGACAGCTCACCGCCATCCCCAGATGCTGTTGGACAGCCCCACCAAGTGCTCCCAGAACTACCTGGCCATCCCTCATGTTAGCATGGCTCATTCGGCATGGCCGTGTCTGGTGTAAGCCCATCCTTCACTGGGACTGTAAGTAGCACAAGGGACTGGGGGTCAGTTGCTCTGGTTTTTACTGTTGTATCTTCAGTGCCTGGTAACTGGTAGACATTTAGGACAGAGTGATGGAATGGATGGACGCATGAATGAATCAACAGCCACTGGTAGAGTAGGAATGCATTGCAATGGGAGAGCGACAATGTCCCATCTATTTTTCCACATTGAAGGCAAATCCCACCCTCCTCATAATTGTGTATCTAGGCTAGCCCTGCCTCTTTATAGACATTACCAATTAGCAGCCTGGTTCACATTAACATCTTTCACTTAAACATTTGTTCTTTCCTCTGATTTCTTTCTATTTCAACTTGGACGAAATAGAGACCAGAGTCTCCCCCATTCACCTTCTACACACACACAGACACCTGTGCGTACGTACGTGTGCGCGTGCGCGCGCGCGCGCACACACACACACACACACACACACACACACACACACACACTTTTTACTTTCCTTCACTTGTTAAAGATTACCTCCTCCGGTTTCTCATAGGTTCTGTTTGTGGCAATAAGCCGTCTGCTCATAGCGTACGTGTGTTTCATTTTGCTTCTGTCTGGATGCTTGAAAATCTGCCTGAAGTGGAAATTTCAGAACAAAACAAAATGGTAATTAATAGCATCACAAGTGTGATTGACAGTGGGGGTTTTTTCCTTTTGTTTATCCTCAAAAATTAAGCAGCATAGCCAAAATGCTTATCTGACAGAGAAGGAAGAGAAAAAGCAACCTTCTCAAATAATCATAAAAAGCCTTCTGATTTTTAGAAGAAATAATTAAGGTGAGGTTTGACCTGCTCACTAATCAGAGGATTGGGTTCCCAGAACACAGACTCTGTGCTATTCTACTTAACCAGAGAGCAACTTGGGCATTTATCCAAAGTACTCCACAAGGATCTAATATGTTAATTGAAAAAAAATCTTAGGAAATAACTTTACAAGCAAACAGTTCATCCAATTGGAAACACATGGGATTATTTTCCAACCTCTTTTATTCGAAATCTCAGCTGCTGATTGAGAGGATTTTTTTTAAATCTGAATTTTTCAAAGTGCACGCAGAATTAGTTACAATTCCAAGGTAGAATACAATTTGCTTTAATTAAAACAGCATACACTGTAATTCCCACATGGACATTTTAGCGAGCCTAATGCCGTTGCAGGTAAAGAAACATTGTTGTCTGAGCTGTCCCTCCAGATTCTCAAGGCCTCCCTCGCACCTCCGCACCTGTAATATCTCTGATGGATATAGCTTTCTCTACCTGCTCTCCTTCTCAAGGTTCTCTTGGGAGGCTTCAGCATGCTGTATCTCTTGACATGCACCAAGCGATTAGCTTACATTTTCTCACTGCTCTGTGACCTTGCTTATCATAATCACAAATGTGATGTGCATAAAGAAGCTCTCAGCAGGGGGGAAAAGGGCTTAGCCACCTGGACCACTAGACCCTTCAGTCTCTTCATGGCATCTGTTGTCCGTAGATTTGATATCTTCGGTAATTCGATTGATCTCTTAAAACCAACACAGAAAACTCAGTTTTCTGAGGGGCTGCTGATAACTTGATGAGCTCTAGAACAGAAAAGGATTTGAACTGGAGAATCTTGAGTCCCTAGAGTCTAGACAATTGAGTCCAAACTGGGGACATACTAAGTAGGATCCAAAGAGTTTGGAACTCTCTCCATGCATAGGGAGGGGCGTTTGGAAATAAACCACATTGTTGCTAATGACCAGACCTGGAGCAGTGACTGGAGGTTGGGGACGAGAATTTAAATTAATCCATCCCCACCCACGCTACAAAGACAAAACTCACACAAAGATATGCACGCTCACGTGCAAGCAGTGAGTCAACTCATTTAGAGTCACTCTCTGTTATTCATGAAAGAGCTAGCCACGGTGGGACTAATGAAAACCTATAGAGAATTCTTGAATTTCACAATTTCAGTCCTTTGTACCACCCACCTAAGCCTTTCCCATACCTGCTAATGAGGAGATAAAGGTGGCCTGAGTGTCCTCCCCTGCACCTCTTATTTACCCTCTGCCAGAGTTGCTAAGAACCATGAAATGCCTCCAAAGCCAAGAATTTGAGAAAAAAGGAAGATGGCGTCTGAATAAATCCCTATGGGCAAACACTCCCTAAATGTTTGAACTGGTGCCATAGGGTACCCTTGACTGGGCTTAGATTCATCCAGAAAATGCTTCCCATTTAGAAAACAGAGATTGTTGAGAGTGGGTACTATTTCTGGACATTTCCATGGATGCTGTGAGGAGCAGGCATTCTTGTTAAGAAACTTTGTTTGAAGCTCCTGGGAGAGCAGCAATCCTCTTACCTCCCTTTCCCATTGTGCAGCAGCAGAATAATAAACAGGTTGGTTCTGCATTCAAAAACATTAAGATAGAGAACAAAAGCATGCACGCATAAAACAATTTCATCACATTGTCACTTGCCAAGGTATTACTACAGAAGGATCTGGTTTGAGTTACAGAGGTATCACTTTCCCCTTTCAACTCTAGTTATTGAGAAGAACACTAAAAAAATTTTTTTTTGGCAAAAGGGGACACACTTTTCAGGCTAGTTTGGCAAGGCCAAATGAACACCAATGAAAATTTATATTCACTCAGCATGTGGGGAGTTTTATGTCTGGAAAAGGACTTAATTATGGTAGGGTAAATAATTGGGTTTTTACAAGTTAAAGTAATAACGTGCGGTATTTGCCGAGCATTTTTCTGGATGTTTAGTTATACCCAAGAGATTTGTCTCTGCCCTCCAAAAGGAGGGAGGTGGAGAAAGAGTACAGAAAAGAGAATTTTTAGACTAACATGTCAACTGAGAGAAATGACTACAGGCTTCAGCAAGAATGAGAAAGCATTTGGGGGCAGGGGAAAGCACAATATCATTAAGATCCAAGTATAGATCTCTTCTGAGCTTTTAGCTTGTATCTCTTTATCCTCTGAGTTGGTCATTCACACCCACCTTAACCCCTCTGGCCTTTGTGTGTGTGTTGGGGGTAGGGTACTGGAGAGCAGAGATCACCACCCCAACCTAAAAAACCTATTCAAAACAGGCTGGTCACTTCCCCTCTGAATCCCAGGACTCTGATGATTGTGACTCCCTTCTTCTCCAGACCCCTGGATCATTGCTAGAATCCCTCTAAAACCATGCTCCTTTCCCTCTCCAAAAATGAAATTATAAATTGAGAGCTCATCCTCTGAATAAAGGCACCCAGAGGTGTTGGTGTTATTTAAAGCAATACAGATGCTGTTTCTCTCCTGTACTCCTCATGAGCAGCCTGATCAAGCCAAACTTACTTCAACCATCACACCTGTGCTTTTGATGTTCCCCTGCTGTGATGCTCTTTTTCCAGAAAGATCTTTGCTTGGCTGCTTCCTCACCGGTCAGCTCTCAGTACAAGTGTCCCTCTGTCTGAAAAATGTTTTTGGACTACTCAATCTGAAGCTGCCCTCCTTTCCCCTCTATCACCTAAGTCTGATTGGTTTCCTTCAAACCACTGTTACTATCAGAAAATGTTCACTTATTAGTTCACATTAATCAATTAGTTTCTGGTTGATCTTCTGCCTGTAGAACATCAGCTCTATGAGGGGGTTCCAATTTCCACTTCTGCATCTCTGACATCTAGAATGGAGGATCATAGGCATTCAAATAATTGTTTAAATTTTAAAAATGTGGCAGTGCTTATTATGTACTAGACACTATTTACATATGTTATTTTATTTAATCCTCACCTCAAACTATGATATAGCGCCCATTTTTATTTTACAGCTCTTCTAGAGCTAAGGCTTAAGCTACAAAAATAACTCTTATAAATGCAGAGTCAAGATAGAAACCCAGGCAGTCTGTCTCCAGAGCTCATGCTCACAACTGCTACTCATTTTTCTTATATCTTTAATATAAATCTTTTTTAAAGCTTTACATTGCATCTAAAAAAAAAAAAAAAACCAAGAACAAGATTTCTAGTTTCCAGTTCCACATATAAGGAGCTTAGACATTGCCGTTCCATCCCAACAGTAAGTGAAAAGCTAAATGTACTGAAAAGTTAACAACTCTTCTTGGATTTGTAAAATAAGGAAGGGTACCAGACAAACGGCTGCCCCCCAGAATTGGAGACAGAGGTGGATATCGGGAGGTTGGCTTACTGGAGCAGAGACTCACAAGTGGAAGCAGTTCGAGGAGCCAGTGCCAAGGTAGAAAAACCTGAACCCTAATTGACGCATGGCTGGAGGCTCAGTGTGGACACGTCTGAGAGTTAAAAAAGTCCGAGGGGACCCAGTCATGGAGGGGAGGGAGTACAATTTATGAAATTTACCTCTGAGAGGTCAACTAGGTTCTCACAGTAAATATCAGAGAAAAATCCCCTTGTTCTTGCAGCGAGGGAGGGGAAGAGAGCCATTTTGAAATAAGCCAGAGCACTTTGTTCTCAGCAAGACCTGCCTGGTTAAGAAGGTAACCAAACTGCAATGCCCTGGGGTTTTGTCAGAGCTTAATTGACCTGCCTGGGGAAAGGGAAAGTCCCAATTCTAGTCAGCTCAACTCTTCCACATGAAAGGAGGGTAAGAGTCAGCTTTAGCCCACCCTAGCTATCGTGTCCATCCTAAGAGATAAGAAAAAAACTGAGAAACACTTGTGAAATTCACAGGCCAGAGGCATAGGCTCACTAATAGATGAAGACTTAATCTTAGGACTGCCGAACACTTCCCTTCCCCTCGAATCTTTTTATCACATTACTAAAGGCCTATTTTTAGCAGTTCCTTTTACCCAATTTTTCATGCCCAGCTACCAAGAAAAAATTACAAGGCATATTAAATGCAAAAACAAACAAACACTACAATTTAAAGAGACTGAATAAGCATCAGAACCAGATATGGAATGGAGTGCCTGGGTTAAGGCACCCTCAGTTGGTTAAGCGTCTGACTTCGGCTCAGGTCATGATCTCATAGTTTGTGTGTTCGAGCCCCGTGTCGGGCTCTGTGCTGACAACTAGTTCAGAGTCTGGAGCCTGCTTCAGATTCTGTAGCTCCCTCTCTCTCTGAAATAAATAAAAACTCCCCTGCTCACGCTGCCTCTCTCTCTCTCTCAGGAATAAATAAAAACATTAAAATTTTTAAAGAAAAGAACCAGATATGGAAAGAATGTTGCAATTATCAAACTGGGAATTTAAAACAACTATCATCAACATGCTCAGGGCTCTTGTGGATTAAGTAGACTACATGCATGAACAGATGGACAGCATAAGCAGAGACATGGAAATCCTAAGAGAGAACCAAAAAGAAATGCTAGAAAAAGAAAAAAGAAATGGTAGACAGAAAAAAACACCATGACATAAATGAAGAATGCCTTTGATGGGCTCATTAGTAGACTGGACATGGCTGAGGAAAGATCTCTGAACTAAAGGGTATAGCAGTAGAATCCTTGGAAACTGGAAAGCAAAGAAAACAAGACTGAAAAAGAAAAAAAAATTGAACAGAATATCTCAGTTAACTACAAAAGATGTAACACACCCATAATGGGAATACTAGAAGGAAGAGAATGGAACAGAAGAAATATTTGAAACAATTATGATTGAGAAATTCCCTAAATTAATGTTAGACTCCAAACCATAGATCTAAGAAGCCTGGAGAATAACAAGGATAAATGTGTCCCCCAAACCGCTTTACCTAATCATATAATTTTTAATCTGTAGGAAATCAAAGATTAAAAAAATAATAATCCTGAAAAAAGCCAGAGAAAAATAAAGTTGAGTCAATTCCTTGCCTTAAGGACTTCTCAGAACCTTTAATATGCTAATATACCCCCAGGACTTGTCAAGATAAGGATATAATATCCCATTCAATTTTTCCTTTAACTACTGACTCCTCTTTTTCATGAAGATTTTCTTGACATTTCTTTGAACTCTGCTACCCCTGAAGTTTCTTTGGCAATTGTTCTCACATTCAGTCTGTGTCTTCAAAAATACCTACTTAGATATCAGAACCATAGATCCACCTCTGATTCAAATATTCATTCAACAAATGTTTTTTGAATACCTATTATGCACCACTCACTTTTCTAGGGACTATGAGATGTCAGTGAAAAAATAAACCAAAAATCTCTGCCCTTTTTGAGTTACAACATTCTAGAGAGGGGGAAGATAGATAATAAGTCATCAGGACAATAAATAAGTAAATTCTGTCCTACCGTGGAAGGTGATATTCTCTGGGGGAGAAAGGAGAATATTGAAAAGGATGAGACAGGGGTTAAAGAAGAGGCAGAAGGAATTGCAGTGAAGGAGAGGCAGATGGAAAGGTTAAATGTGCGATTTGAAATAGGGTGGTCAAGGTGGGCTGTATTGAAAAGGTGGTGTTTGAGCAACACTTTGAAGGGAGTGAGAGAATTAGCCACATGGATATCTGAGGAAAGAGTATTTCAGGAAAAGGAATTTGCCAATGGAAGTTATCTAGAAACCTGGCTTTGTGTTTTCAAGAAGCATCAGACCACCAGGCCTGGAAAGGTGTAAGAAGTATAGGGAAAAATGAGATTGGTAGATTAAGGGGGTTGCAGGACAGACCATGTGAGGTGAGTCATTGAAAACCTGAAAGTATTATGCTCAGTGAAATAAGTCAGTCAGGGAAGAACAGATATCATATGTTTTCACTGATATGTGGATCTTGAGAAACTTAACAGAAGACCATGGGGGAAGGAAGGGGGAAAATAGTTACAGAAAGGAAGGGAGGCAAACCATAAGAGACTCTTAAATACGGAGAACAAACTGAGGGTTGATGGGGGGGTGGTGCAGGGGAGAGAGGAAAACGGGTGATGGGCAATGAGGAGGGCACTTGTTGGGGCGAGCACTGGGAGGTGTTTGGAAGTCAATTTGACAATAAATTATATTCCTAAGCACAAAAAAGAAGAGCCTTTGGCTTTTATCCTAAGTGAGATGGGAGGTAACTGCAATGTTTTGATCAGGGAAGTGGCACAGTCAGCCATACTTTTAAAGAGGATCCTGTGGCCACTATGTTAAGGATAGAATAGCAGGGATCAGGGAACACTCTGAGTATAGAATATAAAAAAGCAAAGTTAAAAGTAGTGAAATCAGTTGTAATACTACCATGAGAGATGTTGTGGCTTACACTAGAATGGAGGCAGTGACCGTGGTAAGAAGGCATCAGGTTCTGATTTATTTTGAAAGTACAGCAAACAGGATTTCCTCATAGTATGAGAGAGAATGAGAAGAATTGAGGATGACTCTAACTTTTTTTTGGTCTAAGAATCTGAGAGAGTGAATTTAATATCAATCAAGATGAGAAAAGCTTATAGGGGTAGAAGAGATTCTAGGTGGGAAATTAGGGGTTCAGTTTTTGGCATGGTCACTTGGAGATGTCCTTAAGACTTCCCAACGGAGGGCCACCTGGGTGGCTCAGTCGGTTGAGCGTCTGACTTCAGATCAGGTCATGATCCCAGGGTTCATGAGTTCAAGCCCCACATTGGGCTCTGTGCTGACAGCTCAGAGCCTGGAGCCTGCTTCGGATTCTGTGTTTCCATCTCTCTCTGCCTCTGCCCCTCCCGCTCATGCTCTGTCTCTATTTTTCTCAAAAATAAACATTAATAAAAAAGACTTCCCAGTGGAGATGATATAGAGAGAGTTGGAAGTCTGGGTGAGAGATTTGAGAGAGGTCAATAAATGGACGGGGTTTAAAATCATGAGAATGGAGGAAATCAGCACAGGACTAAATACGGAGATCCAGTGGAAAAACTGAACCAGAGCTGAGGCTGAAGCCCAGATAAAAAGGGACATGTTTCTCAGGGAACCAAACCCAAAGCCTTGACTGGTGGGTGAAAACAGAGTAGGCAATAGGAAGAAAGATAAACTTCAGCTTCGGGGACTTGAAGAAGGCATGTCTAAGAGGTCTCATCTCCTGAATCACATAATGGCTGCCTTGAGTTCTGTCTGAAGAAGATTCTGGGACCATGCCTTGATGTGAAAGAAATTAGTGATTAGTGTTATCTGTTACAGTTGTGGAGTGCTGAGTGGCAGCAGGCAGGGCAGCATTGGATTTTGACCATATTTTTTGCCGTGAGGAAAGGCCATGTGACTAAGAATAAGTGGCACCTGATGTTTGGAGAGTTCACTGAATGCTTTCAACTTACTGCGAGTCAATTTGGTTTATAGCAATATTGGTATAGAACTTGTTGCTGAAATTACCTGATGTGTGTAAGAATAATTTAATGTTCTTGATCCATTAGCATATATTGGACTTAAGTATGTGAAAGGTGATCCATGAAAAAAGAATAGAGTAAAAGAAGTTCTGTAATAAGCAAGATGGCGAACATAATTTGTGGACTCAGGGGACAAATTGAGAAAGTCAAAACCCCAGGCAGAGTGGAACTTTTAGCTATGGCTCTATGAAAAGTGGGGCAAATCCACCCCCAAATGCACCCACAGTAATGGAAAAACTAACATATGCAACCAAGTAGTTCTTTGGAAGTCAACCAAAGGCACAAAATAATCTGAGAAGTGCTTGTGCTTCAAAAACGGCTGAACTTTCCTGTAGGAAGAGTGGGAAGCTCTAACCTTATAGCCTGAGCCTTCTCCATCCACCTCACCCCAACTTCTAGGTCCTGCCAAGGTAGGAAAGCCATGATGAACAGCAGCCTCTCTGCCAGGGTTGAGGAGACTCAGCCAATTTGGACAGGTGGGCAATGCAAACACTCAACAAAGGTATGAGTAGAAATGATTGTATTGTAGGTGGACAGTTGGGAAGAACCACATTTGTGGTCAAAGACAGCGTATTCCTGTCTGAGGCTATATATGTGCATAATGAAGACTGAAGAGAGCACAATCCCTTCATGTACTTCTGATTAATCCTGAGTCTGAGTGCATGAGCATGAGAGACTCAAAAGGGCCCAGAAGAAATTAAAATCCAAGAGGCTTAAAAACAGCCTGGATTTTAAATGTGTTCTCCTCCCCACAAACTTATCCCAGCAGCAATAAATGGAAGCTTTACTTATTCAGTGTGTTAGAGCATGGTTGACGTGCAACCATTAGTTGACCACTGAGCTGCCCAGATGCAGGAGCAACCTCTAGCAATCCAGGTTTAAAAAAGAAGGATGTATTTTTAAAACCACAGCAATTTAGCAGAGACACTAGTGACTCAGGGGACACAGATATAGCCCAGGCAAGTTATTAAACAAAGCAGTAGCAACAACAACCTCCAAGGGGGAAATAATACCAGAATCAGAGTAGCTGTAATATATTAACTAGAATGTCCCATTTTTTTTAAGAAAAAAGTTAAGAGATGTGCCAAGAAACAAGAAAGTGTGACCCACACTCAGGCAAAAGACGCAATGAATAGAAACCGTCTCTGCCTTATCAGCTATTAGCAGACAAAGGAAGGCTTCAAAGTGACTATTACGAATCTGTTCAAAGAACTAAAGGAAATTTTATTTAAAGAATTAAAGGAAACTGTAACAATAGATCAACAAATAGAGATTCTTAATAAGGATATAAGATTATTAAAAGTACCAAGTAGAAATTCTATAGCTGAGAAGTATAATAGCTGTAAAAAAGAAAGAAAATGTCACTAAAGGGGCTCATCAGCAGGTTTGAGCATGCAGAAGGAAAAATCAGTGAACTATAAATTGGTAGAAATTATCTAATCTGACGGATAAAGACAAAAATGAACAGAGCCTCTGAAACCTAGTGAGATAAGATCAAGCGTAACAACATCCATATAAGGGGAGTCCTGCACGGAGAGAAAAGAAAGGGACAGAAAAATTATTTGAAAAAATAGCAGCCCCAAACTTCCCTAATTTGATTTTTAAAAGGCATTAATCTATACATGCAGAAAGTTCAAAGAAACCACAGCAGGATAAATATAAATAGATCCACACCTTGACACATCATAGTCAAACTGTGAAAAGCCTAAGCCAAAGAGAAGATTTTGAAAGCAGCAAGAGAAAAACAACTCATCATCTATAGGCAAACGACGATCCAATTAGATGCTGGCTTTGCATCTAAAACCATGTAGGCCAGAAGGCAGGAGAAGGACGTATTCAGAATGCAGAAAGAAAAGTAATGGTCAAATGGGAATTCGCTGTCTACCAGTACTATTCCTCAAAAATGAAGGCAAAATAAAGGCATCTCCAGATTAAAAAAAAAACAAAACAAAACAAAAAAAAAACTGAGCAAATCTGCTAACAAATCTATCTTATGAGATATACCAAAGGAAAGAAGTTCGTCTGGAAAAGACAGCAAAAAGCAACACAATCTACAGGAAGAAATGCAGACCACTGCAAATAATAAACATGTAGGTTGGTATAAAAGATTCCTTTAATACACCTTTTCTCATCTTTCCCCAGCTTCTTTAAAAGACCTAAGATTGTATGAAATAATAATATTAATACTGTGGGGTTATATTTATAATCTGTAGATTGAATATATATGACAATAATAGCACAAAGGCAAGAGATACTGGTATTAGGGCAACGTTTCTAAATTTTCAAATTACTATTCATCTGAGGAAGGCTATGATAAGTTAAAATGCATGTTGCAATCCCTAGAGTGGCCACGAAGAAAATAACTCAAAAAAAATATAATAAATCCACAGAAGAATGACAGTGTCACACTAAAATATTTGTTCATCGCAAAGAAGGTGGCCAAAGAGGAGCAGACAGTCAAAAAGGACAGGAGACATATAGGAAATCTAAGGCAGGTCTTTGGTAAAATTTCTCTTTTTGCTGTCATGTGATTTTGGTAAACAGGGAACTGAAGATCTAGAACAAACAGGACGGTCTGCTTAATTTGTGGACTGAAGTCAAAATGAAACGCAAGGTCCCTGTTCAAAAAGTATTAGGGATTTCACGATGGTGGCTGCCACCTTTGAAGAAAAACAAGTGGTCCTTCTGAGCACAGGGCTCTGTGACTGCACAAGTTGCTTACCCATGAAACTATCCCTCATGACAGGTTGGAGGCTACGGCATCCCAGGTTCCTGCTCTTTCTGTAAACATCCTCTGGAAATATAATACATTCCGTTCTGATCTCTCCCTGTTGTCTTTTCCTTTACCATCCTTGAATTCCGAGTCTCCAGAATTTGGGAAGAACTCAACCCTTCACAATTAAAAGTCCACAAAATGGGATCCAAGCACTCATATCATATCCATGTGAGCAGCTCTGACTACACTTTGCTACAGATTTTTTTGCATTAAATCCTGTAATTCCCTTGTTTGTGCTGACTCTGTGGATTTCAAGGGCAGCTGGCATTGTCAGCAAAGGCAGCAAGGCGGTCTCAGAGAAGAACATCATTCTACGTAGCTGATATTCATCAATTCGCCTGACAACATGTAGTATACAGAAAAGCCATGAAGGAAGGGTCTGTGTGGGATCGTGCTGGAGAGAGCTGATGAACTTGTTAGGGTAGCCGTTACCTCGTGGTTCACTTGTGCAATGATCTCATCATGTCTTCATAATTAGGCTTTATGACTACCACACACATAATTGACTGCGATGCAGTTCACTAGTCAGACACACTGGAGAGCACTCTGTGAGATCATGGCCCTAAATCAGGCAGACCACCTCTACTCAGGCTCTGACAGGTAAATTTTGCCTGCTTACACTTTATGGTAAGCGATGGTCCCCTCTGGTCCTTCAGACCCTTGTCATAGTTGCTGTTCTGAAAAAAAAAAAAAAAAAGTGAATATGATGATGAGCATGGAAACAAGTTGTCACCAATGAATATTATAAATCTTTTGATTTCAAGTCAGAGACAATCTAGCTCAAAACTTGCTTAATTGAAAAAGGGAACTTAGACTCTTGTGTAGCTGAAAAATGCAGAAATAGTCCAAGCTTTGGAGCAAGGCTTAAGCGGCTCAGTTTTATCATCCAACATTTTACTTTCCTTTTTCTCCTTGGTCTTCTGTGGTAGCTTGTTTAACCCTAACGTTGGATTTCTTCCGAGTTTCAGAATGATTTCTCATACCTTCTTGATCTTTCTTTTTCTGTGTAAATGTCCAGCAAGGAGAGAGAGAATCGCTTTCCTTAAAGCTCGCTGAGCCAGAAAGCATTTTTCCCAGAAGCCCCCAGAAGACATCTCCTCCTTTATTGCTGGCCTGAACCACATCTTCTGGCTTGAGTTAACCACTGTGAAAAGGCCAATGGGATGTGCTGCTTGGCTTAAAGCAATCAGGATTCTCCTCTAGAGCTCGGTGGGCTGCACGGTAGAAGCAGTTACCAGATGGAGAGAGAACGCTATGTGCTGAGAGTGTGAAGGCATCAGAAGGCCACTATTCCCTGGTGACCACCAGGCCCTGAACTCCACTCCAGGTGACTGTAGAGCCAGGATGTTGAAGGGAGCAGGGAAGAGGTGTGGGGAGCACTGGGCTCCCTCCTACCATCTAGCTCATAGTCCAACATGTGAGTAACACCAATACAAATGAAAAGCCATCAAATGTGCCCAATTGTGAACATCATCCTGCAGCCCCTGAACTCAGAGGTAGAGTCCTGGAAAGATGTTTATGTTCTGTTGTAAAAAAAAAGGTAATGGAAGCTTTTCTTGACACTCTTGGATAGCCAGTAGAAATAATAACCCTGAACCCCATGCACACCTGGGAAAAATGCATAGGAAAGCAGAAACCATAAGGATTGAACCTCAACTACCAAGGGGATGAGGGAGTGAATTGATGTTAAAATGTTCACTGATTCCACTGACATTTATCAATACCTGCTGTGTGCTTGACCTAGGTGCTGCATGGGATGTGTAAAGTATAGCATGGTGTCTCAGAACACAGGCCTCGGAGTCTCTCAGACCTAGAAATGAATCCCAGATCTGTCCCTCAGTCTCTGTGGCTCTCAGCTGCCTCATGTATAAGGAGAAGATGCGCCTACCTCAAGTTGTGGATAACTGGAGACAGAGAATAAACTTAAGAAAATGAAGCACTCGCCCCCAGAGACTGGCGTGTTTATAGTCACAAGAAATGGTAGTTATCTTAATCACAACTAGACGTAGTGGTAGTTATTGTCACCATAGGGTAGTAAGACGTGGCTTCTGTTCTTCAGATGCCTGTCACAGAGAGGAGCAGTGAAATATGTCCAGGTGCTGAATGTTGGAAGAGGAATAGAGATGAAATGACAGAAGTTACAGGAAAATGGAACTTTTCTGTGTGGGGAGGGGAGAAGCCTCCCTGATGGGCATTTTACATGCAGAAATTCCTGGGCTTGTGTTTAACTTTAGGTGACATCTTTTGGGTCTTTTCTCTTATGTCTTTTTAAGAAACCAAATCTTAAGTGTCAGTACAAAGGGCTGCAAGAGCAAGCTACATGAGTAACATTGACACTTGCTTAAGAGAACATTCTCTCTGGAGAGGGCGACTTGCCGGATGTCTCCATTGCTCTGTCTTGCCTTGTGTGGGAGATGGAATTGTTGTGGCCTGTCCACAGGGCAAAAGGAGTAGCTGCTGTATTCATGGCTCAGAATGGGTCTATTAGATTATACGCTCATAGGCTGCTGGTAATCTGTTTAACGGAGCTCGGTCATTTGTCTTGTTTGCTGACTACTTAGCAGATGGATTTGTGATTTTCGTAATTACTCTATGAACGTTAATAAGACATGATATCTTTTATTAATTACTGTGTCATGTGGTTTGTTTTCTAAAATAGCAAAAACTCGGATTTGCAAAATTTGCATTTGGAGATTATTCGTTCTGGAATGAATTTCTGCTCTTGAATTTTTTACTCAAGAACAAAGACTGGAAGCACTGTATTGTACTCTGCACCCTGTAAAAGGCTAATTTGGTCTGGTTAGCCAGAAATGGTTTCATTTAGAGAAGTGCTCCTTTATACATTTTCCATTTTAGTTCTACCCAAAGAGGTTTTGGTGTTTAAAGGATAAAATGCTTTCAGAGAACCTATGTAATGCTGTAAGAATGATTTTCTAATAGAATTGAATGAGATTTGGACCTGATTTTCAGAGGCACGTGGGCAATGCTGATGTATTCACTCCCCCACCATGCACAACACACACACACACACACACACACACACACACGAGCATAATAGGACACAACAGCGTGCCAGAGGCTGGGAGCAGATTGGTAGAAGTTTCATCTTGCTCTGTGTTTCTCTCCCCTCCCTACACGAATGTGCCAGCAAGCCATCCTGAAAAGCCATTTCCTAGTCGGGACTGGAAGTCCTGCAGTCATGTAGCAAAAAACAGCATCTCTTCTGGAGTAACTCAGTCGGAAAGTACTTCTGAACAAAGCAATCAGGTGGCGTGTTGTTACTGCCCTCCCTGAAGAACTCATTTAATGACTCCTAGGAGGGTACAGTTTCCTTTAAAGATCCACTCCTGCGGTGCTTTGAACTGCCTGAACATCCCATTGTTGACAGCTTCAACAAGCGTTTCTTGAGCACACACTGTGTGCCTCACACTGTATTAGGCTTGGCAAAGGCTTTATAGCGCGCGGTGAAGACAGCCTGTGCCACAAGGGGTTTATAGCCCACATCCCTGGTTATTACAGGGGTAGCCATGATGCCAATTTGCTTTGGCACTAAACTTACACTAGCAGATAAGCTCAAAGGAATAGTCTGCTTATCTCTGTCCAGTACCCTTTTCAGTAGCTCAAATGTATGCTAATAATTAATAGCTTTCATTTATTAAGTGTCCATTATGCGCCACNAGCCTGTGCCACAAGGGGTTTATAGCCCACATCCCTGGTTATTACAGGGGTAGCCATGATGCCAATTTGCTTTGGCACTAAACTTACACTAGCAGATAAGCTCAAAGGAATAGTCTGCTTATCTCTGTCCAGTACCCTTTTCAGTAGCTCAAATGTATGCTAATAATTAATATAGCTTTCATTTATTAAGTGCCCATTATGCGCCATATGTTATGTTAAGTGCTTTACATGCATTTTCTCACTGGCTCTTCATACAAACAGAAACACACACACACCATTGGTAATTATATGTATAAGCCCATTTTATAGATGAACAACATCTTGATTAATGTATCAAAAATCACATAGCTGTTAAGTGGCAGAGCTATGTCAGGGGTTGCCATTATATACAAAGTGAACTAACTTAATTCTGAAAATTAATATTTAATTCAGTGGCCATTTTCATGGCACTACTGAACTGTTTTTAGCTTTAGAGCTCTTATTCTGGCATAATCTAGAAATTAAACACAGGGCTTTTTATCTGACCACATAGCAAGTTCTGGAGATACTGGTTAGCTGTCCATGGGGACCTCTGTAAACTGTGTCCATTTGGGCCAGGTGAATCTCTCCGTGATGCCTCACTGAAAAGATGTATGACAGTAATTGGCTACCACCCCACGGAAGTTATGAGAGAATGTGGAGATTACTGCATCATGTCTCTACTGGGTGGTCTGTTGCTCTGGCTCTGTCTTTGTTGCCTGGGCAACCTCTCCCAGAATGTGAGAAACTCACTTTCCCTTTTTTCATGTAGATCTGTGGGAAGATCTAAAAGTTATAGCTATGGGTTGCCTGTTATCCACTACCACCTATAGTGGAGAGATGGAAGCCATATTTGGGGAAAGCACTCCATTGTGCCCCAGGTACAGAAAGACTCGGGATCACTCAGCCTCCCTCAGGTACCTTTAAAGCAGATGAGAGGAAGATCACCTTCCAGAACCCCAGCAGCTTTCTATACTCAATTTTTCTGTAAGATGAACGCTCTATAGTAATTGTCTTTATTTTTCCTGTGAGAGTTGGAGGAAATTTTGAGAAGGCAATGCTGTGGAGTGATTGTGAACTTGGGTTTGAGCATCAGTCTTGGGTTCAAAGCTTAGCTTCACCATTGGCTAAGTGTATATCTTTGGGCAAATTATTCATCCCCTCTTAATCTGTTTCCTCCTCTCTGCAATGGAAAAGCTCAAATATATATTTTGTATGTAATTGATTTCCATTCATTTATTCAGAGTCTACTCATATGACAGGCAATTAGTTCCATGCTTAGGGAAACAACTTTGATAAGAAGGCACAATGCCTGCCAGCCTTCACAAAGGTTAAATCTACTACCAAAGGTACATATCTAACTAGTCACTGCAGGTATTGAGTTACAAAAGAGGAAGTAGAATGAATCATGGAAGCAGCCAACAGAGAAGCCGACCTAGTCTAGGTGGAATTGGAGACAAATCTCCCTAGGAAAAAGGGAGTGAAATTTTGAGGGAAAGTTCGAATTAACCAGGTGAAGGGTAGAAGAAACGTATTCTCAGGGGAATGTACTTAAAAGCCTGTAGGCAAGAGAGAGCACAAAACGTAAGAAGAACCAAAAGCATTCGGGTACAGATAAAACCAAAATATTCAAGGGAGGTGCCGAGTGCACAAGATGAAGTTGAGAGTTGCAAAGGTTGATGGCGTCTTAGAGGGTCTCATAAACTCTGTTAATTTACTTGGACTTTGTCCAAAAGGCAATGGGGAGTCCTTGAAGGGTCTCTATGGGACTGACGTGGGGCAGAATTGTAAGGATTGAATAAAATACTGTGTACACAGGCTTAGCATAGTGTTAGCGCCTCATCCCCACTCAGTAGAAGGTACGTGCTGTTGTTCTCGTCTGTGAGTTCTTCATTACTCTTAGCGTTTACCAACTTCAGATAACAGACCAAAGTCTCACTGCTCCACAGAAAGAGACTCAGGGTAGTTCGTTAGGAGCAAACGCGCTAATTCTGAAAGGCCTATGGAACATTCTTGACACCACGCAGAAAGAGGTGGGAAGCCCAAAGGCAAATTGCTCTTCATGTATATTCTTCCTCCTCTCTCTCCACGCCTCTGCCTGCCACCTCCTCAGTGAATTCACATGCGGTGAAGTCATCCTACTTTCTGGCAGTTCTGTCAATTTCATAATGGTTTCTTTGCCGAGGCCTACATACAAAAATGCAGGTGGGCCAGATGATATGTTTTCGAGAAAAGGCAGGAGGGTGGGGCAGCGTTCTCAGGCTCACAGTCTGAAAGCCCCCGTGAAAAGCACAGGTAGGTGGCAAAATGACATGAAATGATTAACTTTTGTTTTGGCGGAGGGAGACATCAGACTGCCTGGCACTTGGCTATTAAATAAATACTTTGCATCCTCAGGTAGCAAATATAATGGCAGGGCTCAGTAAAGGCTGAGGAAAGAAGCACTTAACTTTCCTCCATTCATTAGACTGTTCGCTTTCCTTGTCGTCTGGTATGGCTACATCTAGGGTGTACAGTAAGATTGGGCTGAAGGATTAAATGGTCGAAGTTGGTAGTCACTGTGGCGTTAGAGAGAATATGGACCAGCAGCTAGGAGACAGATCATTTATTTGTAGCTCTCTCTCTTTGTTCAGAAGAGAATGTAAAGAGACCACGTCAGTTAGGTTCTGAAACTAACTCTGCCATTAACAGGGTGTCCTTGGGAGTAACTTCGAACCTTTCTATAAATGAGGATTCTTATCTGCAAACTGTATTTCTTAATTGCACACAGAATAATTGATGGACACCAGTGAGCGGGGATACTTGTTTTCTTGGCTCTGAGAAATGTTGCACAAGGAATGACCCCACCTACAGACACTTGGTGAGGAAAACACCAACACAGGTAAAAGCAGTCAGGAGAGCATACACCTCAAAGAACAGCACCAGGAAAAAACATCACGGTTACTCTGACAAATGAAGAATATAGTCAATATAGGTTTGCTCTGGGAAATAGGCTTGTCATCAGACAAAGCTGACATAGAATCCTGGCTCTATCACCTCCTAGCTGTGTGCCTTGATTCATTTAATCTATATAGCTTAGACGCCAATCAAATGCCAGATATTATGTTTGGTTATGGGGTGACAATAGCAAACCAGGACATAGACAGATGGAGAGGAATGACTTTTTTTTACTCTGTCAGTCTCTACTAAGTATGTATACTTATAATCATTTGATTAACTATGTATATGATGAGATCATACTATACCCTCAGAGAGATAGAATGTTCCTTGAGTGATAAAAAAAAAAAAGGTAACATCTGGTTAGAATTTCCTTTTTTATTCTTCTGGGTTGAAAGAATTTAAATAACTCAAATATCATTTTAAAATGTTAATACTTTGCCTTTTTTAGTTGTGGATAACATGGTGTTTATAACAAATATTTGCATACCAACTATGGGACAGATGTTGTACAAATCACTTCAAAGTGAATAAAATTACTGATTTCCTTTAGAGATGTTATACTAATGCACTGTCTTCAAGGAGGTTTCAGTGGGAGTCATAGCTGGCCTCAAAGTGAAAGTCATGTGTTTTACAAGTCCACTTTTTATAAATGACTTCGCTATCATCCCTGGAAAGACAAGAAGCTTTTAGGATAATAAGGTGTAAGTTTTCTTAAGATAGTTGCATTGCAAAAAGGGATGAGGAAAGAAAGATGCAGTGAAAGGAGATGGAGGTTCCCTTTGTTGTTGTTTTTTTTAACATTTATTTAAACATTTGTTTAATTTTTAAACATTAACAAAGAGGAGGCAAGCATTAAGAATTGCAATAGAGGGGAAGGAGTTAATAGAAGTTGAGTTTGGGTACAATGGCTCCAAATATATAATAATATATGAACCAAACACAATTGTATCCTGTCAGGGAACAAAGGGCAGTTAATCTATGAATCACTAGTTAAGGAAATGTAATGGTTAGAGCATATTCCTTCTCTAAGTTTGCACCTAGATGCAACAGCCAAACTTGGGTAAAGGTACAGCAGCTTGATGATATAGCCTTAGGATCTAGGGCTACCATTTCACAGAAACTGAACTTATGAAGAAGTCCTGACAGTGGAGAGGATATGTGCTGTGTGTGTGTGTGTGTGTGTGCGTGCGCGCGTAGGTGTATAGAGAGGATAACTTCTTTCGATTGATGGGATGGGAGAGGGAAAAGGTACATGAATGAGAGAGAGCTAGGTCTGCAAAGGGCTGTGGGAAGAATGTTTTCAGTTGAATGCCAGGATAAGCAATTTGGAATTTATTCTGAGCTCAAGGGAAGACATTGGAGGATTTTAAGCAGAAGAATGGCATGATCTAATTCATAACTGTTAAAATTTTTTTTTCCCCTCTAGCTACTTGCAGAGTATAGATTTCAAGGGACAAAAGTGGAAGCAGGAGGCCCATTGAGAAGGGGATAGTGACGGTGCCTTAGACTGAAGGGGTAGTGGGGAATATAGACAAGAGCATATTTGAGAGCTATGTAGAAAATACATTTGCTGGATTTTCTGATACAGTAGATTTGGAGGAAAAGTAAAATGGAAAAAGAAAAGTAATACCTTGGCTTTTAGCTCCAGAATGCATGCATTTTGAGTGGGACGTCCAGATGAGAATGGCTTTTGTGGAAGCCAATGTCATTTCTAATGCAGCGAGTGGTGGGCTAGCCAGGGAGATACTTTTGAGCTAGAGGGGGGACTTGAAGACCCTGGACCCCAAACTATACCACACAAGATGGGCCAAGTCCTAAAATTGGGCTCTTTGGAGCTCCCATTTGGGCTACCAAATATGCTTCCTGATCGTCACGTAGCCAAAGGAGATGGCTTTGTCATAAAACCCATTCCTATGATGTTTATTCACCAGCCCATGACCTTTATTCTTTCCCAGTGTCCCCATCCACTGATGTTTCATTCTTCACTTAGGGCCAACCTGGCCAGCAATATATTTTTGCAACAGCAACAGCTACATTACTTCCTTTGAATCTCTAATTAGTTCCCACATTTGGAGTACTTTGTTAAGTGGGTTGTGCCATGAAATCAAATTTGGAGATAGTTATGAACACACCCTGAAAATGGAGGTCACCACAGATAAGAAATGTGCCCAGGAAAACATGCAGACCATTAACTTTTGGGTGTGACCTTTATATACGTTGTAATGAGGTACCAGGAGGCAGGCCAGTAGTACAGTTGTGTAAACTGCCACCAACCTAACCATTGTTTCCCAACGGTCCCCATGGATGGTCTATGAACTCAGGTTACACAGGCTTGACAAATGAAAACCATGTGGTGTTTTTGCATTTCATCTAGCTTTCTTGCTTATGATAGAAAGCCCTCTTTAGGGAAAAGAGAAACTATACCTCAACAAATCCTTAAAAGTATTGTTACATCCAAAATGTCAATATTGATTTGAAATGATTGCATCATTTTCTGAAATAATGATTTGTGTGAGGAATGTCATGAATTATAATTAATTTACATATGCATTAAAGTCCACTTTCACAGAAACCCTCTTTTCTCTTTCAAACATTAGAAATTAAATATTTATACTTGTTGTGATTTCATATATACATAGCTAATATTGTCTCTCAAAGCCACCTGCTCTCCACCATATGTCATTTTCTCTGCTGGTTCTTTATAACCCATAGATTTGGAGTTGGGTTAGTCCCGGCTGAAAATCCTACCAAAGACCACATAAATGCAAGTGCAGGGCATGAACTGGCTCCATTGCAGTAGAACACAGGAGGTAAATTGGGATTAAATAGTCCCATTGCTTTTAAGGATATCTCCTTATAGTTTAAATTCATTGAGGAATGAGTGGTAACCAAAATATATTTATTGTATTTATTTGAGATTACGGTCAAGTTCCTCAAATTCTCCATGTCTCAATTTAGTCTCATCTTTTCAAGACAGATAATCAAATAACTCAAGAACTATGTCCTATAGGGACCATATGGGTAATGGTAACTGGGAGATTGGGAGGCTGAAGGAATTGTTTTAATGTGACAGATTTAGAAAAATCATTGAAATTCAGGAAATAAAAAAGGAGGCCTAGTATGCAAAGAGAATTTTTGGAAATTCTGGAAATCCTGGAAATCCGTGTTGTCCTCTATTTCTTTCCATTATTACTAAGCAGAGAACTTCCTTGAATACTTTCCCTTGGGTAGGGCTAGTTTGAAAGTTTGGTCTAAAATGACCAGTCATAGTAGTGATAGGAGGTAATAGCCTCAGGGATCGTCCCTGCCTTTTCTCAAACACAGGCCTTATTCTTCCAGGCCAGTTACATGCGAAGAACCTCTTTTCCAAAACTCTCCTTCTTTCCCTCTGCATTCTCCCATCAGCCTAAGCGATGATAACAAGAACAAGTATTTGTTTAGCCTGGTTTTTGTGTTAAGTACTTGTCTGCTCTTTGTGCTTCTCAGCTCGTAGCAAATAGACACTTCCAGCTAAATATAAACTCAGGCTTACCTCCAAAACATGTTACCTTCATGAACAGACAGTCTCTATACGACAACTACATTTCAATGGCTGAAATGAAGCATTAGGCAGGGATTTGCCTACTGGACTAAACACATGGTATTTTCAATAACATTTCCTGCATGTTAAATGAAAGTTCCGTAGGCACAGATAGGATTTTAAAATAACAGTATGCAGTCTCCCGAAGAGCATGGGACTTATCTGTCTTTTTTCCTACGACATCTCCATACCAAGGTAATACTTAGCACATATCATGGGCTTAATAAGTGCTTGTTATGAATGAGAATGAGTAAGTGAATGAATGAATGAACAAGTGAATGTTGACAAAACAGAAGATTGTGGACCAGGTCCCCTTTTTGGCAAATGTGCAGAACGCCTCAGCATCCTTCTCTATTCTTGCTCTCAGTCAGTGAGAATATTGATTTTTCTCCCCTCTACTTTTCATTTTATAGCTCCTACTCATTCGTCAGGTGTTGGTGCTCAGAGTCACCTCATGCAGGAAGTGACCCTGGTTCCTCAAATGGGAAGAGCATTCTCCTTAGGGTTCTTACACCTCTCCTAGGAAACTGATGATACATGTACTTAAATCAGAGCTTTGTGCAGTGATTTGCCTCCCACCACACTATGCTGACAGCACCCTCAGTGCAGACAGTGTGCCTGAATTCACTGCATATACCCAGCTGAACTTACTGTTCTAAATCCTCGACAAATAGTAGTGAACTAGTAAACATGCAAAGAAGGTGACTGCATATGGAAGAAAACAGGAACTAAGTCTGGCCATATAGGAAGAGGAATCCTCTGGGCTCACTAATTGGAAAATAAGCAAAAAGAACTTGTAATTTTGTGACTTACATTGAGAAATAGGTATATTTGGTCTTTATCCCTATTTTTGGCACTGAGTTCCCCAAACCCTTGGGGTTTCCTAAGCAGTGAGAGCCATTAGTGTCTTTTGTTATGTAATGAGGTGACTTTTAGAAAACACAGGAGGATCAGGCTGTTGCCAGTGGAGCCAAACATGTGACCAGTGGGTTGGAACTTTTAGTTCCAGCTCAACCTCCAGGGAGGGGAGAGGGACTGAAGGTTTACTTCAATCACCAGCAGCCAATTATTTAATCAATGATGCCTATGTAATTAAGCTTCCATAAAAAAATCCAAAAGACAGGGTTTGGGGAGCTTCCTGGTTAGTGAACACATGAAGCGTTGCCCTCAGAGAGGGCGTGGGAGCTCTGCACCCTTGTCCCATGCCTTCTTTCATCTGGCTATTCCTAAATTATATCCTTTCATAATAAGCTGGTAATCTACTAAGGAAAATGTTTCTTGGAGTTCTTTGAGCTGCTCTAGCACATTAATCCGATGTAAGGAGGGAACATAAAAAGTATAGGGTAGATAGTGTCAGAATTGAGTCGAATTTAGCAAAACCAGCTGGTGTCCAAGCATTGCATTGTATGGAGAAACCACTCCTCTACACCATAATTGGTCCCAGAACCTTTTAGAACTATTAATACAAAAGACACTGGTCTCCCATGTGAGGCGGTGCATGCCCTGTGCCTGGCTGAGGATAGCCTTATCAAAGATGGAGCAGAGGCAAATTATTTTTATACCAGTCACTAAACAATTATTTATGGTACACCCATTGATTACAAGTTACTGTGCTGAGGGTAAATGACCAATCAAAACAGAAAGAATTCCTGACGTCTTAGAGCGTAACCTCTAGTGGGAGAGAGAGAGATGGTAATCAGAGAAATAAATGCATAAGGACCAACTGTGATTTATTATTAAAACCAAGAAAATGTCTGACAGATCTGCATTAAGCCCTAAGAAATGATGGAGTGTAAAATGAAGGATGCAGGGGTTAACTGTGTGGAAAGGATGCTGAAGCATTTTAGACTAGGAAAAGCCTAAGCAAAGGTCAGGTAGCAGACAGAGGGAGATAAAATATGGTGCATTCAAGAACCCAAAATGCCAGTGTGATTGGCATGCAGAGATTTTCAGAAAGAGCATTAGACGTACCTTGATACGTGGGGTCCTAACTGTTCTGGGTTTTAGGGACATGTTGATGATTTTCTAGTTTATTCTAAGAAGAGCCTAAGAAACCACTAAAAAGCAAAGGGTAGCACATTCAAATTGCACAATACAACATGTTTTAGACTGCATAAGCTGCCATAATAAAATACCATAGACTGGGTGGCTTAAACAATAGAAATTTATTTCTCACAGTTCTGGAGACTAAAAGTGCTCAAGATAAGGGTGCTGTAGTGATCAGGTTTGGGTGAGAACCCCCTTCCTGGCTTGCATACCGCTACCTTCTTGCTGTGTCCTCAAATGGTAGATAGAGATAGAACAAGCTCTCCTCATATTTTTTTCCATGACTTATTTTTATTTCTCTCATAAAGCAAATACGAAACTTGTGGATATGTCTTGTATCAACAAGCACAAGGCATTGACAGACAGAAGCTAAAAATCATTAGAGATATGTTTGTTGAAACATTCATTTAGCTAATAATTTTTAAATTCTATCAGAGTCTGAATTATGGGGCTAATTATAAAATTGTCTACTTCTATTTAATAAACTCATTGTAGACTGAAATTGTCATGCTTTAGGTTTTAAAGTTTCCATACATCTCCATCCTCATATGTTCTTTTTTTATTTATTTAAATCCAATTTAGTTAGCATAGAGTGTAATAATGATTTCAGGAATAGAATTTAGTGATTCCTCACTTACATATGACACCCAGCGCTCATCCCAACAAGTGCTTTCCTTACCTTATGCTCATCTCTTTTGCTTCTTAAATTCCACACATGAGTGAAATCATATGATATGTGTCTTTCTCTGACTTGTTTCACTTAGCATAATACACTCAAGTTCCATCCACATTGCTGCAGATGACAAGATTTCATTCTTTTTGATCATGGAGTAATATTCCATTGTGTGTGTGTATATATATATATATATATATACACACACATGTACATGTGTGTATATGTACATATACATACATATCTTCTTTATCCATTCATCAGCTGTTGGACATTTGGACTGCTTCCATACTTCAGCTATTGACAATAATGCTGTTATAAACATTGGGGTGCATATGCCCCTTCGAATCAGTACTCCTGTATCCTTTCGATAAATACCTAGCAGTGCAATTGCTGGGTCATAGGATAGTTCTATTTTGAATTTTCTGAGGAACCTCCATACTATTTTCCAGAGTGACTGCACCAGTTTGCGTTCCCACCAGCGTGCAAAAATTCTCTCTTTCGCTGCATAAGTTCTCATCATCCCATAATGATGCTAAAATCATGAGGATCCCTTTCTCATGACCTCATCTAATCCCGATGAGCTCTCAAAAGCCCCACCTCCAAATCCCATCACACTGGGAGTTAAGGCTTCAACATATGAATGGGGGCAGGGGACAATTCAGTCCATCACAATAACATACTATTCATAGTAACATCATTGGACATTTATAGACACTTACTATGTGCCAGCCAATATATTAAGGGCTCTGTATGAATTATTTCATTTCATCCCCACTACACCACCATGAGAAATGTTGCTAGTATCAGCACATGTTGTCAGATGCAAGCAAGGGATGCTGAGATCAGAGCCAGGACTGGAAGGAAGCAAGCCTCGAGCCTACAGCGCAGAAGTTAAGGCAGGAGGTACTCACTCACTGATGGTGCCACAGCCCTGAGAGTGAACACCACACACTTTGCATGCTAGGCACCTCACTTGTCTCAAATCTGGGTTAAGTAAACCATCTCATGTTACTTGGAAGTTCATAAATAATCAAAGCAGGTTTCGAACTTAGGGAAGGAGAGCTCTTAAAATGTTTTCTTTCTCTAAAATTTTCTGAATATCCAAATGAATACTCTGCTGCCTGCCTCATTGTTGGCCTCCCATAAAAAAAGAAATTCTTTGCAATGAAAGATTAAATTTCATGTTGGGCTTCAAAGTGTAAATAGCTAGACTCAGCTGAAATGAATTCAGAGAATGAAAACTGATAAAATATAGTATTCACCCCATGGAATGGACTATCTCAATATTATTCAGGAGATGAAAAAGAATGAGTCAAATATTTAAAAAGTAAACAGGTTTTCTCATTAATTCTAAGCCAACAAAATGAAAATTAAATCTTCTAGCTGCAATTAGATAAATGGATGTCAACCAGATAGGAAACTGCTAAAGAAATTAGCCATAGGGTAGTCCTTAATCTGTTTGGGCTTTTTTGTGGGATGGTATAAATGCATTCTGTTATCAGCACAGGTATGATTGAATTATTAATAATATTGTGCAAGGCCACCTAGAAACCAAAGCTTGGGGACTCTTAAATCTATTCTAATTGAAACAGAGAATCAGCAGACTGGAAAAGACCCTGACTCTTCTTGAGATATGTCACAGTATGTGACACAGGGGACACGTGGGGTATGCCACACAGTGGCAGCTGCAAGCTGACCTTTTGGCAAATTTAATCTGCAAATGGGTTCCTGTTTAAGATAGTTAATGCCTTCTATTATTAAGGAGGCTTCCTTCCATATTTTGGAAAGGCTAGTTAAAAATATTTCTTGCAAGGGTATTATGCAGATTGTCTAACTAACAGGAAGATTATGGATGCAAATAAATCAGCTTTTCAAATGAAAGGTTTTACTGACCTCTTAAGAGGATAGTAATACATGCGTAATTGTGAGGAAAATGCTCCCAGACCATCAGGATAAGAAACGGGTCACAGTATGTATATTGAGGTTAGAATAAAAAGCCAGGAACACCCAAGCAGCTAATGAACTGAACTCAAGAGCTGCTTGACTTAATACTAAGTTACTCCCTCTTCCTCAGGTTTTCATAGGAGTGGGATATCATACTCTAGGAGGATGGATGAGGTCCTCATGGGACCCCAAGTAAGTCACTTAATCTCTCAGTGTAAATTTCAATTGCGGGAATAGTTGCTGGTTAGAAACAGCTGGGGTCACTGACCCTGATTCTTTTTGTGACCTCCCACTGCCCTCTCTCACCCCCGAGGGAACTCTCGTGTCCCACTATTACTTCTCCATGGACCATCTGCCTTTTCTTGGGTGTCTGTCTCAGGAGCTGTACTGAAGGATCATAAAGCAGACCTAGGAGGTCACAAGCATGAATTTTTATGTTGAGGGGAGCATGGAATTAAATCCTAAGTCTGGTACCTACTAGTATTTGCCCTTGGGGAAATTCCTCTATACTCAGGTTATCAGTTTCTTCTACTACAACGTGGAGACAATAATATGAACCTTGAAGAGCAGAGATCTCGAAACTTGCTCACGTCCCAGAGACCTCATTGTCTCAGTCTCTGCTTCCTAGGCAAAAGAGGTATCTAATGGTTTCTTTATTAAGTTCAGAGTAACTTAATACAAATTTGCATCCAAATAATTTAGTGGAATTTTGGAAAAATAGATATAAAGAGAAAAATAATTTAATTTTTCAGAAATAAAAAATACCCATTGAGCACTAAACAATTTCTTGAACCTTGGAACCAGATTTTCTTCTCCATATTAATTTTTGAACCATAATTAGTTCGAAATCGCAATGACTAAAAACTAAGCTTTGCCAAAATATGATCTGTCACACAGCCTAATGTTGAAACTGTGATCTACTTCACCCTAACAGTTTGCATGGCATCTGCCAGGTGTATTTCCTTCAAAAATTTAAAATCTGCCCCAGCACCTGTATGGTGCCTGAGGTACCTTATGTCACTTTGGGTACCATGCTTTTGGCGATCATATCATTTGATTTTAGAAGACAAAATATGGAAATGTATAAAAAGCACTTGACTTTTGGGCATATTCATGGCTTAAAATGTGTAGTCACAATAGCCCATCAACTCACTGGGGCAAAAATGCAGCTTTATTGGTTTTGACCTCTGCTTCTGCTGATGTCAGAAGATGTACTCACCAGTTCATGGTAATGCAACAACTTTCATATTTAAACAGATAACTAAAGATCTAAGCATCCCATTTCACAATCACCCAACCATCCTGTACTTTCCCCTTTCCCTATCAGAATGGCATCTCTGTGACATCCTCATGGGAATCAGCTAAGCACATTTACTTTTTCTGGTATTCCATATGGACCTCTATCCCTGTAGTGCTGCCTTCCAGCTATAACTCATCTTGTCCTCACTCCAGATGGTACTTATCTTATCCCCACAAGGCATAAAGCAAGTCCTTCCCAGTTGTTACCCATTGTATCCTCTACCCCAGGTGTAAACTCATTTTGTACCCTCCACCCCACAGGAGTAATTCATTTCTACCCTCTCCGGAGGTAACTCATCTTGACCCGTCTTCCTGATGATATTGTTTATCTTTTTTATTTTAATCTGTTGAATGGGGTATAATTGACATATTATAAAATTTGCTAGTTAAACGTATAGTTCAATAAGTTTTGACAAGGGCATACAGTCTTATAACCATTACTATGATTGTTATATAAGATAGTGCTATCCAATGGAAATATAATATAACCCACATAATTTAATTTAAAATTTTCCAGTGGCCACATTTAAAAAAAAATAGAAGAAATGGTGAATTAAATTGTTAATAATATATTGTAACTTAATATATCCAAGTATAATTATTTTGATATGTAATCAATATAAAAATATATCAAGGTATTTTATATCTTTTTTCACATTAATTCTTTGAAATTCATTGTGTATTTTACCCTTACAGGATATCACAATTCAGACACAAAATTTGCATCAAAAACACATGATTTCTATTTAGATTTTATAAAGTTCACGGTAGAAAAAATATGTAAAAAGACCCAATTTTCTCCTAACATACTTAAAAGTTTTCCATTGTAATTTTTAATTGTATTTATATTTAATTTAATTTAAATTCTAAGTAGCGAAAAATCCAGTCCTTTGGTCCTAAGAACCATATGTCAGGTGCTCCATAGTCATATGTGGGTAGGACTACCATATTGGATGGCACAGAAAATATTTCTGTTACCTCAAAAAGTTCTGCTTTTTTGAAATCAACGTCCTCTTCCCACCATCTGGCACTAGGACCTGATGATCTATCATTTGTCACTATAGTTTTGTCTTTGTAGAATATCATATTAAAGGAATCATGCAGCATATAGCCTTTTGTTTCTGGATTCTTTCAATTACCACAAGATTTTGAGATGTATCTGGGTTACACTGATCAGTGGTTAGTTCTTTTTAGTTGTTGAATAGTATTACATTGTGTAGAAGTACTAAGCATTCACCAGTTGGTAGACATTTGGGTTGCTCCAATTTTTGGCTATTATAAATAAAAGCTGCTATGAACATTCAAATACAAATATTTGTGTGGACATATGTTTTTATTTCCCCTGAATAAATATCTATGAATCAAATGACTGGTGTGTGTTTATAGGAAACTACCAAATATTTTCCAGGGGTGCAATTTTGCAATCCCACCATTACTGTATGAGATTGCCCGTTTCTCCACATCCTCACCAACACTGGAGAGAGTTAGTCTTAGCACTTTTAGTAGGTATGCAGTACTTCTCAGTATGGCTTTAATTTTCATTTCGCTAATGACTAATAATATTGAACATATTTTCATGTGCTTATTAGCCATCTGTACTTTTTCTTTGGTTAAGTATCTTCAACTATTTTGCCCCCATTTTTATCAGGCTGTCTTTTTATCACTGAGTTGTAAGAGTTATTTAAAATAAGCTGGAGACGAGTTCTTTATCAAGTATGTTTAGTTTATATTTTCTCCCAGTCCTGGCTTGGGTGTGACTTTTTTCTGTTTCCTGCTGTTGATGTTATTGTCTGCTACTGTTGAATGTGGTCCTGCAGTGACCTCTAGTCCAATGTCCACACACTCATTTGGCTCCTGGCAACTTTGGGTCTACCAGCATATTTTTGACTATTTCTGCTTTTGTCTCGATCTATGGGAATTATAGGAACACGTCTAACATTCTCTTTCTCCTGACGCTGGGATTATGGGATTCCAACCAGATATATTCAGCAGTCTACCTGAACAATTGTCACAGCTGTCACTGAGGCCCCACATTGGTCAGACGGTAGGATTCTTCATCTCCAAGAACTTTGTAACCTCTGGGCTATACTTTAGATCTTGAGGTACCAGCCCTCCCCACCCCCGCCCATGCTGTCTGTGAGATTTCCCATAATCTGTCTGTAATTTCTATCATTCATCTCCCCATCTCAGGACTGAGTTTAATGAGCCTTATCAGAAATTCAGAGGACATCCAATCTGTAGACTTGCCCATCTGATCTTCATGCTTCCTGCCACTTGGTCAGACTTTGGTTTCCTTTCATAATAATGCTCTTATGCAATCCGTTTGTATTCTTCCCTTTTTTTTCTTCCTCATAGAATAAATACCAAGCTTTCAGTCTGCCAGGCATTGGTGCTTAGTATTTAAAGCCAAGCTTTTGATCTTCAAAAGTCCTTTTTATTCCCCTCCCAGGCTCCAGACTCTAAGATTAATATCCTTGCTCTAAGTTATAAAAGTGTAGTTAGAAACGAAGAAACAAAGAATATAACACTTTGGTCTTTTTGGTTCGGCCTTCTTTGGTTCAGAATTGCATGTACAGAAGAGGGAGCTATCTCTACTGCCTGAATGATAGGTCTGCCTGAATGATAGGTCCGAGGAGGAGTGAAGAGAGTCACCTAATCCTGCAAAATATTATCTCTGTTGGCTCTCAGTAGGTAAAACAATCGCTAAGAAGGCAGTCCCTGCAGATATAAGGTCACTAATAATTCGGAAGCTGGAAGGCTAGAGCACACTCGGAAAATGACAATAAAAATGATTGTTATGGGGTGCCTGGGTGGCTCAGTCAGTTAAGCGTCCTCCTTCGGCTCAGGTCATGATCTTGCCGTCCGTGGGTTCAAGCCCCGCATCGGGCTCTGTGCTGACAGCTAGCTCACAGCCTGGAACCTGTTTCAGATTCTGTGTCTCCCTCTCTCTCTGCCCCTCCCCAGCTCGTGCTCTGTCTCAAAAAAATAAATAAATGTTTAAAAAATTTAAAAAAAAACAATGATTGTTATGTTGATCATATAATGGCAGAATCTCCCACTTGCTGTAGGTTTACATGTGCCAATTATGGCTCAGGTATTTTGGTCCTATTAGCCTATAACGTTGATAATTATTCTCATTTTGCTATTGAAGAAACTCAGGATTCTTATGTAACCTTAACTTTCCTGAGATCAATAAGTTTTTAGTACCTCCAAGCCAATCTGATTTTAAAGTATATATTCCTAACCATTCGAACTGTGGTTCTCAAGCTATTCGAGGACCCCTTTACAACCTTAAAAATTATTAAGGACCCCAAAGAGTTTTAATTTATGTAACTATCTTCTTATATTTAGTTTATTAGAAATTAAAACAGATTTTAGAAATATTTGTTAATTCATTTTAAAATAACAATAAATCCATTGTGTCTTAATATCCACAGGATACTTTTACAAAAAAATTAATATATTTTTTCAAAACAAAATATTAGTAAGAAGAATAGCATTACATCATATTTTTTTGTAAATCTCTTTAATGTCTGGCTTACTTGAAGACTACTGTGTTCTCCTGTATGCTTCTGCATTTGGTCTGTTGTTGTATCACACATCATGTAGCCTCTGGAAAACTCCACTGTACACTCATGAGAAAATGAGAGTAAAATGGCAAACAATTACAATCTGAGAATTGCTGTGTTAGGATAATTACAAATATATTGAATCCAGTATAGCAAAAATCTATTATGTATAGAGAAGTGGGTTATGAATTGGAAAGTGTAGATTAGAGCCAAACCATGAGAGGGCACTGGTCAAGTTAAGGAATTGAGACGTCATTCTTAAAGAATTGAGAGACCAGTGATGCCCTTCAGCTTGATCAGCACTTTGTGGGGAGGAAATTAGTCTGTCAATAAAATGAGTAGGATGGCTTAAAAAGAGTAATGCCAACTTGTAAGAACACCATAACGAGGCAGTGGATCTAGACTTCTTAGGATTTGGTGAAAAATAAATGTGTTAATTTATATAAAATGCATAGAACAAAGCCTACTCCAGAGAAATCACTGTTAGAAGAACTTATAATAGGGGTGGCTGGCTGGCTCAGTTGGCAGAGTGTGTGACTCTCAATCTCAGGGTCTTGAGTTTAAGACCCACATTGGGTGTGGAGCTACTTAAAAAAAAAGTACGTGTAGTAGTTGTTGTAGTAGCAATAGTGCTATAGCTATTATTACTAATATTAAATAATCAGTAACAAATGCCAAACCTAGGCAGAATTAGAGAGACATTTTGCAACAGGATTTAGTTTGTTAATAGGACGTAGTTGCTGACTGGATGTTGGTGTGAGGAAACTCACAGTGTTAAGTTAGTGATATTATGCCATTTGGCTAGTATAGGGACCCAGTTTGTATTTTGACAAAGTTCATTCTCAGAAAATATTTGAAAGGACTGGAGGGTGAAGGGAGGCATGGAAAGAGGTGAAGAAGTCTTTGGGGCAAGGAAGATGATGTCTGTTGGTTTTGGTTTTGAGATGCCTGTGAAAAATGCACATGATGAAATCCTTACATAGATAAAACACAAGACCATACATGATGAGTTCATGTCCTTGCTGTGCTTTTTTTAATATTTATTTTTGAAAGATAGATAACACATGTACTAGCGTGAACAGCAAGAAAGGGGGAGAGAGAGAGAGAGAGAGAGAGAGAGAGAAGACAGAAGAGAGGAGAGAGATTCCCAAGCAGGCAGAGCCCTACAACGGTCTCTTGAGATCATGACCTCTGCCCAAATCAAGAGTCAGATGCTTAACCTACTGAGCTACACAGGTGCCCCCCAAATGTGCTTTAAGCTCTTCAGAGAGTTCACCACACTTTGGATTTTATTCTAATTTCCTACAATAGCCTACAGGCCCAATGTGTTAATTGTTCTAGTTACCCTTCCAGTCTCTTGGGACATCCTCCCTTTCCATTACTTTGGTCCAATATATCAGATCCTTGAGTTTCTCCCCCCCACCCCCTGCCCCCAAGCTGTTTCCTACCTTAGGGTATTCACACTACCATTCCCTGTTTTGTACTGCACCACCCATCACACCACCCCTTCACATAGTTGGATCTGTTGAATCTGCTGAAATGTTACCCGCTTGAGAGCCCTTCCCTGATCATTCCATCCAAGTGAGTCTCCCTCCCCTTTGCATTCTTTTCTCTCACCAAATCCTCTTCATTACCTTCACAGACAGCATTTCATGACGACAGAGACTTTCTATTTCATTCATCATAGCTGGCATAGTGCCTAGGGAAGGTCCTCAGATATAATGCATATTTGTTTCATGAGTGAATAAATGGGATTCAAAAGATAGAGTGAGAGAGTGAGCATTAAAATGTAGGGGGAGGTCTGTGCTTCAGTTTGAATACGTTTGATATTTTAACAGCATTAAGCCCGCGATCTTTAATGGGAGCTTCTTTGTCATATTTGACTTCAAAATTGTGTGTACCTCAATCTGTGAAATCTCTTCAGTTGTATTTACCCATGTTGTCAGTTAAAAAATAATCTTTGAAAGTTGCCAAGGTAGCAACAAGGATGCTTTTTAACAAGAGGCCACAGCCTTCCCCTGACCTGAAGTCCCAGTAAAGGATGGCCCTTCCTGCTTCCACACTGCAGCCTCTTCACCCTGTAAGCTACTTTGTCGTTACTCAAAGACCTGGTGCTATCTGTATTCTAGAAAAAAGAGTAGTCATCCGGTATATTTTTCTGACTTGCCCTTTTGTTCACTGGTTTGATCTACTAGCAGATATCTTCTGGGAATTATGAAAATAATGCTTAAAAGAATCTTGATGGGTGCCTGAATTCAAGCCTCACATTGGGTGTAGTATTACTCAAAAGAAAGAAAAAAGGAAGGAAGGAAGGAAGGAAATGTCATGGCAATATATTTGGCCTCTGTTTTCTTCCAGGAAACTTTTAGAATCCTTTGTTTATCCTTGGTGTTCTGAAAATTCAAGAAAATCATGCAGTTGGTCTTAAAATAATAATCAATATAGATACCCAACAGGTCCTTAAAGAGTCCTGTTTTTCAATTGAGAGAAATTCTTTTCAAGTATTTTTTAAAATAATTTCTTTCTTTTTGATTTCCTAATCAGAAAAGAAGCTTCTGATACTTCTATCAGCTGACTGGTTGGGCTTCCTAGAATAATTTCCTGACTTCATTATCTCTAATATTTCCTTTATCTTTTGTTCTACTTCCTCTCCCCTAGCTTATTTTATTTACTGGCAAATAAAACTTGTATGTTTTTAAGGTATACAAACCAATGTTTTTATATAAGTATACATTGTGAAATGATTACTACAATCCAATTAATTATCAGACTAATTAATATATCCATTATCTCATATACTTTGTGTGTGTGTGGTAAGAACACTTAGGATCTATATTGTTAGCAAATTTCTTATATGCAGTACATAATTGTTAACTACAGTCACCTAATGGTNAATGTTTTATTTTTTTCTGAGAGAGAGAGAGAGAGTGGGTGAGCAAGGGAAGGTCAGAGAAAGAGAGGGAGATACAGAATCTGAAGCAGGCTCTAGGCTCTGAGCTTGCTTTCGGCACAGAGCCAGACGCGGGGCTCGAACCCATGAACTGTGAGATCATGACCTGAGCCGAAGTCAGATGCCCAACCGACTGAGCCACCCAGGCACCCGATACATTTTCTAATTTTTTTTTAAAGAGAGAGAAACAGTGCACTCAACAGGGGAGAGGGGCAGAGGGAGACAGAATTTCAAGCAATCTCCATGATCCATGTGGGGCCTGATACAGGGCTTGATCCCAAAATCCTGGGATCATGACCTGAACCAAAATCAAGACTCACATGCTCAACCAACAGAGCCACCCATGTGCCCCAAACATCTTTATCTTATAACTGAAAGGTTTTACTCTTTCATCAATAACTCTCCTGTTCTTCCACCCCTCCCCCCAGTGTTGGGTAACCACTCTTCTTTATTACTATGAGCTTGATGTTTCTATTTTTGTTATTTTGTTTGTTTTAGATTCCTAGTATGAGATTATGCAGTATTTATCGATCTATGTCTGGCTTATTTCAATTACAATAATGTTCTCCAGACTTATCCATATTGTTGCAAATTTTCTTTTTTTAAAGGCTAAGTAATATTCCCTTGTATATATAGATACATGTAAAAATACTATATTTTCTTTATTCATTTATCCATCAACAGGTGCTATGTTGTTTCCATATCTTGGCCATGGTGAATAATGCTGCAATGAACGTAGAACACACATACACCTTAGAGATAGTGATCATTTATTTATTTTTTGTATTCCACTCAGAAGTAGAATTACTAGATCATATGGCAGTTCTAGTTTTAATTTTTTGAGGAAACTTCATACTGTTTTCTATCACGGCTCTATCAGTTTTACATTTCCCCCCACAGTGCAGAGGGGCTCCCTTTTCTCCACGTCCCCATAAACACTTGTTGTTGGTTGACTTTTTAAATAATAGCCATCCTAACAGGTGTGAGGTGTAATCTCATCTTGCTTTTGATTTTCATCTTCCTGTTGATTAGCAATGTTGAACACCTTTTTATATACCTGTTGGACATTTGTATGTCTTCTTTTGAAAAATGTTTATTCAGGTTCTTTGCTCAGTTTTAAATGAGCTCTTTGTCATTTGCTAATGAGTTATAGGAGTTCCTTATATACTTTAGATATAAACCCCTTATCAGATATATTGTATGAAAATATTCTTTCATTCCATAGGTTCCGTTTTCATTTTGTTTATTTTGCTATGTAGAGGAGCACCTGTGTGGTTCAGTTGGTTGTGTCTGACTTTCACTCAGGTCATCTTGCAGTTTGTGAGTGTAAGCCCCNAAAATATTCTTTCATTCCATAGGTTCCGTTTTCATTTTGTTTATTTTGCTATGTAGAGGAGCACCTGTGTGGTTCAGTTGGTTGTGTCTGACTTTCACTCAGGTCATGATCTTGCAGTTTGTGAGTGTAAGCCCTGCATCAGGCTCTGTGCTAACAGCTCAGAGCTTGTAGCTTGCTTCATATTCTGTGTCTCTTTATCTCTACCTCTCCCTTGCTTGCACTTTGTCTCTCTCTCTCTCAAAAATAAACATTTAAAAAATGACAAAATCATTTTGCTATGGAGAAACTTTTTAGTTTGACACAATCCCACTTAGTTATTTTTGTGCTTTTGTGTTGCATCCAAAAAATCATTGTCAAGATCAGTGTTAAAGACCTCTCCCTTATGTTTCCTTCTAAGAGTTTTATAATTTCAGGTCTTATGTTTAAATCTTTGATCCATTATGAGTTGATTTTTGTGTGTGGTGTAAGATAAGGATCCAGTTTTATTCTTTTGGATGTTGCTGCTCATCGCTTCTCGGCCTTTTGGCTAAGATCAAGTGTGGATGTTGCTGCTCAGTTTTCCCAACACCATTTATTGAAAAGACTATTTTCCCCATCATGTATTCTTGGCACCTTAGTCATAAATTAGTTGAACATATATGCATGGGTTTATTTCTGGGCTTTCTATTTCTATTCTTTGGCTTTTAACCTTCCAATGCTTTAAAGACAAATTAGCCATTTTTTTTTTCATTCCATGTTTCTTATTCTCTATGTGTTCCTTTTTTATAGCATCTTCTTCTTGATTTGTTCATTTATTCTCTTTTTTAGTGTTTCTGCATGTGCTAATTAGCATTTATGTTTCTAATAATATATCTGTGTCCACCAGTATCTACTTTTATGTGTTTCTTGATTTTTTTTACATTGTACATTTTTCTCAATTATCTAGATGATCTTATATTGCCTAGCCATATGTGAGAATGAATCAGTAGAACAGCTGAATGAACATGAATAGAATTTATCACTGGCTGCTTTCATAGCAGAGTGAGCAGGCAGGGGAATGAACTTGCATTTGGGAATGTCTAAATGCCAGAATAAAGACCCTTTTACTTTGGACAACCAACTCCCGAACTCACCACCTTTGTCTACCCCAAATCATTTCAATTTTTTTCAAAGGGAAGAACCTTCTGTTTTATCCTCCCAGGGTGAAGTAGGGAGAAGAGTTATGCAGTGGGGATGAAGGGCAGATGAATTGATTTTTCTCTGGATTCTATTTTAACATTCCCTCCATTTTTCAGTCTTGATCTTCATGTCAGTTTTGGTTTGTCTACGTCCTGAACCTCTCCAGCTTTCTGCAAGGTAGAGGAGTGCTCTGGTTGGCCCGGTCACCTCTCCCCTTCAATGTCATTATCCTTCTATCTACTTTTCTTCTCCCAGAAACATGAAACGCATAGTCCTCCTAATGCCCCTGACTCTATAGTTTCTTCACTGTTGTGGGGTCACCTACATTTTGTTCCTTTACTGTCATTTAGAAGAGATCGTGAGAAAAAGAGATAATAAATGCATATTCAGTTCACTATTACCCTTACTTTCTTTTCCCACTTTTCATAACTCAAGGAAAACCGTGATCTTCTTAAAAGACAAAGCCAGGGGAGCCTGGGTGGCTTAGTCTGTTAAGCGTATAACTCTAGGTTTCAGCTCAGGTCATGATCTCATGGTTTGTGAGTTCAAGCCCTGTGTCAGGCTTTGTTCTGAGAACAGGGAGCCTGCTTGGGATTCTCTTTCTCCCTCTCTTTCTGCCCCTCCTCTTCTTGCTCTCTCTGTCTCTCTCTCTCTCAAAATAAATAAATAAACTTAAAGGAAAAAGACAAAGTCAGCCTCTCTCATTTGGTCTACTTCTATATTCTGCAATTTTGTATTAAAGTACAAAGCTTTGTTTGGGAGTTTGAACCTCCACTTTTCCCCAATCACAGAATTTATTTTGATTTCTAAATCCCCCTTATGCCTTTAAATCTTGGAAGATTTTAGTACTCAAAGGATAGCTATATAATGTTCTGAGTAATAGAAAAGTGAATCACCAAAAATACAGGAAAGGACTTTAATATGTTTTTCAACAATAAGAAGTCCAAGGATTTCTTTATAGTTTCATAAACTGTCACCATCACAGGACACTTTGAATCAAACACATTTTTTGAGAGAAAACTCATCCTGATGATGGTTTACATGTTCTCTTCATGAAGCTATAGGGATTATAGCTTTTTGGTTTTTTGACAAATATTAAGTGTGTTCTTAGTGGATAAAAGAGCTTAAGCGGAGATTTCCATTGGAAAATGTAAATGGACACATTATGGAGTAGTTGGTTAAGAGTCATGTAAAACTGGGTTCAAATCCCAGATCTGATCCATTCTACTTGCTCTAACTTAACATCTCCAAGTCTCAGTTGCATCAGTACTAAATGGTACTACTGAAACTTCCCTTGTGGGGTGGACATGAGAGAGAAAATAATGTGTACACAAAGCACAATGCCTGACAGTTGGTAAGCACCCGTCAAATGGCAGTTGATTTGATCATGAGGAAAACAACTTTTATAAAGCAATTGCTTACTATCTTCTTTAAAATTTGGGGAGAAGGCACTTTGTAAACGTATCCAAGGTTGGGAAACTCCACAGGCCATAGATGTAGGTTTCTTTAATGTCTCTTTCAGGCACTCTGCCTTTGTTTAGGTTCATTTCATTTTGCTTAGTCCTGAATGTATTAGAAAACGGAGCCAGGTCACCACCTAGTCAGTACTATTTATTCTCAGTGAATTGACAAACAGTAATGACTCCTCAGGATTATTTGTTTTGCCATTTTAATAATTACTTACTGGAGAATCAGGCTAATCTATGACATGACAGGTTTTGACGTCTCCCAATTATGTGCACATTGTGAAATCTGTGAGTCAGAGCTGTTGTCCTTTCCTGTGGTGGAGATCAGCTTGTGGTTCCTTATTTGCCTAACAACGGACAGTCCTGGATCCAGCAGGGATCAGAGTCTTCTGACAACATTCATACTTGTTTCAAGGGAAGCCCCAAACATATAAACATATTACAAGGTGGTATGGACATAGCCAAATGTTGCTATATTTCTAAGAATGAATTTATTCACTTCAAGCATGCTTGTTAACAACTACTTATAAACTAGGGAAAGAAAATCAGCTCTAGTCTTTCATTTAATAAACAACCATTTCCTTTCAAGCCCTACTCTATACATAGTACTGAAATGAACCAACAAACTGCTGATGAGACACTGAGTTTTTAATTCATGTATCCATTTAACGAACTTTATTTTGTGTGTCAGGCACTGTATTAGGTATTGGAAATCCAATGGTAAATAAAAGGCAGACGTGATTCTCCCACAGAGTTTACGGTCCCCTGAAAGAAGTGGTTACTGAATGAGCAGGCATAGACTTAGATGTAGAATTACAGTGCAGTGAGGAGCTTGAAGGAAAGATATACAATGCCATGAGGACGACATAGTAGAGGGGCTGACTTGGTATTCATTGGCAAGAACTCTTCCCTGCTGAAAGGAGAACTAAACTGAAATGTGAAGGATAAGGAGGCATTAACTGTGGGTGAAAAAGAAAAGAACATTCTAGGCAGATACAAAGGCCTTGCAGCTGGAGTGGAAAGGTGCTTGTGGGGAATGGACAGGACAGTGAATTTTGACAAAGAAGACAAAGGCAAGCAAATAGCTCAATAAAACTCTCTGAACGCCTTCTTTTTTAAGACTCCAGGCTGCCCTTTTAGTTTAGCTCTTATTCATCCATTTATTTATTCTTTGATTCATTCTGGCATTAAACAAATGATTATATGTCATTATTCTGTTGAAGATCCTGCATTAGGTATAGCTACAACAGTAAATCCATAGCCCTGGAACCAAGATCTCACAGGAAAAGATTCCCAGGTGCTATAAGGTCACAGAGGAAGAGCATGAACCTCTGTCTGTATTTAGGAAGCTTGTGGAGTACAGGGTATGGATGAGAAGGAGGGTAATTCAAGAAGAAAAACTGTGTACGAAGGTCCAGAGGTAAAAGACTGCTTGGCAAGGCCAGGGAAATCTTGACATGCTCATTGGAGCTTACATAGTAGATTGTGAGATCTTGATGGATGAAATGAAGGTGAGGAAGTAGGCAGTAACCAGTCCTTAAAGGGTCTTTTTTTTTGTTTGTTTGAGAGAAAGAGAAAGAGAGAGCAGGGAAGAGGGGCAGAGAGAGACTCTTAAGCAGGCTCCATACTCAGCACAGAGCCAATGCAGGGCTTGATCCCACAACTTTGGGATCATGACCAGAACTAAAATTAAAGAGTCAGATGTTCAACCAACTGAGCCACCCAGGTATTCCCTTACAGGATCTTTTAAGCTGTGTTAAGAGTCCTGGATTTTCTCCCCTAAAAGTTACAAGAAGCAATTCAAAGACTTTAAGCAGGGCAGTTGGCATAATCAGATCTGTACTTTAGAATGATTGTAATTGTATCAACATGGAGCATAGATTTGCTAGGAAGCTATTGCAGGAATTGCTGAGAGATAATAATGGCCCAAGATAAACCAGTGGTAATATGACTGAATAGATGGAGATACATTTTATGGCTGCCAGGGAGCTGGAATTTATAGGAATTGTCATCTGATTAGATGTAAGGGAAAGGTGTTAAAAATGTCTTTTGGGATTCTGGTTTGGGCAACTGGGTGGACAGTGGTACCATTCTAAAGATAAAAAAACACAGAAAAATAAGTGACTTTCATAATCCTTGTATTTCTTTATCTGTAAAGTAGGCATCATTTTGATTATCTTATAGGGTTGCCTATGCTATACTAAGAACTCAATCCCTACCATAAAGATGTTCAGTAAATATCAGCAGTTATTCTTATGTTCAAAGTTTCAGAGAAGCAGTTAACCACTGAAGTTAGGAGACAATGTGGTTACCAAGAGTGTCAGAAAAGACATTACAGGTCAATCGAGCTGAGCTCTGTTGAGTAACAGAGCACCAGCGCATAAATGGAGGGATGAGTGGTGGACAACGTTCTTGGCAGAGAGCACAGCAGGCACAGGGTTGAAAGTCCTTCAAGAAACTGGAAGTGGCTCACTGCTGCTGGAGCTTAGAACTTGTGAAGGGGATGGCAATAAATGAGCTAGAAATTTAGGGATTATGGAGGCTCTATAAACAAAGCTGAAGAGTTGGTGTGTCATCCTACAGGACAGCATTGGCCAAAAATTTTCTACAGAATATAAGTCTCATAGAATGTTAATTTACTTCAATTAATATAGAAAATTCTGGTTTAAACAAAGCTAAATTAACCTTTTTAATTCAGGACTTCTCAGAGATTTTCAACGTACATTGTACACCTACAATAGAGAGATACATTGTGATTTTACTTTTTCTCAAATTCCATACCTCTTTTCCCAGAATACTGATAAACACCTCAAAAGACACTGACGGTTGGGCACCATTGGGTTTTGGAAACTCTGCTCTAGGCAACGGAGAATCATACAAGGGTTTAGAACAATGAGAGAACCAGGTCTATGAGTTACAGAGATCATGCTCACTTAGTGAGGAGGATGGATTGGAAGGGGTGAAGTCTGAAGGCTTGATGACCTTAAGAAGTTAAATGAAAAAATAAAATTGAAAATTCATACATGTCAAATAGGAGGCAGCAACGGAAGGGACATGCATGTGTTTGGACAGTTGTGTGTGTGTGTGTGTGTGTGTGCATGTGTCCACTTAGAGCAAGCCCCACCTGTTTGTAGAAGCTAGGGAGGCCTTTATCAAAAAAAAATTCTGAAGCTCAACATGAGCAATTCTTATTCCAAACTTCTTTTTTATTTGTGATGCCTTTTGATCTCCCCATCATCCTCTGAGAGACTTTTAAAGTCAGTTTCCCCAAGTGAGTATCAGCAAAGAGACTTGGCCACAGTTCCAGAGCTGGTGAAAGGCAGATCCTGCCTCATCCCTTCTCATTCTAACCCCAGGGCCCTCTGCATCCCATCATGTGTCTTCTAAGCAAAGACTTGAGCTACAGTTTGAAGGATATGTAAGATTTGCATAGGTTGAAAAATCAGCAAAAACTTTTTAGTTGGGAGGACAAATACAAGAAAGAAAAAAAAACACAGAAGCAGAAACACAAACGGCACACAGGAAGTGCCAATCTGTTGCAGGCGAGAATCTTTTTGGGAGTTGCTACCATCCTTCAGGGCAGGGCAGGCCCCAAGGGCATGTGACGCGCCCATGCTTGCATTAGTGCTCTGCTGTCACTCTTGAAATTCCTAATACTTTTTGAACAAAGGACCCCATGGTTTAATTTTGGATTGGGCCCCACATTTTATCTAGCTAGTCCTGCTTCAGACCTCCATTAAGTGTTTGAATTGTCTATTTTACCTTTGGGGCTGTTCTCACTCAGCTGGATGTCTCTAAATTCTTATACTGTCAACACTTAGAAGTGTTGTAACAACAGTTACAAGTCTTGCAGGTCAACATTTGATTAGTCTCTTATTTGCACATGAATTTCAGCATTTACCTCTGCAATTAAGTTGTGAATTCCTTAGCACAGCCTAAGAAGGCTGGTGCTAGGGGCCCCTGGGTGGCTCAGTCAGTTACTATCCAGCAATCAACTCTTGATTTCAGATCAGATCATGATTCCAGGGCTGTGGCATTGAGTCCCACATGGAGCCCTGCATCAGGCTCGGTTCAGAGCGGGGAGCCTGCCTGAGATGCTCTCTCTCTCTCTTTCTCTCTCTCTCAAAAATAGATAGATAAATAGATAGATGATAGATAGATAAAGAAGGCTGGTGCTAAGCACACAGCAAGCAGGTTGTAAATGTATGATGACGAATGAACATATGTCTCCATGATGAGCCCACTGACATAGAGAGCTTTATACTCCCTGGTAATGAAACCATGGTTCTGAGTTTGCCTAAGAAAGGTATGGGGTGGGGGGAAATAAAGCAGAACTGCCAAAACAATTCAGGGATGAGAACTGGAACCGTGAATAAATCTGGCGTCCACATGGACAACAACAGAGAACGTATTCATGGCAGTAGGCTGTGCCTCATACCAGCAGCTAACGCTGATTGGTGTGTATTATGTGTTCTGGCTTATTTAAAATATTTTATATATATTAACCCATTTAATATTGACAACAACCTTATGAAGTAGATACTGTTATTATCAGTATTTTGTAAGTAAAATTTGAAGCACAGAGTGATTAAGTAAGTTGCCCGAGTTTTACTGCTAGGAAATATCAGAGCCTGGACTTGAACTGAAGCAGTTTGTTTCTCAAAAGTCATTTTGACTATTTGCCTCTTGCACTTACCTGACCTGTTTTAGAAAGGAGTCTCATATCTGGCCTTACAGCATTACTGTTAAGTGCTATATATGTGAGGGCCATTATTATTCTCCATATAAAAATATGCATGAGAGGTGATGGCACTGTGATTCTAAACTTGCATTTAATTTTGGACCTTACTTTGGTCCCAAGTAGTTTTTTTTTTTTCCCTTCCTTTTCCTGTGCATGAAAGAGACAAAATGAGTCAGCATTTGAAAGCAAAAAGTCATCTAAACCATGGTTTTTTTTTTTCTTTTTCCGGGGAGAGAGTACAAATCTTCATCAAATTCTCAAAAAGGATCTGTGACCCTACAATGTTAAAGTCATTACTCAGAGCCTATTCTACTTTTCAGATACAAATTCATAAACTTTGAATCATACTTTGTTCACCTTATAGCCCTGTCACATGCCAAATGGAAATTGCAGGGGTCTCTATTTGAAGCATGTTTAATATAATTATTTTTGCTCTATATTTATTCCATAAATATTTATTGAGCTTTAAAATATATACAGACTTGCTTATAAAGTCAAGGTCCATCTGGCTTATGAATTTGGCTTCTCTGTCTTATCTTACTAGTATGGTAACAACTAGAGTATTAACCTTGTCCGCATAGCACTTTGAACTTATCAAAATGTTTTCCCACAGGATGAGCTAAGTTTATCATGTGATATGTCCTATAGTTTCCAAAAACGCCTGTACTTACAAGTTTTTTCTAAAGAAGGAGAAAATGGCAGAATGTAGCAGTTTAGGGAAAGGGTGATTTGTGCTGATTCTACCTGAATGTAAAGACTTCCTTCCCAGACTTCTGGAGCTGAGGGTCAGGAGGATTGATGCACCCCTACCTACAGCCCTGCTTGGCCCACCTCAGGGCAGAAAAATGGAGATCATGAGGATGAAAAAGAATATGGAGCTCTCTTACTCAGTTTTGTTCGGGGCTGGCCCCCATAACTTTTGAAGGAGAGTAATGGTAATTTCTCCCCTTGATACTGACCTCAAAGTTCTTGGGAGTGAAGCCAACTTAATTTCCAATAACTTGCTGTGTAGCCTCTTAGAAAAAAGTGCTATGTCCCCCAAAACAAAGGTTGAGGAGAGTCATTGTGGATTGATGAGCAGGACACCAGGGTCCATGCTCTCTGTTTGTCGCTGGGTGATTCGGGCAAGTCTGTTCTTTTCACTAGGCTTTAGTTTTCTCTTCAGCAAAATGTGAGGCTAGACCTAATGATCTGTAAGCCACCTTTTAATGGGAGACTTACTGGGTATGTGTTTAGCATTACCTAGAGTGAGCCAAACTAAAAAGTTTAAGGACAGAGTTCCCAAGACTGTCCTCACTTCCATAATCAACTGCAAATTGGGGGTGGGAGGTGTTTCCAAAACTACCTTTAGTTTTAGTAAATGGCTAGGACTTACAGAATTCACAGAAAGCCTTTATATTTATGGCTGCAGTTTATTACAGGGTAAGGGTATAGGTTACAAGTGACCAAAGGAAGAGATGCATAGGGCGGAGTCAGGGAGGGTTCTAAACTTGGAGATTGTCCTCAGGACACATTAACCTCTCTCCACTGATGTCTGACAACACGTGTAGAGTATTGCTAACCAGGGAAGCTTAACTAAGCCTGGTGTCCAGAATTTTTATTGCAGTTCCATTACATACGTATAATCGATTGATTGATTGCTCATATGGTTGAACTCGATCACGAGGTCAATTGATAGCTTGTGACCCTAATCCTTCCCTCTAAATCACAAGGTCGTTCTGGTGTGACCAGTTCCCCTCACCTCCTGGTGAAACTGTTGAATGTGGCAGCCCCCTCCCTAAAAAACAAGACATAGCCAACAGGTCTGACATACATTACTACCCAGAAGCCTAGGGCAAGAGCCAGGCCTCTCTTTGGACCAGGCCAAATTTTTTACTACATAAGCATCCTAGATTTATTGTTCATTACACTTCCCTCCCAGTAGATCTTCATTACTAAACAAACACACATTGACTTTCATTCTTTCAAAACGTACATTAGATTAACCAGTCTGTGTCAGGCACTGTCCTAGGTGCCAGACACAGAAAAGGAACAAAACCATTCCTGTTTCCCCGGAAGTTAGGCTCCATCGACGTAATAACCAAAGCCAAATACATCTGTACAGTCAGGCAGCAATATAGATAGAGAGTGCTGGGAAGGAGAAGTTCTATTTTATTTTATATGGTCCAAGAATGTAACTCAGGAAAATGGTACTGGAGCAGATACCAGAATTAGGTGAAGCTCTTTGCTCTGCTGCTGTCTGTGGAGGTCCTGGGATGGGAGTGCTCTTCCTGGTGTGTGTGGCAAACAGTAAGGATGCCACTGTGCCTACCTGGGAGGCTGGGTGGTATAGGGAAGGGACTGGAAGCAAGAGTTGGTAGTGCTTCAGGTAAGAAGCAGGGGCGGGACGAAGGTGGGGTGGGGGTGGAGAATAAGAACAGACTATAGCTGGAGCCAAATCTTTCCAGCATTTTAAGAAAGTCTTACTCTGAATGTGTAGGAAGCCAATAAAGGGCTTTGAGCAGAAAAGTGACATAAAGTGATTTGCATTTAAAAGGACCATTCTGCCTGCTGCATAGAAACCATTCTGTAGGGGGCGAAGGAGGAATCCCAGGCTCACTCAGCACTCTCCTCAAAGTCTTGAAACAGTCATGGTGATAAGAGATGGTAGTTGGCGCTCAGTAGCAGCAGGGGATGTGGTGAGAAGTGGCTGGGTTCTGGATGTATTTTGAAGCAAGGGCAGGCAGGATTTGCTGATGGAAGGATGTGGGGAGTGAGAAAGGAACTAAGTAACAGGAAGGGGAAGCACGTGGGGTGGGGGTATGGCCATTGAAATACCAGGTCAGCTGTGAGTGATAATAGTCTAGAGATCAGAAAAGAGATTGGTGTTCAAAATCCAAGTGTGGGGTCTTGTCATCCCGTGAGGGGCAAGCCATGAGCCTGGATGAGGTCCCCCAGGGTCAGATTGCGCATAGAGGAATCCAAGAACTTGGAAGTCTAGGGTATGTGTACGTGTAGACATTAGACAGTGAGGAGGGGCCAGCAAATGCACCAGAGAAGGAACCTGACCTGAGGTAGCAGGAGGGTGGAGAGTGGTACCAGGAAATTGGGAGAGAAATTAGTGTTGGGAAGGAAGAAGCGCTCAGCAGCACACACAAAACTGTTTACGTGTGTTAGAGGTAATGGTATATCTAATTGAGTAAATCTTCAGAAATTAATCTGCTGATCATATGAGCACAGAATTCCATTCTCTAATCCAATCTAAAGAACAAATCGTTCTCAACCAGATTCCTATCTCTATATCTTTAAATTTCTCCACCTTTAGTGGTCATGACAGAGCTCAGGTACCCAGCTATGGGAATCCTTTTTTTTTTTTTTTTTCTGGCTGTGCNTTGTACCCTGCAACTTGGCTGAATTCTTGGATCAGTTCTAGTAGGCTTCTGGTGGAGTCTGTCGGGTTTTCGATGTAGATGAGTTACCCCTTTCTATCTATTATATGTTATTATATGGTGTCATTTCCCCACTTTTAGAATCTGGTTCTTTTTTTTTCCTCTATTAAGGTAGCTGACTAGTTTTAAAGAAGAATGCAGATTGAGTTCAACTGTACTACTGTATTTAATATATATATGTATATGTGCATGTGTCTATATATTTTTTTCATATTCAGTTTTATTACTTTAAATATAGATGTGAGGTTCCTTGTATTAATGTTGCTTAGTTTGATTTAGCATGATAGTCTTATTCAAGTCCTTAGTAGATGAAAATTTCTCATTGAAAAAATACAGTAAAACTCATTTTGTGAATAGAATAACCTTTTTGGAAAAGTTTATCTATACCTTTGCTGTAGCCACTAGGCATGTGGTGTCATTGAGCCCTAGAAATATGGCCAGTTCGGAGAGGCACTGTATATGTAAAATAAATACTAGATTTCAAAGACTTGAGATGGAAAACAGAGTAAAAATAGATTATTAATAATTTCATATTGATTATATGTGGAAATCATAATAGTTTTGATATATTAAAGAAAATATCTTTTTTCCAACACTTGTTAAAACATTAAAAAAAATTATTAAAATTTTTTCACCTGCTTCTTTTCACTTGCTAATGTAGTAACTGAAAAATTCTACACTTACGTATGTAGCCTGCATTATATTTCTTCTGGACAGAGTAGTTTTGTGCCTTTGGTAGCATATACATTTATATCCATGTCCCAATTTCCTCATATACAGAAAATGATTTTTGACCTTTCAATACAAGATTTCATCTGAAAAAGTTTTTTTTTTTCATTTTTTAAAATGTTTTTATTAAAATTTATTTTTGAGAGAGACAGCGTGAGCAGGGAACGGTCAGAGAGAGAGGGAGACACAGAATCCGAAACAGGCTCCAGGCTCTGAGCTGTCAGCACAGAGCCCGACACAGGGCTCAAACTCACAAACCATAAGACCATGAGCTGAGCCAAAGTGGGACGCTTAACCGACTGAGCCACCCAGGCGCCCCTGGAAAAGTATTTCTTAACATTAAAAAAAACTTTAAAAATTTTCTTATTCTGAAAATAATACATGTCCTAAATTTTCTTTGACAAAAATATGAACAAAGATAACCACACATTACCACTACACAGTATTTTTATGTATTGATTTTGACATACACATATTTTTTTCACACATTTTTTTTCACCAGGAAAGGGGAAACTCAGTACATTGTTTTTTGATTTTTTTAAACAACATAGCATAAACATCTATCCTTGTCATTACATACCTTTAAGTTTTTTCTGTACTATTATTAGCCTGAAAGATATATCGTACTCCAAAAAGCAACACTGGCTTATGATAGCTAGATTTTTAAATCTTTAATAACAGCATTTTGAGATACTATACTGTAACAATTCACTTTTTTAAAGTATGCAAGTCATGGGGCACCTGGGTGGCTCAGTTGGTTAAGCGTCTGACTTCAGCTCAGGTCATGATCTCATGGTTCATGGGTTTGAGCCCCACATCTGGCTCTGGGCAGACAGCTAGCTCAGAGCCTGGAGCCTGTCTTTGGATTCTGTGTCTCCCTCTCTCTCTGACCCTCCCCTGCTCATACTGTCTCTATCTCTCTCTCAAAAATAAATAAAACATTAAAACATTTTTTAAAGTATGCAAGTCAGTGGTTTTAGTGTATTCAGTTATGCAACTGTTTCCCTTATCTAATTTAGAACTTTTTCATCACCCCAGAAAGAGACCCCAAGTCTGGATTTACTCCCATTTCCCTATCTAGTCCCTGGCACCTAATCTACCTTCTGTCTCTATGGATTTGCCCACCCCAAATATTTCTCATAAACAGAATCATACCATATATAGTCTTTAGTTACTTCGTATGTTTTCAGGGCTGATCCATATTGTAGCACATATCAGTACTTCATTACTTTTTATAGCTGAATTATAATCCATCACCTGGATATGTTATATTTTATCCATTTATTAGCTGATGAACATTTGGGCTGTTTCCACTTTGGGGCTATCCTGAATAATGCTGCATCATGAATATTCATGAACAGGTTTTGGTGTGAATAAGTGTTTTCAATTCTGTTGCACATATACCTAGAAGTGAAGTCGCTGGGTCATATGTGCTGTTTAACAATCTGAAGAACTGTCAAACCATTGGTGGCTCCACCATTATACAATCCCACAAGCAGTGTGTGAAGGTTCCACTCTTGCCATAACTTCATCAACACAGTAGTAAGTGATTTTCAACTCAGAGGATATTCATTCATAAGAGAGACAAATCAAAATCATTTTCAAAAAAGAGTGACCTCAGGGTGCCTGGGTGGCTCGGTCAGTTGAGTGTCCAGTTTCAGCTCGGGTCATGATCTCAGAGTTCATGGGTTCAAGCCCTGTGTCAGGCTCTGTGCTGACAGCTCAGAGCCTGGAGCCTGCTTCAGATTCTGTGTCCACCTCNCAGTGCAAAGACCATATTTGTTTGATTTTGGGTATCTTATCTCTATTAGCCTCCTTGAAGTGAGAATAATAATAGTACTTATAAGGGCTGCTGTTAGAATTAAATGAGATGATGCTAGTAAAACCCCTTGCACAGTGCCTAGTACATAATATATGCTCAACAAGGGTTAGCTATTAATATTTTATCAACGGCTCAATACTTTTCCATTATATATACCCACCGTAATTTGCTAGCCAATTCTATTTTTGGACATTTAGGTTGTTTCCAGTTTTTCATGACCAGAAACGATGCTCTGAGCAATAACCTTATGGCTAAATTTTTGCCCACATCTGTGATTATTTTCTTAGGATAAATTCTGTAAAATGTTACTGCTGATGCATATTAATGAAATTTGAAAGATATTTTCCAATATATATTCTTGTTTGAATTATATGAAATTTTCTTTTGAGAAAAGTAATCAGGAACTAGACAATAACCTTTGAGTATTGCTGAACTTGTTTTGTAAATCCTCACGTATACCTAACAAATTATGTGAATTAAAACAATCTTGAGTAAGACAGCCTAAATTTAACTCTAAAATCATTGAATGAGAAAAGGTACAAGAAGATATTAGGTCTTGGGCTCTCAGATATGCGCCCTTGGAGTTTTGTTCTTCTTCTCCCATTGTGTTAATATCCTAATGAGACATGTTGAAGAGTTATAAATGAGATCAGGCAGAATGGATGCTTTTGTTTTGCATTTAGGCAAATCCAGGCCCAAAGTAAGGAGACAGTGGAGCCTGAACAGTAGAAAAGGATGATTCATCGAGAATGGGCGTGCACCTGACATTGCTCTTGTGGTCAGGTCCTTTATAGGGGCAGTCTCTTCCAATTGCATATCCAGCCTGGGAAGGATCACTCAAAGGCTTCGGTCCTCTGATGGATATGGGAAAGCTTCATGGTAAAGGTAGGATTTTAAGAGACATTTAGCATTATGGCTCAAGTTTGGCTGTGTGGTGGGATGCTCTGGAATTTGACACAGACTGGGAAATTTAGCATTGAGAATTGGAAGGAACTTTGTGTAGATGACAGGGATGGGCCGGAAGATATATCAGCAAGTACTGTGTTGCTTCTGGTGTGCTGGTAAATATTTAGCAATCAGGTCTCAAAGCAAACAAACAAGGAAACCCAAAGCCCCGATTTATATAGGATTTTTAAAATTTTTTCCACAATATACATATCCCACCATGGCAGAGTTCAGATTTTAAACTACCAGCATGATGCCCCTCACAGCAGAGCTGGAAATAGATGTGTGTAATCGGCCCATTCAGCTCTCAATAGCAAGTATGTTAGTGGTTCCAGCATACTGTTTATTTGCATAAATTACCTGGATAATTGAAGGAACGTTTTACTCTGTGAAATCCATTAAGTATCCAGAATCTAGATGTAATACCTTTTTAGAGCAAAAGGTTTTGCTTTCTTTTCTTAGGTTAAATGGCATATCAAAGGTTCCCTTGTGTGGCGTATTACATGCAGTAGCATGTACAAAAAGAATCATAAACCTCGCTAGAAGCTCAAGAGGTTGCCCACTGGACAATCAACATAGAAATCACCTCAGACAGACAGTTGTACACTCGGTGCTTAGTGATCCTGGAGAGGGATTTCGTATGATTCCACAACAGAGAAACGTGATTAGGTCTGCACGTATATGGGGTGATCCTAATTCCACAGGACTTTGTGGCTTATTGAGGGCTTTTTGCAAGATGGTAAAATTTCATATATCCTGTTTCTAGTTGCTCATTAGGACAGATTGCTAGGTAGTAAAACTCAGGTCTCTAAGTCAGTTTTGTTCACTTAAATGATCCACTTGTAGTGTATCTCTCCAATTCTGTGCTGATGGAGACCCCCAGGAACTACAAGGAGGGAGAAGTCGCATCTCAGAGCTAAGCAGTTGGGCCATGTCTAAAGCCACTCAGCAAGCCTGTGAAGGGGTTTCTATTATTGTCTTCTCTTTTGCAAATACAGAGGCACAGACATGTTAAATTACTTGCCAAAGGTCATGAAATTTATAAATGCCTGAGCCGGGATAGACCAGGACCGCCTGACACCTAGGGTCTCTGTTAAAGCTCTCCAGACTGGCTTAGGTTAGAGGTTTTAATAAAATTGTAGATATTTATTGTGTTAATTGGACAGGATGACCTGAAAGGTTTCGGTGTAAGGCAGCACTAACCTAACTGAAGTGAGGGCATATGACGGTGTTGGGGGAGGGGGACCATGGCAAGGGTGAGAAAGAAAAGAATGTGTCTCTATGTCCTCATGCCGAATTGTAGAATTTAAGGAGCCTGTGTATTTGTAATTGTGCTTTTGTGTGTGTAAAGTACAAGCCTGAATTCAGTCTGTCTTTCAAAGTGTCTTCTGCTGCCCCTTTGGCAGCTTATGACTCCTTTTCCATAAATTGTAAATTAGATGCTAAGTTCCATCACAGCAGACTAACTATATAGTTTATGCATGGATATTGCTGATCCAGTCCTGTCCCAGTGGCTTTTCTAGTTGTCCCTTAGTGTTGGTGGGATGATCGTAGATATTATAGCAGTATATTCTTTCCAAGCTCATTCACTACACGATCTCATTAAATCATTAAATCCTCACAATAACTCCATGAGGCTGATACTATTTTTCTCCCTAATTTAGAGGTTTAAAAAAAATACGTTAGGGGAATCTGGTAACTTACTCAAGGACAAAATGATAAGTGCCAGAAAATTAGCTTTGCTTGATGGCAGAGCCTTGGCACTTAACATTATGCTATAGTCTGTTGACTGAAAACACATTTGTTGTATCTCTAAGAAAGCTCATATTATTAAAATCAGATGACAGAATTTCAGTTCTGTGAAGAAAGGGACTATTTTTTTTTAACTTTATACCCGGCACCTAGAACAATTCTTGGCATATATTAAATGCTCAGTAGATAGTTTTCGTCCGTACACACGCAGGAATGAGTAGGACAATTATTTCTGTTGGACTAGAACTTATAAAGTAGAAAATTACTGGCTCACAACAGTTGAGTGTTGTTTTGTTTCTGGTTTCATTTCTGTTTTGGTTTTGCAAGAATTTTAATGAGGATTGAGCTATAAAACCTAAATATTACAAGTATTTGTTAAACTGGAGAAGTCCAGTTAGTAATGCATTGAAGACATACTTATTTACATCCATTCAGCAGATATAATTGAGCACCGACTAAGCACCAAACATTTAATATAGGAGATACATTAGGAACAGTTGATAATAATAATGATGAAACAACTCTTACAGAATGTGGTAAGCCTTGAGGAAGCCCCAACCCCCCAAAAGATGCAGAGACAGAAAATACCAGAGGAAGACACTGGGGTTTGGTCACATAATGCTTCAGTGAAGTAGAAACAGTTCAGTTGACATCTTGGAGAATGCCAAGAACAAGAGGAAGGAGCTTAGGAATGGCATGTGCAGATTTCAAAAGCCTGTGGAAAGAATTTGATGTGTTGGAGGAATAGAAAGTTCAACAGGTCTTCTGAGAAATGGTCTATATAGTCCTCTTACCACCACAGGATTGCAGGATTCCCCTACCCTTACCCTTACTTCCTTTACCACATGTCATTGTGTTCAAGCACAAAGCAACAGCCTTCTTTTTCTTGGTTTTGGACCAGGCACTAGTCCCCATTGTTTATGGTAGAAAAGAGTCGTCCACAAAGTTGAACTCTTGGAATCAACTTAATCCACGGAGATCTATCTGTTTTGGCAGGATCGTTGAATGAATGGAGGAGGTATTTTGCCCTATGCATGAAAGGGAACATTTAGTAAACCCAGAAGCGTCATCTATGGAGGGGATATTTCTCCCCTTGGTTAGAGTGGAACATTCCTCAAGCACGGCCTGGCCAGTGAGTCTGGGCCTACCCAGTTCATCATGCAGCTCTGTTCCAATCAGGCCCACATTCCAGGAAGATAAGGGGAGAACTTCCAAATACTGTCCCAAGATCTCCTGTCACAGCTTAAAGTCATTTCAACAGAAGGCAAACCATCTTCTTCCCACTCTTAAGAGGAACTCTGCCGCCCCCCCTCCCCCTTCCCTATAATGCTGATCAGCAAGAGAAGCTGAACTGTGTAACTGCAGATGAGCCGACCATTGGAGCCTGGGTGATGGATACAGTTCGTCATGTGGAGGAACCAGCCATGAGGCGAGGCTGAAGGGGGTTAAATTTGTTATCGGAATTTCATTTGTGAAATTTGAACAGATAGTCAAACAAGTATGCGAGGCTTAACCACCAGACGAGAATAAAATGAAATCTATCGTAGGCTGAACTTCCCTTAAAAATTACATAAAAGGATATTTCTATGCTCTTCTTCATCTCGCTTTCTGGAGATGGGGACGGTGCCATTTTCCTTCTGCGGGAAGCATCGGCCCTCCGTGGAAATCTAATGGCAATTCCCAACCTCAGTTAAAAGCTTGTTTTCCCATTTTTTTGAACTTCAAATACTTCCTCAATTGTGTGAGCGGAAGCATTGTATGTATATAATTAACTCACAGGTCCCTCTGGGCTCATCGAGCTCAACTTGTGGAGTTTAACTGAGCAAGACATTTGCTGATGTCTCTCCCTGCCGTGGCACCCACTGAAACAAATACCTTCTATGAGAGGAAACTGGGCAAATTTCTTTTCCAGTTTGGTTTTTTTAGTGAGTTGGGTAGCTTCATAAGTGATTTTTACTGGTTTCATAATAGTGATCAAATTTTCTTTCAAATACAGATTTTGTAATTTGCGGAAACGTGTGTGTGTGGGGGGGGGGTTCTGCATGTTCCTCCTAGGAGAAGCAGGAAGGCAGGCCTCTTTTTTGTATTAATTGGATCTTCGAAATCCCCTCAGGGTAGCGGTGGCTCTCTGTGGGCACAGGCTCCAAGGCACCTTCCATGTGGGGAGCAAATGTGAGCGGTTCCTGCAGGGTCGTGTCTTCTTCACAAGCAAGACCTATGGCCGGGCCTGCAGCATTCTGTCCAAAACGAAGTGCCCAGAGCTCGGGAAGGTGGACTTTTCCAGACTGACTGCGTTGACTCGCTTCGGAACTCCAGCCCTCTGCTTCCCTCTGCCTGTGTAGGCACAGACGCCCTCAGTTAGAAGGGGGTGTTGCCTCTGCTTGGAATGGGGAAGTCGTATGTGGTCGCAGAAAAGTTCTGGCCCCTGCCCCGCTGTCTATTCCTAGCACAGGAGGCTTCAATGAAGCCATGGCAGCTCTTCTTCCCGTTCCATCCTCGCGGAGGTTTCCAACCCCAGGCCTCGCCCTTTAACTTGATTGAGGGACCGCAGACCTCGCACCGGGGTGAGCAGAAAGGGATCTGGACGTAGTCTCCCTGCCTCCCCGGGAGGGACCTACTTCTCCTTGCGGTCCTGCAGCGCAGGTGTCCAGAGCACGGTCGCGAGCTGGGGACTCCGGGGGCGCGAGAAAACGCCGCCCTGGGCTGCGCCGCGCGGGAGGAGGGCGGTTGCCAGAGCGCGTCTACGACTTTCACGTGAACCTGCCTGCGCGCTGCTGTGCTGCCCAGGTGCCGGCTCGCGGCTGCGTGCGCCCCACTGCAGCAGAGAGCAGCCGCAGCCTCTGCCTCGGCCACCAGCGCTGCTGGGGAAGAGTCCTGGGGCTGCTGACGCGGTTGGGAGGAGCCTCGCCTTTAATGCACCAGCCGCCTCCAGCCTCCTCCTGCAGCAGCGGCAGCGGCTGCGAGTGCGCGCGTGTGGGTGTGAGGGTGAGTGCGCTGGCGCCGGCCGCAGCGCCCTGCCCAGCTCCCCGCCGCCGTCCTCACCCCCGCCGGCTGGAGCCGCCCTCCCGTGGGATCGGCACCCCGCTCCGCGCTGGGCCAGCCCGAATCCGGCCCCTGCCATCTCGCCGCTGCAGCTCGGGTCCAGAAAGGCACCATTTTGTCGCGGCCGCCCGCTCTCCCAGGGGGAGGAGGGACCTTTTTTGCATTTTGGAGCGGCTGCCAACGTGGGGAACCTGTTGGGCATCTCCCCAGCCCCGCTTGTGAGCGCCTCCCGGGCGGCGGGCGGGCCCGGACCCCTCGGGGCACGGCGCATCTTGGCACCCGGCGGCAGCGGAGCCGGGCGCAGCATCCTCGCTGGGAATTGGAGCTGGAGTGAGCGCACCGCGGGAGGAGCCGCCGCAGCCTCGGAGATCCCGAGTGGAGGAGGTGACAGCTCCATTGCCGCGTTTTTATTTTTTTTCTCTCCGCCTCCCCGTCTCCTCCTCAGGCTCGGACCATGGTGCAGTCCCACCGGCTCCCCTGCCCCCCTCTCCTGTGAGACTGGCTGCGGGGAGGGATCATGGATACTTGTCTGCCGGCTTCTGGTTCCCACGCAAGTAAGCCTGCTGTCAATGGAGGAGGACATTGATACCCGCAAAATCAACAACAGTTTCCTGCGCGACCACAGCTATGCGACCGAAGGTAACGCCAGCCCCGCTGCATTCNAGGAAGTTAAAATGGCCCTCGGGGATTAGGCTGTTCAGGGTGGGGCTCCCGACTGGAATAGACGACCCGCTGAAGGCAGATGACCCCTCCCCCGAGGTGTCCGCCGGAGTCTTGCGGGGGAGATGAGGAAGGGGCCTAGGAGGATCGTGGGTCCTCCCCTCCCTGAGCGGAATGATGTTGTGTCTCTCCGTGGCTGCAGGGAGGGCATGGTTTCATTTCCTGCCCGTCTGTCTCTCCGGCCAGGTTACCTGCTCAGACAATCAGAAGCCCAAAAGGCCTTTTGCAAAGGGGCGAGTCCCTCTCCCCTTGGAAGTGCATTAGCAAGAAATAAAAATGTAGCTGGGGAGACCGCGTTCCAGCAGCGAGCGAACCGAGTCTGACACGTGGGGCGAGCAAGGCGATCAGTGCGGCCTTTAAAATCACCATTATGAATTCTGCAGCAGTAGTTTCTGCTGAATCAACAGCCAGCAGAAAGCGAGAGGGTTCAGTAAGCTGAGCTTTGCCAAGAGGTGAAATTGTCGTCTCCCCCCACCCCCCAGCCCCAGCTTGGTCTGACGTTAGCAGGCAGGCAGGGAAAGTCAGCAGGTGGAATCTCATTCTGCCTTTTGTGTGTGAATAGAGTAGAGGCATTTTTTAAATCCAAACGCCAAAACTTTTGCATCTTTGCTTTCATTTTCTACCTGTAGGCCCTTTCCTTAACCTCTCATAGAAAGCGTTGCATTATCACTTGTAATATCCACGTGAGAAAATGTGTGTGAGGGCTTGAGGAAAATGTAGCAAGGTATGTTAATTCTTGTTATTCTTGGATAGTAAATTTTCCGGAATACTTAATCAAATCAGTGGTCCTAGGAAAATTGTGATGGGGATGGGGTAGTAAAGGAGTTCAAACTCTGAAAGAAAGAAAGAGACACACAGTTTGGGGGCAAAGGTGGCATCTTGCATAAACACCCCCGTAAGTTTTAAATGAAAAAGAATGCCCAGTGCTATTGAAAATAGATTCTTCATTCATCATCATTATTGGAAAACATCCAGCCTAATATGTCCATGGTGCTAGACAGATTAAGCAGACTTGTTTGAGCTCTGTGGCGTTCAGGAGCTTAGAGATGGCTTTTAAGATGTTCAGCCTGTCCCTCCCCCATACAGCCACCATACTTGCTGATTCTTTTTATTGCAGGATGACAAGGTGGTATAAGATGTTCTTAGTCTTAAGTGCTTTGTCACTGACTCATTTACCTGGTAGATTATAACGAGCTGTGGTTCCGATCATGTCACCCAAGACATAAGTTGGCCTTGGGTCCTTTGGGTTTTCGGGGCATGCTCCTCTCTGATTGTGACAACAAAGAAAGAGAGCTGTCTTCATGTTTCCTTCTGTGTTGTATTATGCCTCCAGGTGCCATCACAGGAAACTTACTGAGCTGGGAAGATGGGCAAATTGGGGCCATGTATATAGGGCTGTTATCTCTGTGATGAAAAATAAGTTAAAAATGGATTTCCTTAGTGCTTTCAGGGCCCTGGCTGTTCCTTGATCTCTGTTCCTGTTTTATGGCATTTTTGTAAACTCTTGATTCTGGTTAAAATATCTGGGTTCATATAGTCAAAACTGAGGCATGAGTTTATAGCGAACAGCTCTTTAAAATCTTTCTAAATCAGTCTTTCAGAAAATTCTCTGGCATACACACACAACACTGAAAACTAAACAAAACCTTTATTTCACAATAAGCCTTCAGGTTTCTTGACCTGACCTTAGTGAAAGTCTGGGAAGGAAAAAAAAAAGAAAATGGAACTTGGAAAATGTAAATAGCAGAAGTTGGGTAGAGCGGGAAGTTCTCTGTGGTCTTCATCTATTCATTTTAGGGACCATTCATGCAGTGGTGCTGGCCAGAAGGGGGGACAGTCCGTCCTCCCTTCTGATGAATACCTTAGAAGTACTAAGTACACCGGGAAAGGTCACCAGATCAAAATAGTCTTTGTTAAAATCCTGTTGGTTGAGGGCTTGCCCCCAAAGTTCCTTCCTCCTTTATGAACTTAAATCCACTTTCTCTATAATTTGACTTTAGTTTTGGGGTCCTTGTATAGACCTTGCTTTTCTTTTTGTCTTCTTTAATATTTCAGAATTTTCCTACCTAGTCAGGTATGTCAGGGTTTTGTGTCCTTTTTTTTTCCTCCAAAATCTCCTTCACATTTATCTCCGAATTTTTCTTTGCTTTGCTCAGATCATTCCACACTGCAGTATTCTATTTAAAGCTGAAAGGTTTTTGCTGTGTAGTTAGTGTGAAGGACTCTAAACTCAATTTGCATTGTAAGTGGTAGCTGCAGGCAAGTTCCGCCAGCTAAGAGCAATGCAAATGCTAAAGGACACTTTTACCGAAGCTCTCCCCTCTTATTTTCTCTCTCTCCCCACTACCTCCCTCCCTCCCTCTCTTTCCTCCTCGACTCCCCCTCCCATGGGGAAGAAAGAGAATGCATCATGTGTATTTATTAAAGATATTTCCTATGACTCTTTTATTCTGTGCATCAAAGTTACCACCCTCCCCAATCTTTATCTTTTTTCCCTTTTTAAAGTTACCATCTTTGAGCATCTTCTATTTTCAGCACCCTTGCTGAGCTTTTTAAATAGAGCATTTCAGTATCTCCATGTCTTGCTAAGTGGATGCTATTAACATTTTCAAATAAGGAAACTGGGCAACTGAGGCCCACAGATGGTACTAATTTGTGAGGGTCACACAGAGGAGGGGAAAGCTTGTCTTCAAATTGAAGACCCTTTTTAAGCGCATGCGCCTCCATGAGGAAATTCTGCACTGCCTCATTTTCTTTCCTTCAGCCATTAACTCCTGTTATGAGAAGACCACAATGGTTTTATCTTTGTATGTAAATTGTATTCCCATCTGGCGTAAAATTCGTGGCAGGGATCATTTGAAAGTGTGTATGTAGGATTATATATGAGGAAAAGTGAGTTTGGAATGACTACAAAAATAAAGCAACACAGTGTTTTTACTGTTTTTTTGTTTTTGTTTTGTTTTGTTTTTTCAGATACAGAACTCTGGGTTTCCTAACCAAGGTTTCATCTCTCAAATCTCTCTAATTTATATGTGGACTTCTTTCTTTCTTCTCAGACTTGTTAGAACTGACTAAAACCCTCTCTCCATTAGAGCAGTTTGAGAGTTTTCTACATGAATCTTCCTACTCTTAAATGGGGCCACAGACAGAATAAATTTTTCTTATAGGTGAGTTTACAGGAATGGCAACCTGATTAGAAGAGGAAGTCAAAGAACATGCTTTAAAATGACTCTGTTCTCAGTTTCCTTACCTGTAAAATGGGAACAGCAATAGAACCTATGCCATAGGAAAAAAATGGAATACAGGAAAAGCGCTCAATACCACGTGTAAAACAAAGCTACACCTTGGTAAATGCTCTCAAGTACGTTAGCTACATTTGCATAGCAAACACACTTTTTCCTTGGATTGTGTGTTGATTTGGGATGATTTTGAGGGGAACGGCTAGTGAAAATGGTAGAGAAGTCACTAAAACCCACCAGTCTCTCCTCAGCTCAAGTGCCAGCCCTGAATCTTGTCATTTAATAATTTGTTTTAATATACTGCTGGTTATGTTCTGGCAGCTAGTAAGTTCCATCTTCTTCAAGAGGCTTTTAAAAACCTCTTTAAAAAAAAAAAACAAATTTACTTAGTCCGTGTATTTTTTAAATTATTATTATTATATAAGTATTAATTTATTCTGCCTTTTATTGATTCAATAAATACTCGTTGACTTTCTGTGGAAGTGATCCAGCATGGTCCAATACAGACATGACATTAGTCTGGTACAGGAGGTAGACATAAATAATTTTGCAAATAAATATATAGATACCAATTGTGAGAAGTGATAGAAAAAGCACAAGATACCTTGAGATCATATATATGGCAGGAAGGTGGATCTAATTTAGTTTGGGGGACCAGGGGCAGCTCCTCAGAGAAAGTTTTAAGTTGAGAACTAAAGAATAAGTCAGGAATTAACAGGAGCCAAAGACATTTCAGGTACAAGAGACAATAGGCACAAAGCCCAGAGATACGAAATGGTCTGACTGATTCAAAGACTAGAAAGCTGCCTGTGGCTAGAATATAGGGAATAAGAGGAAGCGGTGATGAAAATGAGACCACAGCCCGCAGCTTACTTTGGAATGTACCACAACCAGGAGAGACCCATGCTAGGATAGAGCGATGGATGAATGGACAGATACATGATAAAACAAGTGTGAAATGTTCATGATGAAACTGAGGTGGTCTGTCAATGGGTAGTCACTGTAAACATTTTTTTCCATTTTGCCGTCTGTGTGAAAAATTTTCATAATAAAATGTGACAACAGAGGGACCGGAGAGGCATTCAGAGACCAGATCATGTTGAGCCTTGACCGTAAGGAGTCTGGACTTTATCCAAAGATGGATCGAAAGCCATTAAAGGATTTTGATCAGGGGGGAAATATGATCAGGTTTGTTTTTTCTAAGCTCCTTCTAACTGCTATGCAGGGTTGGGTCAGAGGGCTGGGTAGGAAATGAATAGGGGTAAAAGGGAAATAATTAGGATACCACAGCTATACTCTAAGATAGTGGCAGCAATAGAGATGGAGAGAATTAGATGACTTTGATACACTGTAGAAGAAGAATGGATAGATCTTACTTGGTGTGACTGGGTGGAGATAGAGAAGTAAATGGGGATGAGTGTCAAGGACAACTCTTAGGACTTAGCCAGGAGAATAGATGCATAATGGGCCTTTTTACTGGCACTGGAAAAAAAGACTTTGGGAATTGATTAGTGTGAGACATTTAGCCTCACAGTGATACTCTCAAGCCATTGGATATCTGGGTCTAAAGCTCAGAAGAAAGATCTGGATGATGTATAATTGGGATGTCTACAGCATATTGAAAGTATTTAAAACCATATGAGTAGATGAGATGCCTAGCAGAAGAGCACTCCAGGGCAGAATTTGACCCAGTGAAGATACTTCTTTTGGCTTGGTATAAATTCTAATGAAAAAGGCCTTAAAATGGAATGCCTTGGTGTAAACATAATTAACCACATACTGAAATTACTCAGATAACACTCTGTGGTTATTTCTTAACAATGTGGTGGCCTAAGGAGAGTCCAGTCTCCGGTGAGTTGAGTTTAGAGGGTCTCCAAACTTGAATGAGATCTGTGTGATCTCTGAAATGTTACAGCTCTGGAGGAGCCCCATACTAAGAAAGTCAAGTCCCTGCTTCCCCCACCCCACCCCCACTTCACACATGCTGAAGAGGGAAGCTAAGGTGAATAAAACTAGGAAGGTACATCAAAATGGCTTTTGATATGAAGGAGCTGGGAAGGTCCTAGAAAAATAAAAGGGGATGTCCTACAATGGATGGAAAGCTGCCTTGTAGTTCCTTAAGTTGTTTTGATATTTGTATGCAAATGCCAGATAAGAACAGTATTTCCAATGTATATGGATGAATGTTTGAGTTCTCGGTTATTCTCAGAAAAATCTTAAATGGAGAGTGGAAAGAAGCTGCCTTATACTATCGTAAATGACCTTTCTGGGGATGGGAAATGTTCTGCTACCAGACATAATAACCAGAGTGCATTGAAAATCGCTAGCAAGTATTCATTATTAGCATCCAGGTCCCCAGGGGCAATCTCAAGCCCTTTATGAGGGCTGGTCAGAAACATGCCAATGAACCTAGGGTGAATAATATTAGGCCAGTCCTGTCAAAATATTGGTAAGGCTCAATGAAAAGAGCACAGCTGTAGACTGACATTCCTAGACTCTGGCATTTGCATTTACGAAGAAACTAAGCGTTTGATTTCAGCCCTTAGCTAAGGCGGAGAACTGAGGTTTCTGAAGTGCTGTCTATCCAGGCATTTTCCTAGGTGTTTTCTCATCTGTTGACTCATTTAATCTCTTTGAACAGCCATGATAAAAGTGTTGCATTAGCCTCATTTTTCAGAATAAGGGATTTTGAGCTTTGGGAAGAAACTTGGTGTAAGGTCACATACTTGTAAGTGGTAGAACCAGATTGACTGCCATGATTTCCTGGACTTGAGGCATGTGCTCTTTGCCTGCCCCTGCTGCCTGGGGTCAGGATTTTAGGGAGAGAAATGCAGGTTATATTCCTTGTTTTGCATATATCCTCATGGTAAACATTCACTGCTGCTGGATTGACTTGTCCCATCTTTTTCTAGAAGGGCAGTGGACATGTCTAGGCCTTCTCCAGTGTCCTGAGGAAGTTGAACTTATCCGCCCTGTGTCAGAGCTCTTAGCTGATATTCTCTTCTGGGTGTATTCTACTCTGTAAGGAAAGAAGGAAGATATTTATGGAATTGAGCAAATTGTGCTCAATAATTATTTTAATACCCTTGTCCATGTCCCTCACCTCTAGTGTAGGATGTTAGTAATGTAGTTCCCAGGCTGTGCTGGGATAGCTCCACTGGGCCTTCTGGAACTGGTGGCACTTCTTGTAGTTGGAATTCTCCAGAACTGGTGGCAATTCTCTAGAACTGGTAGCAATTCCTATAGTTGGCTGAGGCAGCAAAAGGAATAGATAGATGTAGATAGATGTAGTACATATAAATGTAGTGGTGTCTGAGACCTTTTTGGCCAGAGAGGCTCACCCATGCCATTTGCCTCATCCTCTATTAATGAGATTGCTTTCACCAAACTTCTCTTTACCACCAATTTTTGCCTTCTTTTGTCTTTCCAATGGAACTCCAGAATTGGGCCAGAAATCGGAACAGACCACATCTGGGGTGCCTGGGTGGCTCACTCAGAGGTTGAGCGTTCAACCTCAGCTCTGGCCGTGATCTTGCAGTTTGTGGGTTTGAGCTCCACATCAGCCTCTGTGCTCACAGCATGGAGCCTGGAGTTTGCTTTGGACTCTGTGTCTCCTTGTCTCTCTTCCCCTCTCCCACTTGCAGTCTGTCTATCTCTCTCTCTCAAAAATAAAAATAAAAGCATAAAAAATTAAAAAAAAACAACAACAATAGAACAGATCAAATCTGACAGAACTATCACATTGGAAGCAGAATGTTTTTACGAGGACTCTAGGAATTTTGCCTTAAATAACCCAGGAGCCCTTAAATTCTTATACTGCAAGTCTACTGTGGACAGAGTGGGGTGTGATGATGGTAGGATCTGCATGTGTGAAATCCACAGAAAACTAATTCGTACTCATGTTGGAGAAGGGATCATGGTAACAGAAAGGGATAGGTGTGCAGAGGGGAAAGTCAGACTCTCAGTTCTTTGCCTCAGAAGAAAGACCTGATTGCTTACAGCAAATGTAGAGAAATGAAGGAGCCTCTGTGGGTAAGGGGCAAAACAGTGCATGGTATCTAAGGGTCCAGAGGAACCCCAGAGGGCAGGATTTTAAGCCAAGAAATGATTCTTCCAGAAGGTGTATACCAAAGAGTACCTTACCTGTGCTGAGCTTGATGCTAGGGGATTGGCAGCCTCCTCCTGCACATGCATTTCTGATTCCACTGCTGGGAATCCATTCAGTAATGAAGCTGAAGTAGTCACAGAATAGCAGGAAATGTCCTCCACTTAATGTAGGGAGCTCATCTCTCTGACCCTCAGCAGACACATAAAGCTGCAGAGGGTGGACAAGCTGTAAATGGCTCCTCTGGAGAATATATTAGCAGTGAGATGCAGAGCACTCCTAGGTGGTCTGAAAGACAAAACTTGGGTCCTTAAGTACAAAATATCACCAGAAGCTGTTGTACCTAAGAGGAGAAGATAAGAAACTCAAGGAGAGTAACATTGCTCCTGTAACTTTGCAGAAGTCAGGCTGGGGCCAGGGACACCCAAGTTACAAGGTTGGTTGTTTCACAACACTGGTATTGCTATCATTGACATTCTCTTCTGTGTCTTTATATTAATCAGGCAAATGATACATAACTGCCTTTCTTACTTGAAAGGATTCAAGCATTACACAAAGCAGGGGCACCTGGCTGGCTCAGTGGGGAGGGCATGTGACTCTTGATCTTGGGGGACTGTAAGTTTGAGCCCCACGTTGAGTGTCGAGATGACCTAAATTTTTTTTTTTTTTTTAATCTTGAAGGGGCACCTGGGTGTCTCAGTTGGTCAAGCATCTGACTCTTGGTTTCGGCTCAGGTCATGATCTCCCTGTTTGTGCATTCGAGCCCCACATCGGGGCACTGTCAGCGCAGAGCCTGCTTGAGATTCTTTTTTCCTCTCTCTCAGTCCCTCCCCCATGTGCACGTGCGTGTGCTCGCTCCCTCAAAATAAAACAATAGACTTAAAAAAAACTTAAAAAAAAAGTAGACAAAGCAAAGCATGAATCACTCTCTATCCCCACACCCATCCTCCTTCCCTGCCCAGAGTTAGCACTGTCAGTAGCCAAGTATACTTCCCCACGATCTCCTTCGTATGTATTTTTGTATATTTAAGTATACATGTACACAGACACATTGGGGGAGGGATTGTTTGTTTGCATAACTGAATGCATACTCTTGTTTACACTTTGTTCATTCTCCCACTCAGAGATCTATCTGAAAGATCTTTCATGCCAGGACACCGACACTGGCCTTGTTCTTCTTAATGGCTGCACAGTGCCCTATGGTATGACTGTGTCATAGTTTATTTAGTAGTTCTCTTATGGATGGATGGAAAGTTATTTCTGCTTTTTCATATTACATACTATGCTGTGGTGACTGTCTATTTATCTCTCTCTCTCTGTTTCTCTCTACCTGTATACTCTTGTTGTCAAAGGTTTTCTTTGAATCTTCCTGACTTAACCATCTTGAAAGCCAAAATGTTGGTTCATCTTTCTGAGCAAAGAAGAAGCAAAGAAGGAATCTCTGGTCTTCACTTCTTCTCTAATAAACTTTGGATAAGCCATGTAACCTTGTGAGCTTGAATTTCTTAACATAGAAACTGGGAATAGCTGGCATATCTACTTACATGTGCACAGCACTGAATATTCTTTAACGGCTTTGAATTTGAGTGTTAATAAAGAATAAGGTTGATTGGTGGCAGTTGTAGATGGCTTGCTAGGTGCCAGGAGCAAAGTTGGAGCTTTGAAGTACTTTTCTTGTTTAATACTCAGAACTCCATAGGTTAATAACTCTCCTTAGACCCCTTTAAGTAAAGAGTTGAAGCAGAATGAGATTATTATTTGTCCAAGGTCACTCACTAGTAAGTGACAGAATAGAAGTCACTTTTGGGTCTGTTGTAGTATGTGGACATACCTGTTAAAATTTTTGAAATGTTTATCTGTTTATTTTGAGAGAGTATGAGCCAGAGAGAGGGAGAGAGAGAATCTCAAGAAGCTCCATGCTCAGTGTGGAGCCCGAGGCGGGACTTGATCTCACAACCATGAGATCTTGACCTGAGCTGAAATCAAGAGTTGGACGCTCAACTGACTGAGCCACCCAAGTGCCTCTGGGCACAGAAGTCGTGATATTGACACAGGGAAAAGATCATTCATTCTTTTAAAGAAATACTATTTTGAATCCATGAATACACTGGATCCAAAAATTATCAATATTTTGAAAATAAACAGAGGGAACATTAGAAGCATTGTATGCGGTGACATAGAATGCACATCAGGAGACCTGGGTGTCATTCCCGGTCCTGCTGTCATAATTAGTTACATAATTTGTGGGCTTCAGTTTCCTAATCTCCTAAAATGAGGCTGAAGATAGGGGTGAGGTGGCATGCTCCCCGTAGATTTTTGTGGCTCTGAGTTTATGTGACGCATTTTGTCTGTATTGATGCACCACGTCATTTAGATATCTTGGATCTATTGAGACATCGTGCTCGACGGTGTGGGGGATGGAGGATTGGGCTTAAATGGATCCAGAACTCCAGGCTTGGCTGTAGGAACTGATGGGTCAGATCATCCTTCTGGCAAGAAGTCTCTGGTGCAGCCAAGAGGTGGAGCCAGAAAGGGAAGCATCTCTTTGCCAAAAGCGGCTGCAGATGGAGAAGCCAGTCTGTCTGGGCAGCCCATGACTTTGAGAGGAGCCATTTGGCAAAGTTGTTGGCAGGAGCTGCCTTGCAGCATGAATGCTGGAGACTGTCCTGGGCTGGAGCGAATCAGGGATGCAGCAAAGGTGGCTGGTGGAACAAATAACCATCTGGTGAGCAGGGTGCTGCTCATCTTGCCGCACTGACAGTAAAGAGTGAGTGCCAGTCGGTGAGGCTGGGCTTTCGTTGACGTGATCTGACAGGCACAATAAAATGTCTTCCCTGCTGTTGTACACTCCATGGAGGGATTATGAGCCCTATGTGAACCTGTTCTTTCCAGAATCAGGAAGGCTTCCATCTCTTCCACTGGTATAGGAAAGGAAAGTCATCACATCAAACAAAAGGGACTTGCTGTATTTATTGCCAGCTGCTGTGGCTGGTTGTGCTGGTGAATATGGTGAAATAAAAGTTCTTATTGTCAAGCATCTTTCCATCTCTTTGGCAGATGATACTCTGCCCTTCTCCAAACATGCTTCTCCCTGTAAGCCAGGCTTCAGGAGTCTGTGCTGTGTTTGCCTCTCGGTTACACCAGGTGGCTGAGGGGGTAGAATCAGACCCCACATGGGTCTGGAATCACTTCCAGCAGTACTGGTTCTGTGACGCTGGGTGGGTCACTCTGCCTATGATTATTTCTTTTATTTATAAAATATGGCAGGGATTGAAGCAACATGTCCCTTGCTAGCATGCTATTATTTATATGCAGAATTAAATACAAATGAATCCCTCTCTTACTCCATGCACTTGGGACCAATGGTTGACGATCAATTGGAAAAAATAATGCTGAAAAAAATTTTCAATGCTGTTTTAAATTGCATTGCCTAATTTTGATAAAGAATCTATTAAAGATTCAAGACTTCATCTTTGAATATGAGTCTGCTGACTGGGGCTTATATTTTTCTTGTACACACCACACCCCAAATGGCAAAGATCATGTCTGAGTTTGGTTTCCTTGAGGTTGAATGACAATATACACACCTAAGAAGCATTCTTACCACAGATCCTTCTAGAGTTTTATGATTGCCCCCATCTCATTTCTCTCCCATATTTAATGTGACAATTCTGTAATCTTCTGAAATCATCTGACTTAGTTTACATATGAAATAATCCTTTTCTTCCTTCGCACCCTGTTCTTTCCATCACTTTCCATGATATTTGATTAAATAACAACTGTAACTGGCATCAAGAGATATGGGAACAAACAACTGACTTGCAGTAAACATGTATCTCAGCCAGAAGAAGCAGGAGTGTGCCTGTGTCCCAGAGATTAGCCTGCTAAGTTAGCTGTGTGTATAGAGCATGTGAGTATAGAGTATAGAGGCCCGTTTTACAGAGTCAGCTGAAGGTCTTTTTCATCCAGTGAGTCGGCTTCTTAGAAGTCTGTTAAAAGAGCCTCTGTTGCAGTTATGGTGAGGAAGAAGAGCCACCATAGACTGAGTGCTTCCGGTATACCAGGAATTGAGTTAAGTACACTATATATGTTCTATGTGATGTACTACATAGTATGCATGTAGGCATATGTTGTGCACTATATTGATGTGTATATATATGATACAGATATGTGCATATGTGTGTGTCTAGATCGTTTAATCCTCACAACAAACCTCTTTTTCACCATTGTCCAATATCCATTTCCTAGTACAGAGCCTTGCAGATACCACTCCTTAGAGGTTTATTAAGGAAATACAGGGATGGGCTCCTATTTTACTGATAATGAAACTGAGGCTTACAATATTGTGTGATCTCCCCAGGGTCAGTCAGCAAACTTGGGACTTAAAGTGAAGCTGTGTCTGACACAAAAATGTATGTTTTTAAGAACACATAGAGGGACATTATTACAATAATCTTTTTTTATGGGGCCCTGGGTGGCTCAGTCAGTTAAGCGTCTGATTTCAGCTCAGGTCATGATCTCACAGTTTATGGGTTCTAACCCCACATGGGGCTCTGTGCTGACAGCTCAGAGCCTGGAGCCCGCTTCAGATTCTGTGTCTCCCTCTCTCTCTCTGCCCCTCCTCCACTCATACTCTGTCTCTTTCTTTCTCTCAAAAATAAACATTAAAAAAAACTTTTTTAAAGAATCGTTGTTTACAAAACTCTCAGACATACATAGGTGTTAGGTTATAATAACCACCTAATAGGATAATAATTTGGCATCATCTCCACTTTGCACAAGTATATAGATACTGTAGAATAGGAGTTCATAAACTTCCCTATAAAGAGCCGGGTAGTAAGCATTTTTAAGTTTTGCCAACCATACAGTCTATGTCTCAGCTACTCAACTCTGCCATTGCTGCTTGTGGACATGGCTTTATTGTAGCAAAACTCGATTTACATGCCTGGTAGTTTGCTGACACATCGTTCTTAAAAAATATTTGGAACTCGTGAGAAATTAAAAAAACTGTTGGTCTTCCAAGTCAGTGGTGGCAGTAAGTGCTAGACAGAAGCTTTCCTGGATAGGAATAGCTTTGGTCAAAGCAGGGACTTGGGATTCTGACAGGTGATGAGGAGTGGCAAAGGCTGTCTTCATGGAGAAGGAAGCCTCCTCCTAATGGAGGAGGCAAAAGTATGTGAGGAAAATGGCATGTTGTTTGAGCACATGAGCTAGCGGCTAGACATGTAACAGACTGATAGCCCATTCGGATCCCTGCGCATAACCACACCTCTTTTAGTGGTATTCCCCAAGTATTCAGGCTGTAGTCACTTAAAAAAAATAATTACTATTGAAGTGCCTGGGTGACCGGTCGGTTAAGCATCTGACTTCAGCTCAGATCATGATCTCGCAGTTCTTGAGTTCGAGCCCTGGGTCAGACTCTGTGCTGACAGCTCAAAGCCTGGAGCCTGTTTTAGATTCTGTGTCTCCCTCTCTCTGCCCTTCCCCTACTCTGTCTCTCTCTCTCAAAAATAAACATTAAACAATAAAAATATTTATTATATACTAGGTACCATGCTAAAAATAGGAAAACAATAAAAAACAAAACTGAGACCCTGCCCTCATAGAACTTGCATTCTATTGGGAAGATGTCCATGAAATAAACACAAACATAAGAATATGAGTATAAATCTTATTAAATACTATGCAGAAAAATTAAAGAGGCTATGGGAACAAAATCGATGCTCACTGATAAAAACTTAAACTATAAAGAAAAGTGTAAAAAAGAAAATCGAATTTACCTCTAGCCCCAGACATAACCATTACAAATATTTTCAGTGTATTTTCTTCCAGGCTGTGTGTGTGTGTGTGTGTGTGTGTGTGTGTGAGAGAGAGAGAGAGAGAGAGAGAGAGAGAGAAGAGAAGAGACGAGAAGAGATAGGGATGGATGAACACTGGGATTATATGTAAAGTGGTATCATATCTGTTGCTTTGCTTTGGTTCCAATAATACTATGAGCATTCTTTGTAACATCCTATAGTTCAAACATAATTCTACCATTTACCTAATGCTGAAAGTTTAGATTATTTCCAATATTTTGCTGTAATAATTGTGTGATAAGTAATTGCATGAATCTACATCACCTCTAGTTATTTTCTTAGGACAAGTTTCCAAAGTCAAGACTGCTGGGTTAAGTGGTACCAATAATTGTTCATATCAAGAAACTCATTTAAGTTTCTAGATAATATTAATAAATTGCTTTCTACAAAATTTGTACCAAGGAAGACCTTTGCAGTTGCTGTGACCCTCTCCCACAATGTTTTGGTCTATATTTGGCCTCTCCCTCACATTGTCACAGATTTTCAGAGGGAGTTTATACAGGTGAAGATTAGAAACAAATTCATAAAGGCAAAACCATTGAACTTTAATTTCCTCCTTTGCCCTTGTCCTTCCCCAAAGCCCAAATACTTTTCCCCATTCTGAGAGGGGAGGCAAACTCAACTCTCAGCCACTGCCATTAAATACATGGGTGAGTAGCTCGTTCCCTGGGATTTAGTTGCCCACCTATATTAAATAAAATGACATTCATGGTTCCAGGGCATCAGTTGTAGATAAGTATATGGAACCTGGTGACCCAGAAATGTTAATTTTCCTCAAACTGATGAGTAGGTGACTTCAAAGAATGAGTGACCCACTATGACAACTAGCATGGTTGTTTAATGAGCTGGCCTCTCCTGGGGTTCAAATTTGACATTTCTGAAAGCTGTGCTACCTTTTTTCCCTGTTAATACTCTGTGTGGTTGAGTACAATTTGGACCCAGGTAAATATGAAGAAACTAAACTTTACCTATCAGTGGCTTAAGACTTGCAGACATCTCTAGTTTTCCTCCAAAGGTTGGGTGCGTGATTTGATGGAATTGAAAAGTATAAATCTTAGAAACTACCAGTGGGATTGGATTTTTAGTGAGTGATTTTAGTCCCTTGTCAAAGTATACAAACTGTCTGCATTTCAGCAGTCACTGGGGGTTATAGGTAGGAGTTAATTTGAAGTCTCAATCCATTTTGTTTGGAATTTGGGCATTTTTCTCCCTGTGAGTATCTTGAGGTAGTGAAGTGAGAATATTAAGTTCTTTGAGACATTTTTTTAATTTAAAGTTTTTATGAAGTTTAAAAAAAATGATACATACGTTGTGACCTAAGAGGTGGATACAATTTAAAGGATATATGGCTGGATGGCTGGGTGTTGTGGTGGACGGATGGTCACTTAAATGGATGAAGATTTGTGATGGTCAGTACGATAACCAGTTGCTTCCTCAGAGGACTGAATACTCCAGCATCATCTAGAAACATCAAGTTTCAATAATAATTTGGGATTGTAATATTCAAGTCTACCTCTTATCTCCTTTCTCTTCTGCCTGGGAAGCTAGGATAGGTGGAACGGGGTGAGAGAGTATTGATTAGGGCAACACAGATTCATGTGAGCATGCTGCCAGGAATTCATCACTGGTGCTAATTAAAAAAAGGGGGGGGTGGGGGTGGGGTAAAGAGCTGTCCTGAAACCCTGAGCCAACAGAAAAGACTGGGCCAGTTCAGTGCTTCCAACTGATGTCTCTTGCAGTGACCACTATCTAATCCCATCCCAGTTCTGTAGGATTAGCCCTGGATGAAACTAACATACTATGCTTTGAAAATCCAAGCTACATCTTGATAGGTTGTAGGGAAAAGGTTTTTGGTGCAGTTCCATGTGTGAATGAGCTGCATTTCCCTATAGGTTCTCTGACCCTCTTCAGGGTCAGAGATCAAAGACTTGCTGAGGTCTCCACAGAACCTAAAGAACTCTGTATGCTGTGATGTAAAAAACAGAATGCAAAAGCAGTCTGATTATCATCCTGTGTCTCTGCTGCCAACATGCTTACTCAGTCCCTAGGCCTCCTCAGCACAATTTGAGATGGAAATTTTCCGATCAGAATTTTTCCTATAAGTCTTAGAAACTTGGATTTGCGCCCATTCTGTGGACTAGGTTTTTTCTTTTTCCATTTACTTGATAGGCAGGTTGCTTTTGAGTCACTCATTTGGATGGCCTTGATCTAGACATTGGCATGTGCTGAAAAGGCAAAAATGTATTTTCCTACTTGTGCTTGGCCCTTTAAGAAAATTGAGCCATTGACCATTTTCTCCTGTGCTTGTAAGCCTTACTGTTTCCTACCTGTCCCCTCATCTCCCTGTGTGTCTTCTAACTGACGTCCAAACGAACCGTGCAGGCTTGTGTTGCATCCTCAATATCCCCAGTCCATTCCAGCTTCTGTATATACCATTTCCCTTTTCCTGGAACCTACATGGCCTGCCTTGAATCTTCATTTTCCCATGAATTTCTTTCAAAATTCCTCGAGTTTTTAAATCATAACAACAATACTACAATATGTAGGTATTATCCTCATTTCATGGATGTGGACACCAAAATCCAAGTTCAGCTAGCTTGCCAGAAAGAAGGGGACCTGCACATCGTCTCTCCAGCTTCCTACTGGAAGACAATCATCCCACCTTTACTTCCTTAGTTTATCCTACGAAGGATAGTGCAGTGCTTTGCACATTGGTGGTTAGTAAGTGGTTTTGAACTTGAGTTGGACAACAGATTGGTAATGTCTTTGTAGTTAGGACAGCAGCCAGGTACCTATTCTTTACTCAGGAGCTTAAACTTATTGCTCTATCCAGACATGTTCAAGCTAGATTCTCCTACCCCCACTGGAATTTAAAGATGTGCTATATTGCAACCACTTGGAAATTATACCAGCTAATTAAGAGAATAGCCTATTCTTTCACTCATTTGTTTGTTTACGTGTTTGTTTTTCCATTTTTAACCCTTCAGGTATTGATTGAGCAACTGAAACCTCATTCATGCTATCTAAGCTGGTATATGATGATATAACTGAAAAAATACATAAAATTTTGTTAACATTGGGTATGAGGGAAGGAGAGAAATTAATAAATAAGGCTATTACAAAGTTGAAGGTAGCCACATCCATGACAAAAGGAGTATGTGTAATGTGATTCCTTTTCCATAAGCTTCTGTGTGTGTACATAGAGAATTCCATGGAAAGAATGGCTAGTAGATTATTAATAATGGTTATCCCAGGCTGATGAAATTTTAATTCTTAATATTTTTGAATGTATGACAGTGTTAAATATGTATAAACGTTGTTTACATAATAGAAACAATAAAGCTGTCATGGTGAAAAACAATTCATGAAATATCTATTAGGTGCAAAGAATGAGAGTGTGGGTATCAGTGTAATGAATACCTACCTGCATTCTTCCTTTTACTTTGAAGTCAAATTAATAATTCTTTAATTGAAAATCAGTGTGAACTCTGGAAGAGTAGTTATACATGAAGACTGGTAACTGCCAAATTCTGTAACAAGAATTCCATTCAAGTTCTCTTACCTATAGGTCTCTGTGGAGGGGCTTTGGCAATGAGAGTGACCCTTAGGTTCAGAGCCACTGTGGTCCTGTGTCTGGGTTGAAATAATAAAGGTAAGATGGTATCTCTGACCTCAGCCAGTCGTTTCATAAGGGGGCTAGGAAAGAGTCTGGATGAGTCAGTGAAAATCAACTGCAATGATGGAAGAGCCATCTTAGAAAAATTGTCCTAGAGCCTACGGGTCAGAGCCAACTCCTCTGCACATGAAGGATCTCACAATCTGTGTTTGTTGATACAGAAGTTGGTTTTAGTTACCCTGAAGGAATTCCTGGCATGTTTTGCCAAAACCAGTCTTTAAATGTTTAATCAGTGGGTTTCTGACAACTAGACACTACTAGAGAGGTCTGTATATGATGGCAGTTGGTCCAGTGTAGCATATTTCAACATGGTTGCTAGTGATGGAGCATAGGTATGTTTTATCAGAGCAAAGTAGGTCTGAAAATACCAACATCCACCCATGAAATGATCTTGGCTATGGAAAATATGGTATGTTTTATGTCTGAGAAGCTTCAGTTTCCTTCCCAGCCAATGATCATGAGCTAAGCAACCTCCACAACCTCTGTTTTTGGTGTCCTGTAAGTAAATTGAATTAGAGCTGGAGTTCAAGCAATAAATCAGTCAGCTTCACAGCCCCACAACTAGTGACTTGAAAGGAGAAATATCCCTTTCCAAGTATGGGCCCAAGGAAAATATACACTCCTAATCTTTGCTTTGGCTTTACCCATTTGTATTGACCTACAAAATATTTTAAGAGAAGAACTATAATAGGAAAAGCAGCATGATGGTGTCACATCACAAAGCCATTTTAATCTTTCAGATACCTTCAGGGGAAACCAGGGTCCAAGATAAACATAAAAACACCAAAGAAATTGTTTCCTTAATTCTTACCTCTTTGCCCTTGCGTCTCTAGGTTGAATCCTCCCACTAAGAGTGTAAAAATAGTCAATAGTGCTGCATACTATCTTTGATTCATCTCTCCACGTGTAACTGGAGATGGAATCTCCTTTTTCTTCTCCTTCCATAAAAATGTCCTTCTCACTATCCCCTTTCACTGCTGGCCCAACTAATCTACGTAGAAGCCAGATTCTATTCTGTCATGTAGGCATGCAAGGAAGATTAAGTCGGCACCTTGAAATCTAAATAGGAACCCAAAGGTATCCTTGGCAAAATATAGTGAGCCTGTCTTTGAGCTGCTGAGAGTATCTCTGTCCTGTTTAGTGACATGGTGGTTTGGTGATGATCCTTTTTGCTCTCATGGAAAGGTTTCTCAGGCTATTTCATGCTGACTTTCACTGATCTGCTTAGATCAAATCTAAGATCAAATCTTAGATTTGTTAAACTTATAGGGAAGTAAGACCAATGGAAATGAATCCCTCTTAACCATCACAACAACTGAGCAAACAGTTCCACAGATATCTTTGGTATAGCTGATGACTATCATGTTTAAACAGTCCCTCTTCCTCTTTTAAATTAGTCTGTAAGTAAACTTACTTGGTTTAGCGAGGTTGATAGGTTAGTAGCCAAATTTTAGCCAGGCAAAGAGTTTCATAAAATAGTAACGCCATCTTACACCTGTGAAGGGGCTGTATATTTCTACAAGATATTTTCACAGCCCTTACCCTGCACAGAAAAATTGGAGAATGAGTATCTCATTTCCTCAATATGAAAACTGAAACTTAGTGGAGTTAAGCACCTTACCCATGATCACATAGGTGGTTTGTGGTGGAGACAAAATGAAAGTGCAGAGATTTGATCCCTGAAACAGCTTTCCCCATGATGCTACAACACTAAGTCATCTTCCATTGAACTCCCAACTGGATGAAATTTTGCAGTCTTGGGGAAAAAGTGTTCATTGTTGCTAACTCTATCTGCAAGATGTTGGCCACCTACATCCTTAGCACACGGTTCTTTGGGTGGATCAACATGGCATGCCATCGGGTGTTGGATATGTCTCATATCATTTTTTTAAAATTTATTTATTTGTTTTGAGAGAGAGAGAATAAGTGGGAGAAGGGCAGAGAGGGAAGGGGGGAGAGAATCCCATGCAGGCTCCACACTGTCAGTGCAGAGCCCAGTGCAGGGCTCAAACCCATGAACTTTGAGATCATGATCTGAGCTGAAATCAAGAGTGGGACCCTTAACCAACTGAGCCACCTAGGTCCCCTGGGTATGTCTTATTTCTAGGGTAATTCATTGTTACTATTCCAAATGGAAGTGTGTGAAGGCCACTCTCTTTGGTGCACAGAGCTGGAGTTTGATGTGTCTAAAGATGTGGAGAGGACAGTAGATTTAGTTTTGTTTCATGACTGCATACTACACGCAAATATCTAACTCTTGCATATCTGCCATCTAGAGCAAGCAAGAAAATAGATAAAAAAGAATGGATAAATTATCACTAACACCATTCTTATCCCTAGAAACATAAAGGTAGTGAAGCTTCATTTACTGAGTGATTTTTTTCCATGCTATATGTACTTCTTTTACTTCATTTCCATTTAAATATGTGAGCAATTAATTCTTTATTAAGAAGATGGGCTTATTACTTAAGTCCTTGAACCATAATTGCCCATATGGAAAATCAGGGCAGTACTGGTAACTACTTTCTCTGGTTGTTGTAAGAATTCAGTGAAATAGTTGTACATTCGTTAATTCAGTACCTGACATAGATTAAACATTCAATAAGTGGTTGCTTGGTTCTCTTGAGTATTTCTAGAAGCCCTAACTGGTCATAAGTATTATTTGCACTGGACCATACATTCTTTCTGCCCTCCAAATCCCTAGAATTTAGGATTATACTAAAAATTATACTTGACGGTGGAGAACACTGACTCTGGAGACCACTGAGTTTGTATTCTGGCTCCACTTGGGAGCTCTGTGACCTTGGGCATGTGATTGATCCTTCCTAAGCACAGTTGCTTCCTCTATAAAATACAGATAACAATGCTTAATTTCAAAAAAGTTGGTATGTGTGTTAAATACGACAGTGTATGTGATGTACTCAGGACAATTCCAGGTGCATAGTGTGCAGTCACTGCTACATACTGGTAGGCTGGATTTTCATTAATATTAGTTCATTCATCTGTATCCTAAAACAGAATCATTACTGTCAAAAGGTGGTTGTTTTCATTACAAAACCAAGGAGGAAATAACACCCTAACCTTAATCTTTGATCCAGTACCAGTTCTGGATGATGGTAGTGATTTATCTCTTTTAAATAATAAATATAATCTCATATAATAATATATGGAATCTTACGAAAGTCTAAGCCAAATTGCTGCTCTTTTCTGAACATGAAATAAAACACTGGGAAATGAAAATCCATTATCTACTCTATGCACCATCAGTAGGATAGTTTTTAAAGGTAATAGCTTAGAGATATTAAAAAATTAATGATAATAAATTAACTATAAACTTCTCTTTCTATACCAGTGGTATGCTGAAGCTTCTTTTTAAGGCTTAATTTTGTTGTTGTTTTTTAAATCTTGTAGCTTTATTTTTAGAACTACTTCTTGTATTGCTTTATTCATAGATTTTCCCAGAGAGTAATCTTAACACCTCTGAATGCTTTGAGAGAAGGGAGACTCTTCTAACCAGGGATAGACCTGCTGCTGTTTGTGAAAACTTAAAAATTGCTTAAAAGTTACATGTACCAGAGCAGTCTATTTTTTTTTAACCCATTGCTTGTAGCCCTATACTGAGAAGCTTTGTATCCTTATATCCATGATCCCTCTTTAACTACGTGAAGGCCACTCCCCTAACACCGCCCCAGCCTCTTTAAAACTCCTTATAGCCTTCTGCCTTCTGTTTTCAACTTGAATGTTTATTAGAATCACCTGTTTGTTAAATAGAAGTTGCTAGGCTCCTCCTAGAGTTTCTAAATAAATAGGATTGGGAAACAGCCAAATAGTTTGCTTTCAAGTGGTGTCCCAGCCAGAGCCACTGCTGCTGGTTGAAAGAAAGCAACACTTTGAAAATCCCTGGTCCCCAAAACCCAAGGGCGGCCCACTTCCAGGTGAGAGGGCTGAAGCCCGGAGAGTTTTATAGTGTGGCTATATTACCATGTTAGCCTGGATTTTGACAGACCAGGAGTGACCTCAAAGAGGCCATAGTGGGGGCTTGGGGAGTTTGTAATGCACCTGTATGTTACCAAAAATGGAAGCATCACTGCCTCGTGGAGTTTGGATCTGAACCCCATGTTTGTGACAGGAGCCAAGGGACAACCCAAGACAGAGAATAGTGGCACAATAATGAAGCATGAATTATCCAGATGAAAGCACCTATGGAAATAAAGGTATTAGTACTATTATTTATACCTGCTGTTCTTAATAAAATAGCGGCATGGAAATGTCAAATAGTTCCACTTGCTTAAAAGTTGTTCTAGGGGCTCAAATCAGTTCCTTCATATTTTAAAAAGAAAATGTAGATAGTAAGCACTGTTAGACTTACTGTTTTAAGAACGAAGAACATGTTTCAATGACTTGTGTTGTTGGTACACCGCAATAACAAGTAATGATTGGTTATAAAACTACCAGGAAAGAGGTGAGGCTCTGTACTAATAGATCCTACTGTATAGATGCTAGCAGTGTGTGTAGAGTAGGCTAGAGGACCAGATAGATAACATTAACTGCTGTAACCTAGAAAAGGGCCAGGGTCAGTAGGCAAAGAAAGAGACAAGAGCTTCTTACTTGGTGTGTAAGGAAGGATTAATGGACTTAACTAAATTGTATTTAAAAAAATTTTTTTAATGTCTATTTATTTTTGAGAGAGAGAGAGAGAGAGCGCTAGCTTGAACAGGGGAGGGACAGAGAGAGGAAGACACAGAATGGAAAGCAGGCTCCAGGCTTTGAGTTGTCAGCACTGAGCCTGACGCAGGGCTCAAACCCACAAACCGCCAGATCAAGACCTGAGGGGAAGTCGGATGCTTAACCAACTGAGCCACCCAGGCACTCCCTAAATGGTAATTTTGAATTAGAAAGGAAATCTAGACATGAGTATGTAGGAAAAATAGTAACTTCTCACCTGTATTAAATGCTTGAAGTTCCTCTTAGTATAAATAGGAGTCATCCCACCTGATTGGGATAAAATAGCAGGCTTTACTGTTAGCTTTGTTTTATTCATTTCTCAAAACTGTGTGGTGAGACTGTTGAGCTTTACAGCCTCCTCATTTGGCTGGGTTTGGGGGCCCTGGGCAACAACATCTTATATAAGAACTCTAATTGTTACTTAAGAAAAAGAATCATCAGAATTCTCTCTTGAGGTGGAGTCTGTAACAGAGATAGATAAAAACTCTGAGTCAGACTGAAGAGTGAGACCTTTAAGAAATAGTGCAGGGAAAGACGTTTCCAGATAAAGGTTTACTGTAGGAAAATGAAATTTAAAATATGGTCAAAGACTTAAAGGGAGAGGCACCTGGGTGGCTCAGTCAGTTAGGCATCCGACTTTGGCTCAGGTCATGATCTCACAGTTAGTGGGCTTGAGTCCCACATCAGCCGCTGTGCTGACAGCTCAGAGCCTGGAACCTGCTTCGGATTCTGTGTCTCCCTCTCTCTCTGCCCCTCCCCTGCTCAGCCTCTGTGTCTCCCTGTCTCTCAACAGGAAATAAATGTTAAAAAAAAAAAAAAAAAAGACTTAAAGGGAGAAAAAAAAAATAACAAACAAGGACCAGATGTGCATATTCATATATGTATATATCTTTATGTATATTCTCCCCCAGCTTATAGATTCTCCTCTTATAAGGGCCAGTCAGGCTGTGGTGTCGCAAGGGAATCACACAGCCTTAGCTTTATACTGTATAGACTCTACACAGGTTCTGTTTCTTAATGTGCTTTTTTTTTTTTATCAGAAGAGGCTTTGTTTTCCTCGAATACCTTGGGGTGTTTGTGATTGGAGGTGGGGTTTAGTTCTTTCCTTGCTTTAGAAAGATTCTACATTTTTCTGTCTGACCTATTTTAATAAAGAGTTTATATCTGTTGTAATTTCACTGTGCTTTTCTCGCATTCCTACCAACCAGGTAACCTTTTCAGTATGTTTTAATAATGGTCTAAACGGGGAGGTCTGAGTTTCATTTCATTTGCTGCTTTAATGAAGTAAGACGAGAAGGACATCAAATGGGTTTCCCTGGAGCTGTCAACCTTGATCCCCTCCTGGCCTCCTGCAAGAGAGAAGGGAGGGGAGGGATTGAAATATTTGTGCTTTGGTCATGTTTTTCTGACCTGTGTCATGTCAGACTTAAGATTTCCAAAAGCACAAAAGCAGCAAGTGGGAAAGAGATGGTTCAGAGTCAGAATTTAAAGAGCTTGTTGTGAGAGAGAATGCTTTTCACTGCACCTCATCAAGTCCAACTATTTCTGAAGAGTCTTTTCGAAGTACAAAGGCAGTGCCCTTTTCCAAATGTTGAGGGATTGGTAACTAAGCATAGTGCATAGCTCTGTGATTGAGTGTGAGGTATACAATTAATGAATGCGCTTATGTTAACATAATGTAAGCATCACTTCAAGGCTTTACTTTCACAATTTCAGCTACTTTCTTCTGAAATGAAATTTATTAAAATTCAGTTAAGTTTGCCTTGAGTTTTTCATCATGAGGCTAAGGTTATTTAATAGCAATGTAAGGGCATAAAGTCATGTATGACTATCTCTGACTTCCCAAACGGCGCTCCACTGAGAAATAATACTGTTGTATGTAGCTGCAGAGTGGTGCAAAAGAAGTCTGCCATACAACCTTCCATTGATTAAGTATTTATTGAGTACTTAGGTGCCTGGGGCTGTACTCTGCATTGGGATGCAAGGGTAAAGTACACACACCTGGGCTCTTCCCTTCAGACACTCATAGACCAGTAGGCACACAGGACAACAAGAACATGCAATGCAGGATGAGAAGTCCTGTGATGGGGACATACAAAGGACTGTGAGATGATGTAAGAGGACTCAGGGTAAAGCTTGTGAAGAAAGACATGGTTCTGCTGAGGCCTGAAGCCTGAGGAGAGGGAGTCAGGTGATGTGAGGAAGAGTGAAAAGTATTCCAGGTAGGGACAGTGGTGTGGCCAGAAGATAATGCTTTTATCCTACCCGAGTTACTTAGTAGTTGGGTGACTTCAGGGAAAAGTCTGTCTTGAAGATGTAGTTTCTCTGCCTGTGGGGGATGGTGGTGGTGAGAATGGTGGTAGCTAAGATGGTGGCCATGCTGGGTGCTCGTTGTGGTGATAGAGGAAGGGAAAGAGAGAAATGAAAGCAATATTTATTGAGCACTTACTATGTGCCTTGTTTAAGTATTTGAAGCATTTCTTTGCATTCATTACTTATTAGAACTTTACAGTCACCGTATGAATATAGGTACCATTATTAAATGTGTGTTACAGATGAGAAAAGTGAAGCATAGAAACACTGAAGTCATTTGCTGAAGGTCACCTTGCTAGTAAATGGAAAAGCCAGGACTTGAAGATAGAAGTTGACTCTAGAGCTTACATTTTCTGTCATTACTGTGTTATTAATAACCCCACTTTTTCAGGGGGCTGATAAAAATAAAGATAAACAGGGTAGCTCATTTTTTTTCTTTTATATATATAAATTTTTTAAAATTTGCATCCAAGTTAGCATATAGTGCAATAATGATTTCAGGAGTAGAATCCAGTGATTCATGCCTTACCTATATCATCCAGTGTTTATCTCAAGTGTCTTCCTTAATGCCCTTTGCCCATTTAGCTCATCCCCCTACCCACAACCCCTCCAGCAACCCTCAGTTTGTTCTCTGTATTTAAGTCTCTTATGATTTGTCCCATCCCTGTTTTTATATTATTTTTGCTTCCCTTCCCTTATGTTCATCTGTTTTGTACCTTAAATTCCCCATATGAGTGAAGTCATACGATATTTGTCTTTCTCTGACTAATTTCACTTAGCATAATACACTCTAGTTCCATCCATGTTGTTGCAAATGTCAAGATTTCATTCTTTTTGATCATCGATTAATACTCCATTGTATATATATATATACACCCCATCTTCTTTATCCATTCATCTGTCAATGGACATTTTGGCTCTTTCCATACTAAGGCTATTGTTAATAGCACTGCTGCAAACATTGGGGTGCATGTACCCCTCTGAAACAGCACCCCTGTATTTATCATTTAGATAAATACCTAGCAGTGCAATTGCTGGGTTGTAGGGTAGTTCTATTTTTAATTTTTTGAGGAACCTCCATACTGTTTTCCAGAGTGAATGCACCAGTTCGCATTCCCATCAGCAGTGCAAAAGGATCCCTTTTTCTCTGCATCCTTGGCAACATCTGTCATTGCCTGAGTTGTTAATTTTAGCCATTCTGAATGGTGTGAGGTGGTATCTCACTGTGGTTTGGATAGCTCATTTGAAAGAGCTTTTTTTTTTTTTTTTTTTAAAGAGCTTTTTAAATTGCACAGGATGTTAGACTGTCCTTGTACATGTTGAGCTGAGGCATGAGTCATGTGCTCGGTAGTTAGCCTAGAATAAAAAGTAAAAATGGCTTCGGCAATATAGCCGAATGGCATTTTATATATAATGGCAATATATAACAAGGCAATATATAACAACTCCTCTCATTCCATGGCCTTAGCACATTTGTAGCCAAACATGGCATTACCTGGGGGACAGTTTTTGAAACAACAGACCAGTAGATAAGATGGATCATGGATTTGCTCCCAAATAGCAATTGCTATGTTAGAAAGTCCTCAGATATTTCTGAGATCGTTCATCTTTGTGAATCACTTCATGCCTCTCTGTGACTGCCTAACACAAAATGAAATGGAGGCTTGGCAATGATCCAATTCAAGTGTCTTGGCTTTTTGTATGGGTAATCCAAAGCCTCAAATGGACTGTTTTAAAATTCTGGACTAAGTAGTTGACGTGTGGGTGGATATGCTATACTATACACACACACACACACACACACACACACACACATATTGTCTACCCTGCCTCCACTTTTTGCCACATAGACTCTGTTCCTATCCCTTGATATTTCTGACATTCCCCAATGTGCTCCTTGCTCTTATCTGCACTCTAATCAGCCACTGTGTTAGGAATTTAGGACTGCTTTACTAGTACCACACAGGCAGGTTTGTGTTGCTGGCCAATACAACATTAGCAGTCATTGGGAATAATTGAAAATGTTCAGAGAGGTGGTTGCTTACTCTTTGGGCCCAAAGAGCATGTCTCCACTACAAAGGGAATGGCTAGTTCAACAATGAACCAAAATAATGAATTCTTCTGCATCACAGTTCAATTGCAGAGGCTAATTGTTAGTTTGTTTTCAGTCCCGCTTGAGCCCTGATAATGGGGTTTCCCTTTGGAAGCTTGATTGAGCTGGTGTGCAAGGCAAGGCTGTAATTCAGATATACCAGTGAAATGCAAACAGTTCCATGTATTAATGGTCACTAATGACCTGTAATCAAGCTATGATTTGTTAGGTTAAAAACAAAGATGCAATTAGTTTATTTGTTCAGGAGTGTAAACAGAAGAATTTATCAATCTGCTGATGGTTCTTCTCCATTGAGGACAATAGGCTAGAGCATTAGTCTTGAGCTGTGGCTCCTCAGAGCTGCCATTGGTCTGTTCTAAGATTCTCCCAGCTTCCTGACCAACCACTTAGGAGTTGAGGGCCTTTTTCAAAAGGGGATGAAAAGGATACTGTTCTTGGCATCCATTCTCTGTGGCTTTTCTTCTTGATAAGCTAACCACGTCAATATTAGTTTTTCTCTTTCCTCTCCGCTATGGTCAGCTAGCTAATTTTCTCAGAGTATCATCGTTCACCCAGCAACATTTAACCCATAATTGTTGAGGGCCAGTTATGCTGCCAACACTGTCCTAGGTCTTAAGGCTTATAATGGTTATGAAGAGAGTCTTGATTCAGTCTTTGTCAACTTTACTATCTCTCCTTCTCTGTCTTTGAGATTTCTGTGCCACTAACTACTTCTTTTGAATTACTTATCATTAAAAGTAAATGAAGAATCTCTTGCCATGAAATAGATGCTCTGTTGACAACACATCTTAGAGGATAAGACGCTCTGATCTTTTGGGGTACATCAAAACTGTCCATAGAGATTTTGGACAATTATAGTGACTCCTTAGAAAAGATACAGCTTATGCTTTCCCTAGTCATTTATTTAAATAAAGGACACAAATACATTTAAATGCTTATCGGAGACCATGACATTAAAACATAGAATCCTCTAATCATTTGTCAGATGAAAACTCTGTGATCTACTTGATATCACAGAGCAGTGATGATGTACGCTACCCCAATGAGACATTTGGATTGCTTAAGATCATGCTGAAACAGTGGAAATTTTCTCACATATAACATGACTTTTTTTTCCTTATCAGCATTAGTCACACACTAATCTGAAAGAACTATCAGTCTGTGTTGGCTATCTCCTCCCTCTTGAAATAAAGCACCTTGGGTCTCTTGCTCATCATATATCCTGGGTCTAACACAGTGACTGGCATGTAATAAATATGCTCACTAAATATTTGTTGAGTAGGAAACAGACACAATGATTAGAGTTTGAAAACCAATGATAGCACTTGGGATATTGTGAAATAAAGCAAACTACTTGATAAAAATGATCTTAAGTGTTAGTATTAGTAGATAATCAGCACTATAGCTGACCTTTTCTGGGTATAATTGTTTTTTCACATCCCTTACGTCCGCTTCCATACAGTGCATATAATGTATTAATAAACTTTGATTTCAGTGCATTAGTAACTCCTATGATAAAAGGGACCTACTGTTTTTATGGGAACTACCGAAGCCTAGCAGAGTATATTTTCTATACTCATCACAAGGGTGAAATGACATATTCTTTGGAATCTAAAGAGGAGCCTTCATGTTCAAGAAAGCTTTAGCAGTAGTGTAGATGGATGTGCTGGTCATTTTTCATTTGTTGAATCCGTCCCTCCTTATTGGGCACTTACTGTGTACCAAGCACGGGGTTAGGTGCCAGGGATATGGAGTAAGAACCCCTCTGGGAAAATACATTAATCAAGCATAATAAAGATGAAGATACAGTTACAACTGTGACAGGCACTGTAAAGGAAGAGTTTGTGGTGCTTGGAGAGTGTGTAAAAGGCTATTGGATCTCGACAGGGAAAGCCTCCCTGGTGAAGGGGTGATAGGACTAAATCCTAATGCCATAGTAGGAGTTGGCTGTGGAGAGATGACTCAGGTAGAGAGAACTGCATGGACAAGGCCCCTATAGCAGTAGCATAGACAGAGTATGTGTCCAGGCGAGTGAATGATGCCCCATGTGGTTTGAGTTCCCACACGCCGGGTGTTAGAAGACCCATCTTGCAGGGCCTTGAAGGTGTAAGAGGACTTTATTACTATTTTTTTTACCCTACAAAGAGAGGGGAGTGTTAAAATGTTTACATGTATGGAAGATGAGGAGCAGCAACCACATTTGTTTTTCAAAAAGATCATTCTGACCGCAGTATAAAGAACAGATTGGAAATGCTTCAGAATAGATGTGAGGAGACAAGTGGTTTGTTCATGTGAAGCTGACACAGAATCTACATAATATATGCCCATGTGAGGCAGTTCCCGTGTAAAGCACGTACTCTTCCAAGAGATTCAATATGAGCTCCTCCGTGGTATAATATAGACCTCTTCAAATTTCCTCTGTGTCATGCACACACACTTACCCAGACATAAATTAGCGTCATTAATGCAGAGTGTCACATTAGAGCCCATTCCCCTTCTAGCTGATGCACTACTTCAGCACCTTCCCCTTTGTACTTTACCCTTCACCTTCAAAGCCTGTTCTCAGGTCTTATTTTCCTTCCCAGAAGTGTGAGATTGGTTTTTCTGCTATGCTATTAGAGTGATCCTCCACTTACAGTCTAATCTGCCATGGCTTTGTGCCTGTTTGTCAGGAATTTAGAGAATATATTAAGACATTATACAGGGTGGAAGCTCTATTTTGACAATGATTATGCCTATTAGCTATTTTAATAAATGTAAATTGCTGTGGGGAAACAAACCATTTTATGCCACTTGAATCCCTTTCAAGGAAGTCTGAATCCTTTTTGCGTAGCTTAGATGCATTGCTGTCATTTTCCCTTCACGGAGTTGAATAAACACACTTAAATCAGACCTTTGTTATGCACCCTCTTACACTGTTGCCCTAATAAATTGTTGTGATTTTAGTCTTTGAAATCTGTATTTGGTAACATTTGCAAATTTATCTGTATTCCCTTCCAGAATTGAAATTATTGGGATTGCAAGTCCACATGGGCACTCTATGTACCAAACACTATGCTTGGGATAGCACAATAAATTAAGGTACTACTGCTTCCTTTAAGAAGCTTACAGGCATTTCTGACTGCTGAAGCAAGAATAGATTAGATGGCCCATATGGTGATGAATTGAAGTTGGAGACATCAGAAAAACTTATGTTTACCTTTTAGAGAAATACCTGATTACATAAAGAAATAGTTATAAATATGTGTGTATGCATGAGTTTATGTACCTGCACTTACTTTTTTTTTGTCACTTGAGACAGCCTAAAAAATGACAGCCCAGTAGCAAGAGTTACAACTTGCACCCACATCTTGATTTCTAAAACCATTGTCCAATGAAAGGAACCAGGACTCCTTCCAGAAATGTCTCCTTCTGGGACTAAGGAAGGACATCTACAAGCTGAGGCTAGAAGCCTTTTATAGTGCCAAAATGTAAGGAAGTGCTCAAAAAAAAAAAAAAAAGAATACAGTGATGGGAATATGTTAAAGGGACACAGAAGCCCACTGAGAAAGTTCCCAATGTCTCTAGTGCAATAATTTTAGTGCAAAAAAAAAAAAGTAGTATTGGATTATAAATCAAAGTACAAAATAAATATCCATGAATCCATACTGATATGAATAAATTAATCCAGCCCAGAGAAAAATCTCCTATGCAGTGCTTCAAATAAATTATATAGATGACCTAGCCTCAAGGAACATAGCAAATGGGTATAGCTTTCCACTCTTCCCAAAGAGTGGGCTACATGTAGAGACTGCTATCAAAAGAGTATAGATCTGGAAGAGTAAACTTACAGAAGAGAAACCTGACTAACACTACTTGAACTAGGTGGCGAAGGTCCACATGAGTACTCATAAGTCATGTTGATAGTAGGTAGCTGTGACGTGATATAATGAAAATGGCACTTTACCTTTGTGATCTTTATTTATGAGAGAAACATTGGACAAATTACAATGGAGAGACCTGCTGCAATGTACCTGCTCATGTTCTTCAACACTGTCAAAGTCAACCAAAGGCAAGGAAAGTCTGAGAAACTGCCACAAACAAGAAGGGCCAAAGGAGACCAGACAGCTCAGTGCGATGTAGTGTTCTAGATGGGATTCTAAAACAGAAAAGGGACATTAGGTAAAAACCTAGGAAATAGGAATTACACTATGAATTTTAGTTAATAACACTGTGATTCATTAAGTATAACAACATACGATGTTTATAATAGCGGAAAGTCTGCAGGATGTGTATGGGAATTGTCTGTCCTATCTGTTCATTTGTTCTGTTAGTCTAAAACTTTTTTTTAAAAATTAAAGACTAAGAAGCTTATAGTCTAGTAAGAGAGTAGGCAGTTGTAAGACATAATGGGAGGGTGCATAGAGTCATTGGGAGAGACATAAAGGGGCTTCTAACTGGTCTTTCAAATCCTTAATTGACTTTTTTGGGCAAGTTACCCTTCTGATATTCTGCTTCATCTTCTCTAAAATAGTGATAGAACCTGCCATGAGTCCATACAGGCTGTGAGGTCAAACTGCAGAAGCTCAAGCCCCCAGCTACAAGCTAGGTGATTTACTAAACCTATATGGGCATTAGTTCCTTATCAATAAACAGAATACTATAACTCAGAGTGTTGTCCTGGGGTCTGGGATCATATATGTGAAGAGCTTGGAACATGTCCCGGCACACTGTACTACATTAATGTAAGCTTCTGCTTCTCACAGGTTTATGCTGAATACTGAGTGGGGTGATCAGAGAGAGTGCTTAGCACATGCCTGGCATGTTGTAAGCCCTCTGCTGGTGGTGGGGGTGGTAGTGTTGGTGAGGGGGGTAGGGGCAGCAAAGGAATGGTCCTAGAGGCCAGGAGAATCCTACACTGTGGCTTTCTCTGATTCTAAACAGAGAACAGAATAAGAGCTGACCAGATAAAAGGAAGGTGATGGGTGTGGGATATGGTAGAAGGAATAAAGTTTCTCAAGCCAAAGGAAGCATGGCACCTCTCCATAATTTCAAAGAGTTCAGAATAGCTGAAACATGGAGCCTAAGGAGGAAGAAGAGGAGAGGTAAGCAAGACTAGCATTATGTCTAGAATTGAAGGCTGAAGTAAGGATTTGGACTTTATCCTGGGGCCAGCATAAGACTTGTACTCTAGAACAATCACTCTGGCTGTTGTTTATTGAAAAAATCCATTGGAGATGGAAGACCAGTTAGGATGTGAATTCAGTTGTATAGGTGAGAGATCATGGTGGCCAAGGTTATGGTAGTGACTCTGGAAGTAGGGTTAAAGGATGTGAAGGCTAACAATAGGACAAATAGCGATCAATTTTGTGAAGATCTGTTTCTGCCTAGGAGTCAGATGTATTATAGTGTGTAATACCTGGACAATTTCCTAATATTTGCATAAGATTAAAAGGACTATAGGATAATAATATGAATATAAGGCAATGACTTTGAGACTTGTATGTATTTTCCAGCCCTAGTATATACCATCATAGAAAGTTAAAAAAAAATTAAAAAAACATAAGCACAGGGGCACCTGGGTGGCTTAGTTGGTTAAGCGTCCGACTTTCACTTAGGTCATGATCTCACGGTTCGTGGGTTCGAGCCCCGCGTCGGGCTCTGTGCCGACTGCCAGCTCAGAGCCTGGAGCCTGTTTCAGTCTGTGACTCCCTCTCTCTCTGACCCTCCCCTGCTCATGCTGTCTCTCTCTCTCTCTCCTAGAAATAAATAAAAACATTAAAAAATTGGGGCGCCTGGGTGGCTTAGTCGGTTAAGCGTCCGACTTTCGCTTGGGTCATGATCTCGCGGTTCGTGGGTTCGAGCCCCGCGTCGGGCTCTGTGCTGACTGCCAGCTCAGAGCCTGGAGCCTGTTTCAGTCTGTGACTCCCTCTCTCTCTGACCCTCCCCTGCTCATGCTGTCTCTACCTCTCTCCTAGAAATAAATAAAACATTAAAAAAAAAAAAAACATTAAAAAATTTAAAAAAAAAAAACAAACAAAAACATAAGCACATAACAATCAAATTAACCCTGCAGTGCTCTAGACCAGAGTCATCCAATAAAAATACAGTACAAACCATATATGCAATTTAATATTCTAGTAGTAACATTAAAAAATTAAACAGGTGAAATTAATTTTAATAATACATTTAATCCAGTTTATTGAAAAATTATTTCAACATGTGATGGAGATAAAAACTATAAATTATGTATTTTCTATTTTTGTTATATTACCTTCAAAACGTGGTGTGTATTTTATCCTGAGGATACACTCAGTTCAGACTAGCCTCATTTCAAGCGTGTAATAGCTACATGTGGCTAGTGGCTACTGTTTTGGATAACTCAGGTCTAAGGCTACCAAACTTTTAGTCAGAAAATGTTTTTGGCTTTACAGTTACTGGAGAAATATGTTTTAAACAAGTTAGACAACATTTCTGCTTCTGTACACGCACATGACAATGGACTTTAGTCTACATACTCAACAGCCTGTTTCTTTCACTCATGTTTTCGCTGAATGCCCAGTATATGGTTGTTGGATACCTATTCTATCAGCCCTGGCTGTGATTTACCTACTAGTGTTTTATTTATTTTTTTATTTTTTTTTACAAATAGTTTATTGTCAAATTAGTTTCCACATAACACTCAGTGCTCATCCCCACAAGTGTCCTCCTCCATGCCCATCTCCCCCCTCCCCCCCACATCCATCAGTCCTCAGTTTTTGTCAGCATTCAAGAGTCTCTCATGGTTTGCCTCTCTCCCTTTCCCCCACCATTTCCGCCCTTCTTCTCCCCCTTGTTCCTCCGTCAAGTTCCTCCTAATCCTCCTATACGTGCAAACATATGATATTTGTCCTTCTCTGCCTGACTTATTTCGCTCAGCATAACACCCTCAAGGTCCATCCATGTTGCTGCACATGGCCAGATTTCATTCTTTCTCATTGCCATGTAGTACCTACTAGTGTTTTAATTGTGAGCTGACTCTCCCACTCCTGTCCCTCATGGTGCCTTCCCTTCATGGAGCTTACAGGTTTGTGGAAGAGACCTACAAAATAATATAAAATGCAGTAAATGAAGTACTGGTAAATTATCTGTGATAAAAACAAACGACAGACATATACTGGGTGAAGATGGTAGGATGGCTTTCCATAATCTGCATTGAATTGACATCAACTGGAAGATAAAGGATTAAGCCACATACAATATTGGGGCAAGAGTAGACCCAGTGGAGGAAATGGCATGTGCAAGAGGCTTGAGACTTGTGACATGTTGAAAGAATCAAAAGAAAATGAAATTGAAGGTTTGTGAAGGAAGGAAAGGTAAACATTCAGTCAAGTGAAAGATGGAATAAAGTTTGTTCTATATACCTCACATGTTATTAATGACAAAAAGATGGAATAAGGTATGTGAAAGTTCTGGGGAGTCTATATAATGATCTGTAGAGGCAAAATGATGAAAAGATGTGTCGATGCTAAAACCAGCTGGCTTTGTTGAGCTCTTCTTTGTAATGAAATCACATTTTCCAGTGTCCAGGGTGCTTTATGACTGGCATCTCAAATTTTTTCCCCAAAGATTAAGTCACCCAGAGTGAAGCTAGGGATATAGGTCTTCTGTCCTGCCTATAGTTTCTAGATTGCCAGATAAGTGGTTGGCTGTTTCTGAAACAAATGCCTGCAGATCCATAATGACATCTTGGTGGGTCCTTCCAACAGTTTGTATGTGTGGAGAAGGAACAAATATCCAAGAGGGCCAGGGAAGAAGATTACCTCTTATTTGTCTGGTATTCTGGAATATTTCAGTATACTTTTGAAATCATTATCTTGTGGTGGTCATGATAGCTGTAAAATTGATGAAGCAAGGAGAGTTCCCTCCAAATTTTGAAAGAATGAGCTGAGGCAACTTCTCAAAAGAAGTAGGGGGTCACATGGTTAGTTGTGGCCAAAATGGATGGTGAGACTATATTTTCCTTTTTTAAAACAATTTATTTATTTATTTTGAGAAAGGGAGAGAGAGCATGAGTGAGAAGGGGGGAGGAGAGAGAGAGAGAGGGAGGGAGGGAGAGAGAGGGAGAGGGAGAGAATCCCAAGCAGGCTTGCACTGTCAGCACGGAGCCCGATGCAGGGTTTGAACTCATGAACCATGAGATCATGACCTGAGCCAAAGCTGAATGTGTAATCACATGAAATTATATTTTCTAACTTGTACTTTCTCTGTCATGAGAGAACACCAGAGACTTTTGTGAAATAGGATTTGAGCTCATTGGGAATATATTTCCCTTGAGACTATTTAAAACCTAATTTCCTGTATTATACCACTGCTAGAGGAAGGAGGAGTGGGATAGTTGTAAAACCTTTCTTACTGATAAAACAATTTGATTGCAAGCTCCAAAGTAATGAGTTAATGTACTTCCCTGAGTATAGTGCACAGTAGACTACTAAGTATCATTAGACAGCTAGTAAAAAAATGTTTGTATTAAGAGCCAAGTTGGTCATTATTTACAGAGTCTGATACTGTATAATTTTTGAGCATTAAGATGGGGGAAATCTGCCTTAAAAAATTATTTACTGATTTACTGATTTGAGGGTCTATGAGCCAAACCTTCTAATAGTACTAGGTTGTTGTTAGTACAAAAGAAACACTGAAATATTCTTTTCTAAGTGTGTCATTCTTTTCTCTGAGTTTATGGTTGGAGTATAGCCATCTGGAAATGATACAAATAGAGATTTGACCCTGGTAGATATAAAATCGAGGTTGTTAAACTTTTTGGTGGGAGTGTGGGTATGGAGGATTCATGAAACCCCTAGAAAATTTCATGAAAAATAAGGACCTTCTCCCTAGGAAAAAATAGCCAAGAAAGTCATAAACATGCTATGAGCCATATAATTTTATTGAAGTGATAGGTTTACCTGAAGTTCACCCCTCAGTGGCTGATCAAGTTTTTCACAAGATTGAAGAAAGTTGAGGTGAACAAATGTGAGGAATGTAATTGAGGTGTTAATGTGCAGCATATTAGGAGAATATTGTACTCTGTGCCAAGAGTGGAGTATGGTTGTTCTAGCTTCTGAGTGATATGGCTCAAGTCCTGTCTCAGAGGGCTCAGTTGTGAAGCTTCTCCAGGTCAAATAGGATTAAGAATTTTGAAAGTTATCTAACATCAGACCTCTTCATTACTAACCTACTCTGATTCCCTCTCTGGCTAGCAGCAAAGGGAACACAGCTGTTTGGACTGTGATCATCTCCTGCTTATAGGAAAGTTTAGGAGATAGAAATGGGGGAGTCTCAGAATTAGAAATTACAATCTGCAAAAAAATCCCTGGCCAATTATCTTTTGCTCAGGAGTAGTTAATGTTGCCTTTTGGACGAGATAGAACCCAGTTAGAATTATGGAGTTGTGAGAGGGTGACATGGATTCAGGAAAAGAAGGCATTATTGTAGGTAGATTCTGCTTTAAGTGTTGGTGCATTCTGTCTTCCGAGAGTAGAAGACCTTGAATAATTACCCTGAATCTTCAAAAGTCTCAGCCTAAATCCTACTTTTTTCCTCAAAAGCCGTACTCTGTCCATCTCTTCTGATTCCCTATGCCAGAGACTCAAAGTCATAATTTAATGCTGATAAAATAGCATATTGGGGCGCCTGGTTGACTCAGTCGGTGAAGTGTCCATCTTCAGCCCAGATCAAGAACTCACAGTTCGTGAGTTCGAGCCCCACATTGGGCTCTGTGCTGACCGTTCAGAACCTGGAGCCTTCTTCCAATTCTGTGCCCCTCTCTCATTCTGCCCTTCCCCAGCTCATGCGCTGTCTCTTTCTCTTAAGAATAAATAAAACACAATTTGTTTTTTTAAATAGCATATTGGTCACTTGAATTTAAAGCATGTGTGTCTTGTTTCTTCTCCTGGCCAAGGTTTCAAGCCTCCCTGAGGGCAGACATTATATCTCCCCCAGTAGAGAGTAAGCTCCATCAGGTCAGGGACCTATTTGTACTTTTATTACTGTAATCTCATCACAGTGTCTCACATATTACATGCAATCAATAGATTATTTGTAAAGAGCAGTTCTAACATTTCAGCATTGTGTATTGCTGTGATTTTAAAGCTATATGTACCATACTTGCTGGTGATTGAAAAGAAAAGCAGTTTACTACTCTTTTGATTTAAACCAAGTGAAAGTCAAAATACGGTTATTGAAAGTAGTTAGTATCTGTGACTGATATTTGAAGTCTGGTTGTCCTAGTTGATGAGCCTCTTGAAATTACTTGGGGTATTTTGGGAATGTCTGGATTTATGGACCTGTCTATTGGGTTTAATTTTTTTATGTGCTAGAGCTCTGCTTTTAAATCACAAGTTAACTCAAAAGAGAAATTTATTTGATTATTTTGAAGACAGAAGAAAGTAAGACTTGTTAAGCAATGACTCCTATATGCTTACGGACTAGGCTTTGTAATTTTACATGTGTTATTATCTCATCTTAATTACTAGAGCCCTAAAATAGTAATACATATCTTATTTTTTATTTAAAAACAATCAGGTAACTAACTTAAGTTCTGTGAGGATAAAGTACTTGGCACATAGGAGTCATTCAGTTAAATATTGAAGTAAGTTCATCTAGGGGTACTCAGTGAGGCAGCAACTGATCAAGTCTGAGTTTGAACTCAAAAGATTTTGGTAGTTGAAACCCTTCTGCTATCCACTCCTGTAAGTAGAAATTCTCGTCAAGAAAAACATAACCTGCATTACTAGTTTTTCATTTTAGCTCTTTGCTCTTTCAGCTAAGGCTACACAAGACTCAAGTTTTCAACATTTGGCCCCAAACATTATTTTCCTTTGTCTTTGCTATTTGCCCAGAGATGCTAAAGATAAACTTGACTTTCTGGCAACAACTCAGAACAATTGTGTTATAACACACTCTCCATGTTAACCCCAAGGAAACAAAAACAAACATTTGGAAAGAAGAGTGAATAAAACTGCAGAAATGGTGACACTGTATTTGCATTCTATTTTGTTCCTTCCCATCCCAGGGTTGGGGGTGGGGGACTAGTGGCTGTCCAAACACAGGCAGAAAGTCAGCAAATTACTACTTTCTCTTATTTTATCATTCCTGCCTGTAGACTTGTTTTAAATGGAATCCTGGCTCTCTAAGATGCTGATAACTGTTTAGCATGGTCAGCAGATTTAGTTAAGTCTTTTTGTAAGCTATAGTAACAATGAGAAAAATACTCAGTTTTATAAGGACAAGAAAGCTCCAATTATTATGTTTATCCTCCTAGCTGACACAAATACAACATTTTCAATTTTTTAGAACTTCCGTGTGCATTTAGGACTGAATTTGAATCTATGCTATTTTTTTTGAGTCCTGCTTAAGTCATGTTTGCTGGTCTCATCACAGAGACAAGGGATGTGATGCTTGCCTGAGTAAGAGGCTCCTATAAGGCATGATTAGAACTAGCTCTTAACTAATGGGAAGTAATAGGGAGGAGGCTAGGGATCAGTATGTGGAGCAGTTTTTTGGCATTGAGCCTCTCAAGAGTGGAAGGGATGGTCTTGGCAGATGATCTTTTCATAGGGAAGATGGATACCCATTTTTCAGAAATGTTGAAGAGGGCAGCATGGGAAGACTGAGTGAAACCTCTAAAACCTCTTCTTCTTCTTTTTTAAATAGTTTATTGTTAAGTTGGTTTCCATATAACACCCAGTGCTCATCCCAACAAGTGCTCTTCTCCCTGCCCATCACCCCACTTCCCCTCTCCCCCACCCCCATCAGCCCTCAGTTTGTTCTCAGCATTCAAGAGTCTCTCGTGGTTTGCCTCCCTCCCTCCCCCAACTATTTTTCCCCTTCTCCCTCATGGTCTCTGTTAAGTTCCTCCTAACTCACCTATATGTGCAAACATATGGTATCTATCCTTCTCTGCCTGACTTATTTCGCTCAGCATAACACCCTCAAATTCCATCCATGTTGCTACACATGGCCAGATTTCATTCTTTCTCATTGCCATGTAGTATTCCATGGTATAGATAAACCACATCTTCTTGATCCATTCACCAGTTGATGGACACTTAGGCTCACCCCATGTTTTGGCTATTGTTGAGAGTGCTGCTATGAACATTGGGGTGCATGTGCCCCTATGCATCAGCACTCCTGTATCCATCCTTTGGGTAAATTCCTAGCAGTGGTTTTGCTGGGTCATAGGGAAGTTCTGTTGTTAATTTTTTGAGGAACCTCCACAATGTTTTCCAGAGGGGCTGTACCAGTTTACATTCCCACCAACAGTGTAGGAAGGTGCCCATCTGTCCACATCCTCGCCAGCATCCACAGTCTCCTGATTTGTTCATTTTTGCCACTGTGACTGGCGTGAGGTGGTATCTCAGTATGATTTTGATATAAATTTTGATATGATTTTAAATAAAGCAATGTCTGATGATCAACATTAAGCAGAGAGGACATTCTATCAGTCTTATTCACGAACAATAACTTCTTTACTGCTTTTCTGTATCATATGGGCTGCATTGAAGAGGGAACATGGGGTGATAGAAGATGCATAGGACTGGGACCTGAGTCTGGCCCACCTCTGCCAGCTAACCACCTTTCTGGGCCTTTCTTTAACTATAGACTACAAGGGCTGGAATACACGGAGTTCTAAGGTTTTGTACAGTGTAATTCTCTAAGTCTGAGAAACTTGAGGGGAAGGAGGGATGTGAAGCATTGGTCATTCCTCTCTAGGTTCAGTGTGGACAGGTGACAGACCAAAGATGAACATCTTCCTTAGAACTAACTCTGCCTCATGAGGGTGGGGCCCATGCTCACTCACCTGCAGAAGTGGGCTCCATGCTCCTTCAGAAAGTAGTGGACTGGAAACTCAGAACAGTCTCTGAAATTTTTGTTTGGCGTCACTTCACAATTTTTCCTTTCTTGATATGTTCTTAAAGGAACATTTTAATGTTATTTTCTCTCCCAATAAATTAAAAATATATGTATTAGATGACAAGATGATTATTAGGTATTATTTTTTTTCTACTAGAATATAACTACAGATGGGCAAATAAATCCTTAAGAAACTGTTTAGATTATCTTTTATTTTGATTTCTAAAGCCCAGTTTTGGATCACAAACCAGAGCACTTGACCCTGAAAATCATAAAGATTTATGACTTCTCATAGGGAAATATTATCAGTATCACAGCACCAATTGGAGGTCTGTGCCTTGCTGGTGAAGCCTGAATAATATGGATGTTAGGTGAGTTGACACAAGTGAAATATTGATAGGTAAGCCAAAACAAAAATGGTTATGGCTAAAGCAGGACAAAAATTCAGTTTACCAAGAAAGACATGTAAAGCAGTGGTTAAGTCTTTTGGCTCTCTTGATTCAGATAGAATAATTCTAAATTCTAGTCCTGCCACTTATTTGTTATAACCTGAGTCACGTCACCATCCTATCAAAATGTCAATGTCTTCATTTGTATAAAACATGAATGAAAATAATAGAACTTACCTCCATAGAGCTGTATGAAGATGGAGTGGATTTTGTATGTAAAACACCTAAGATCTTACATACTGCATTCATTGCAAGCTCTCCATAAATGGTAGCTACTTCTATTATTAGAAGACAAGCAATTTACCATCTATAGCAGGTATCTTTTTAAAAACTCTGGCTATCATAAAATCATATTTTACCAAGGAAATCATTAGACACTAGGTTAGTGTAACCAGAGAAGTAGTAAGAGCATTTCCCCAAGGCTATTTTAGAGCCACATTAGCTAAAACCCTGGGATGTCTGCAGAAGTAGTAGTCATTTCTTAATCTTAAAGAGATAAACAGATGCATATAATGAGTCATCTTTAATTTCCCTGCAGTATTATGTGAAAATAAATACAGTTCTGCACATTGAATATTATTTGGTTCTTTGGACGCTCACTATTGATTGTTGGGAGACAAGGGGATCGATATTAATAAATGTTTGAAGTTGTCAGCTGTGCTACTGGGGGGAGGGTGGGAAGAAAAGAGAGAGAGAGAGAGAGAGAGAGAAAGAGAGAGGTATTACCTGCCTGACAGAGCACTTCATGGTCCATCTCATTACTTTCCATTCACCAGAGCTTAATATGAAAATGCCTGAGAGAATGGAGAGACTGTTTAAATATGTCATTCCCACAGTAGGTGAAGTGTCAGGATTTCATAACCATTGAATGCCCTAAAGTTAGACACTGCTTTGTCACATTGAAGGCAAAGTCAAGGTAGAAAACGCCATGTTTCTGCTGCCAGTGTTCAAACAGGCTGGGGAATTTGGTGTAACGGTACAGACAGATTTTGTTTCAAGGCAGCCTCTGAACTTGGCTTGCTTAGATCCTTGCATGTCGTCTTGCTGTGACTAGTGAAGGCTTAAAGTTCACAATGAAATTATTAGCTCGTTAGTAAACATTACACGAGAGGGAGAGTAGCGCCACTAAGTCTCCCTGCTGTTTAGGAATGTAGGTAAAAAAATCTCATCGTAGAATATGCTCACTCAAAGCCCTGCACGTTGCACACATCCGTAAAGTGTTCTGCTTGATGGCGGGCTTGATGCATTAGTGTTCAAAGTAATTGAAAGTGATGATCTAATGTGGAAATTAAATTTTTTTTAATCTTTGAGAGACAGGGAAGCAGGGGAGGTGCAGAGAGAGAGGGAGACACAGAATCTGAAGCAGGCTCCAGGCTCTGAGCTGTCAGCACAGATCCCGATGTGGGGCTCGAACCCACAAACCGTGAGATCATGACCTCAGCTGAAGTTGGACGCTTAACCACCTGAGCCACCCAGACACCCCTAATGTGGAAATTTTAGAAACGATGATGTAAAAACTGAAGAAATCGTCATGCTGGAACTGAAGGGAGAAGCAAAACCAGCCTGCCACCTGTGTGCCTGAAGTATCTGGAATGTTTTAACTAGTTGGCTCTCTGATATTAACAAACGTATGACAGTGACCATGAACAGCATCTCCTCTCTCTAGCTTGCAGGGGGCATGAGAGGCATGTACCCCAGTTGCTCTGTGAAATAGCAGTGCAGCAGCAAGTCACTGAATGGTCTCAGAAACAATAAATATTGAAGCTGGTATACAGAAGATACCACAATTAGAAAATGTGATACATGCAGCCTCGCCAACCAATCTGGAAGAAGAACGAACTAATGTTTCAGGTTCAGGCACTGTAGTAATGCTTTATATTCATTATTCCCTTTAAGTGTCCCATCAACCTGAATGAAAGGATAGGATTATGATGGTGAAATCAGGATCACTGATTTCCATGCAAGAGCTAGCCTATGTCTGAGAGTGTGTTAAGCATGTGACATGAATTATCTCATTTACTTCTCACATTCCTCTAAGGTAGAGAGGATTAGCTTCATTTAACAGATGAGTAAATTGAACGGTATTGATCAAAGCCTCTCCCAGTAAGGATTCAAACCCAGATCTTTCTAACTTTTAGAAGGACTATACATGTAGTAGTAATAAAAATGAAGTATCAAGAAATCATAAAGAAAATGGAGAGGAAGACAAAGATGCATCTTTTGAGTTTGAACTACATACCAGGCACTGACCAACGTGTTTCACAGGAAATACCCTTGTTTTGCATTGATTCTGTGATCCTGTGAGCACAATCCTCACTATCCTCCTCTACCTGTTTTATCAAAGAAAAAATAGTGGCTTATTGAGGTCAATAAACTTGGTTTGAAGCAACTGGTAAGATGCACACAAAGACTGTAAACAGTGTGGCTTTAGAACCTACCTGTTAACCAATTTGTGTGAAAAATAGATTCTCATTATTTTATGACTATTTATTTTAAACAGAAAAGAGCTTCCCTGTAGCCTAAGGACAGCACATGAATAAACGAGGGTTCATGGGATAGACCCTGGATTCTTGGTCCAGTTAGACATCCCAGATTCCTTAACCATCTGTTTGAACCAGCCACCTTTGTGTCTTCTGTATAGACTGGCTTTATTTGTCTTATTTTCAGGACTCTTTCGTATCTCTACGAAATACGGTATCTGTATGATATCTCTATGAAATAGGGTACCTCTATGATCTCTATGAAATAGGGTGCTTAATTCGCCATCCCCGTTTGCCTGGAATTTTCTCAAAGTGTGAAAGCGGAGCCAAATTCTTAGCTGAGGCTGTACCTCTTGCCTTTAGCTATGCTTGCCTTCATAAGAACAGTGTGATTCTATCCATGTTGCAGACTGAACAAGATGATGTGGTAATCCCATGTCCAGTTTTTAATGATACTGTTTTCCATTGTGTGTGAGCATTTCCATTAATATGTCTCTACTTAGAAAGCCTAAAACTCACATATTGTGCAGCCCTGCCAAAATAGAATTTAAGCAAAATATAATTTAGGATAAGTTGTTTTTCCCCTGATTCACCCTATAGGTTATTATAAATTAAAACAAAACAAAAGAAGGATTGGTGTCTATAGAACTTTGGCCCCAAAGAGTTATGACATGACATTAAGTATGGTAGCTATGTCACTCTTGTCTTCCAGTGTATTTTCTTATTGTCATTAAAATAAAGATAAATTAAGACCATCATAATGTTAGACAGATCACACTAACCAGTTTGGGGTGGGGGTGGGAGGCTTGTAGTAAGAAATATCTGATGTGTTATGCCCTTTTTGTGGTCCTTTTTTCTGTGTTAGGGAAAATATTTCTGATTCAGAAGACTCCCTGGTATCAAAGTTTTTTTTTTTTCCTTGAATAACTGCCAAATTGTTTTGTTCCTGATTTTTTGTATCAGGAAACAGGATTTCTGTATCAGGATTTCATTTTAGTAAATCAGGGCTGTTAACCCATCTGGATGTTTTTGTCTCTGTAACCTATGTAAGGAGTTATTTGAACAACAGAAACAGTGATAAATCACATGTGCTTTAAAACCAGTCCTGAGAATTAGAAAGGAGAAAAAAAATTCCTCAGAGAGTTTGGCTTGCAATAAAACAGGATTGTCATGTTTTTAGTGTTGTCTGTTTTGTGTTGGAAAAAAAAAAATAGATCATCTTTTTGTCCATACAGTCACCCTGTGGTATTATCTCCATCTGGCTGTCTCCACAGCCCTGGGCCTCTTCGCTCTGAGTAAGTGTGTACCAGCAGCTATTAATAGCTGAACTCTACCACAGTCTGCTGTCACAGATGGAATCTGAGCGTCCCAAAGACTAAGACCATAAAAACTCTTTACAAAGAAAGCAGTACATTCTTTGGCACTTAATGCAATTAAGCTATCTATAAATAAGGAACATTTTTAAAGCAATACAACAGCCCTAGATTTTAGTTTGTGGGTATCACTTATTGATTGACTTGTGCATACATTAGTTTCTCCTTTGGATATTGTGTGAACCTGTAGTATTAATCCTAATGCTACATGTAAAATTGCAAGAGAATATTCATTTACAACAAAGGTGGGTGGGGGAAAGCTTTGAACTAGAGACTGTGCATCAGGGATTGTAGAATCCATGGAGATCTGTGTGTCAGTGCCGGGAAAGGGTTGCTCCTTAACCCCTTGAACTCTGACCATTGCAGGAGCCAGGATACCCACCATGAAGGAAAGCATCCTTGACTGTTAGACACACACACACGAAATATATCCAATGGAGACTCCTGATTCTTTCTCCCCTAAGCAAGGCAGAAATTGCGCTCTATCAAGGAACTGTCTCAGTATTTCTACTTAAGAGTATAGGAAGATGATGGAAAAAGGGATTAAAGTCTATTTCTGGACCCTCTTTCTCCATGATCCCCTTGCTTTTCTAGTATTTACCAAGAGAATTAAGGGATTTATTAAATCAGATTAACTGCTTGTGTCATCTGTTCTACACTCAGTAATATCAGAGATGCGGCAAGGCCAAGAAAGTAAAAACCCAATGCTGTGCATAGCATTGATTCTTTATCAATACTTATTGTATAAATGAAAGAGAAAGAGATTTATTTCCCCATTATGTGTTAGAATGTAGGTACTATGAGGTCAAGAACATAATGTTTTTGTTGAGTTGTCTAACCCTAGCATCTACTGAAGTAAATATTATTGAATAAATGTGTAAATATATGGAGTTAGGACATCTTGCATGCCTTTGAAAGGGTTCATACAAATTCCTTTGCAGCCCTGTGCTGAAGTGCAGTGCTTGAATATTTTCTTGATAAAAAAACATTTAGAACAGAATTGATGTATTATGGGTGCCCTTTTCCTTTTATTCCCGTCTAAGATTTTATGGTTCATAATACCTTTGTTTATATACCTGGGAACAGAATTTCCAAGCTCTTTCCTTGCGTGGTTCTTTGAAAGTGATTCTCCTGTCAAAGAAAATAAATGAATTTAGGAACATAATTTATCCACTTGAAATAGATTTGAAATTTGCTACAAATAACTGTTGGGGTGTGGGTATGGGCATTCAATGTATAATCTCTGTCAATTTAGCTGGCTCATCTATTCTCTCCTTCATTTATCCCAATTATATACATAAGCTCCCATGATATATTTGGCACACAAGATGCATTAGCAAGTATAACAGAAAAAATAGCCCCAAGTTTTTGGACCTAATGGGATCCAGGAGAGGTTGGGAACAAAGCAGAAATTTAGCAAGCCATTTCAGTGAAGTATATAGTAAGTGCTAAATTCAGTTCTAATAGTGAGCACCTACTATGAATCTGTCTCCAATAAGATTGGAGAAATAAAGTATAAATGTATTAATTCTACCTTGTTAATTAATATATATTAAATAGATAATGGAGAAAATGGAGAGCTACTCCAAGACAGCAGGTAACTTATTGAGTAATGTTTGATATAGGCAGAAGTTATATAAATACAGAGAAAGATAAAATTACTGTGACTTGGAACCATCTGTGAATATTCATGGAGGAAGGAGCATATCAACTAGATCTTTAAGAAAGGAAAGGATTTAAATAGAAGGAGAAGGAATTGCACAATGAATGCAATTTTAAAATAATGTAGTTAGTAAAGTTGGTAAGTTTTGAGTTCTAGTAGATAAAAAACAACTCCAACAATGTACATCTTACTTGAATTTTTTTATAATTCAGGGAAATAACTAATTAGTTTGATGATGCTGAATTGGTCATATGTAAGTCAGTGCTCTTGTGATTCCAGTTAATTCCACTTCTGATTTGTTGCATCATATAATCTAGGATATTTATATCAAGTTAGAGTTCACAAGGCAAAGGCTACAGTAAATTTTCCTTTATTTCCTTGTTCCAAAAACTTGTTTTCATTAAGGCTTCTTTTTAAAGTTTTAATTGTTATTTTAGAGAGAGAGTGCATGAGTGGGGGAGAGGGTAGGGAGAGAGAGAGAGAAAGAAGCTTAAGTAGGCTCCATGCTTAGCATAGATCCCAATGCAGGAGTCAATCCCACCAGCCTGAGATCATGACCTGAATTGAAATCAGGAGTCACACACTCAACCAACTGAGCCACCCAGGCACTCCTTCATTATGACTTCTAATGTGTTAGATAACATACTCTTAAAAGTTCCGATCCAGTATGAGACTCAAGAAATTGTGGCCAACTTCTAAATTAATCTATATCCAAAGGACCCATCAGATATAGGGGTCTGTGGGAATGATGACTAAGAGAGTAAGCTTTGGATTCAGGATAACGTGGCTTTAAATGCTGACTCTGTAACTTTTTCTTGACTTGGGCAGGTTAATTCCAAATAAGTGGCTTTATCCACAAAATGTAAATACTCAGATTAAATTAGATTATCTGTGCTTACATAGCATGCTAATTGGGGCATTGTTTCAATGAATGCTAAGTGCTGGAAAGGAGATGATGTTGAGCCAGGAGATGCTTCTGAATGTGAACATTAAATTTTCAGTGATTAAGTGGGGTCTGAATTTCACAGTTTCCAACACTCACTGCCTTCTAGCAAGCCATTCCCTTGTACATTCCTTATCTCCTGAGATTCCCCAGGAATGAGATGGAATTTTAAATTTCATAGACCTGGTCTGAATTGAAGGAGACAACAAAACTTTAATTGTGAGCACTGTGTCAACAATATCTTTGATACAGAAAAAAACTTTAAACATTTGCTTATTCATTTTTGAGAGACAGAGATAGAGAGAGCACAAGCTGGGGAGGAGCACAGAGAGAGGGAAACACCGAATCCAAAGGAGGCTTCAGGCTCCGAGCTGTCAGCACAGAACCTGATGCAGGGCTCGAACCCACGGACTGCAAGATCATGACCTAAGCTGGAGTCAGATGATTAGCCACCTAGGCACCTCCAAAAAACTTTAAACTTTTTGATACGATAAATGCTTACAATTTTTCTAGTATGTTATCATTTGAAAAGCATTTTGAAATATACCATTGTATTTGACCCTCCTCAAAAGTTAGTGAGTGGGTGAGACTCACCTGTTTTCAGAGAAGGAAACTGGCCACAGAGGAAACTCAGCCAAGGTACCCAGCTAATAAGTAGTAGAGCCTAATTTTGAAACCATGTGTTTCAACAAGTTCATAAATATTTCTACAACTTTTGTGCTTAGTTTATTTGGAGATAGAATACTTACAAAGAAAAATGTGGGCAAGTAGAAATTAATATACCTCAATGTGATTATTAATATCTGAAAGAAATAAGAGTAAAATGAGAGACATGACTGAGATAGCATAATGAAACTAAAGCTTTCTAGGAAATCAGAGTATTAGGAGAATCTGGGTGTTTTCTTACAAACAAACATGGACATGTGGGTAACTGCACTATGAGATACCACGTCATTTCTGAGGATGTGTCTCCTGCTGAACCAAAGGGGAAAGAGCAGCTTTTTTCAGCACCGGGGACAGCTCAGCAACTCTCTAAAGGGTTGTTCCATATACAGCATGAACAAAGTGCTGTCTGTTTGATAGCATCAGCTCTGCAAAGCCCAGGGGAGCTGACCTGACCTTGTAATGTTCACTCAGTGAAGAACGTAAATTTAAAATAGCAGTGGAGTTGCATTAAATGCTTATTCAGGAGGTTTCATTAGTGTCAATAAGTATGACACATTTGAAAATATTGATTTTTTTATTTTTCTCAATTTAGAATGAGGAGAGGCTCAATTAATTACTGTGAAGTGCCTTTGTACAGCTTTCCTTCCATCTCTGTGAAAGCTCATTTCAATAATTACCACAGTTGAGTTTCACGAGTCTTCTTCCTTTTTTTTTTTTTTAAAGTGTCCATTTCTCCTTCCCCCGTTTTACTCAGTGTTTCTTCTTCAATGTATAGTTAACTCCCCTCTGCGATGATAGGGACCAAATGGAAATCCATACATGCTAATCCTGTAGCTTTTAAAGAAGGGACCTGTGAAGTCCAAAAGCTGACTCATAAATTAGAAAGAGTAGAACATAGTGCTAAACAAACAGTATCTGCCCTGACTGGTCTTAAGACCAAAGAGGTAGTCATGAGGAACATAAACTGAAGAATCGTGAGTTCTGGGCACCATTTGGACACATTCCCTTTGATTTTTTTTCCATGTCCTGAAACTCTAATTGATTTTAAAGGCTGGGATGAGAAGACAGGACTGTGTTCTGAACTTTTGTAACAAATAACCTTACATTCAATAAGCTTTTTGATTGTTAGTAAATTATACCCTTACCTGATTTGACATAATTAAAATAACCAATCCACATACAGCTTTCTGTAAATTCTGTGGCATCTGATAAAGAAAAATTTGTGGCTCAGCTGTTTAAAAATGAGGAAGAGGAATTTGTTGGCAGTTTGTGCCTAGATTCACTTCGTATGTGCACCAGCTGCCAGAGATCCAGCCCTGACCTTTCAGATAGTACTTGCCTACTTGTAAGCAAGGACCATTTCAGCAGAAATTTGACTGAGTCTTTTCCAACTTTGCTTTTTTTTTTTTTTTTTTTAATGTTTTATTTATTTCTAGGAGAGAGAGGGAGAGACAGTGTGAGGAAGGGAGGGTCAGAGAGAGAGGGAGTGACAGACTCTGAAACAGGCTCCAGGCTCTGAGCTGTCAGTCAGCACAGAGCTCGACGCGGGGCTCGAACCCGCGAACCGCGAGATCATGACCTAAGTGAAAGTCGGACGCTTAACCGACTAAGCCACCCAGGCGCCCCTCCAACTTTGCTTTCTAAAAATTAACCTGAAATGAGGCGATAGAGACTTCTATTCTGCCGGTTTTACGGTCACTGTGGTAGGCTACAGGAGAGTTGAGGATCCTGTTATTTTTTCATGTTATTAGGAGGAAAATTCAGGAAAATAGGGAGAAGAAATATTTCATCCTTCTCCTTGAGAAGAATGTGTTTTTGTCATGGCTAATGAAACTACTTTTCAAGATTTTTAACTTAAAGTGGGATAGGCATCATACCATTATAGATGAAGTTTCCATATCATTCTAAATTTAACCCTGGAAATTAAAATACTTGAAATATCCTCCTTTCCCTCTTGATCCACATTTTGCTCTTCATATGGCATGCCCTGTAAGTCAACTCTCTGGCAACAGAGCAAGTCCACTATAAGCAGTGACCTGCTGGCTGTCAGATAAAATCTCCAGATTGAAACCAGACCAGAGAATTGGGCTCCAAGTTGAAGAAGAAGCATGTGTGACCTCTTGGTTCGAATGGAGGAAGTGTCTCAAAACAGTTTCCTTTGCCAAAAGACTCAGCTCTCCTTGGACATAAATAAAAACAAGAGTCCTTTGTTCTGAAAGACATAAGGATGATGATTAGTGTTGGCTCACATACTCCTATGGTTCTCATTTTGGGAACTGTGTTGCTTTTAGTTTCATGGATTTTCTATCAGGCTAGATTGCACATGCATAGAAATATCTTTCCTGGTATTTTGGTATTTTACTGGTGATGAAAGAAGCTTTTCCATTTGTCCATTTAGCAAATGTTTACTGAATACCTACTATGTACCAGGCACTATTTTAGATGTTAAAGATAAAGTGATGAGCAAGGTAAACATGATCTTTTCCAGTTCCAGTGGGCATTGTATTCTCAGGACCCCAAAAACAAGAATTTTATGTGGTGATAATTGCAGAAAGAGATTAGAGCAAATTAATGATATATTAGAGAGTGTGGGCAGTGGGGAACCAAGATTAGTTAAAGTAGACAAGGAAGGTCTTGACACTAAAACTTAAATAACAAAATGAAACCAAGGTGGGGAAAATATAGGGGATGAGGACTCTCTGAAAGGAAACAGCAAACGCAAAAGTCCTGAGGCAGTAATGAGCTTGGAGAGTATGAGGAACAGAAGGGCAGTGCAACCTGGTCATAATGAATAAATAAAGAGTAACGAGAGATAGACAGGATCCAGATCATTTAGGTGCTTAGAATCCATGACAAGGATAATGATTTTATTCTGTGGGTAGTGTTAAGTTATTGGAGGCTTAGAAGCAAGGGAATGACATAATATGATTTATGCGTTCCAAAAGATCTCTTTTTCAAATTTGCATTTTCATTTGCAAGGCTCTGCTCTAATTTGGGAAGCCAGTTCTTGTTCTGGATCTTACAGATTTGTTATTTTAGAAATTAATTTTCTTGTAAAACAAGGATTTTTTTAAAAGTTACCCAGTGTAGTGCAAATGTCTGGACAGATATACCCTTTTTAGAAGGACTCATTGTCTAAAACGTGACATGATGTTATACCTGTAATGTAACATTTGAAGGCAAAGTTCTAGTCTCACCAGGGCCACTGCCCTGCTCCATGTCCTGGGCAGAGTTACTTATGTTCTCAATCTGCATTTCCTCATGAGTGAAATAGGGGTATTAATACTTCCTTGGTTTGCCTCGCCTAATTGTTGGGAAGCTCTGGTGTGACAGTGCACTTGAATATACTTTTTATGAAGCTGAAGGGGCCAAAAGCTAATTCATGAAGCTAAACATTTGTTGACTATAGGACACAAGGATCTAATAGTTGTAATAATAATGGTTGCCATTTTATTAAGTTTTAAGTAGGTGTTGGATACTGTGTGCTTTTTCTTTGACTTCTGATTCGAACCCTTTCACATTAGTGCTGGGATTATCTCTAATTTCATTTTATTATTGAAATATAGTTGGCATACCATGTTTTATTAGTTTTAGGTGAACAATACAGTGATTTGGCAGAAGTACACTACTCAATGCTCATCATGCTAAGTGTAGTCATGGATTATTGCTATTTTTGAAATGAGAGGATGAGGTCTCAGAGAATTTACTTTCCCAAGCTGGTAAGAGATGGCCAGAATTTCAGCTCAGATCTGTTTGCCTCCAAAGCTCATGCTGTAATGCGACATTCTGATGCCTTTTAGGATGTCAGTGGCCCCCTAGGGAGGGCACGCTAACAGACCTTGTTGGTACATTGGAATATGCATGTACAGAGTGTTATGACAGAATGGAGAATGGGGGGTGGGCAGGGAGCAGGGAAGGAGAAGTTTAGCTGGTTTCATAGAGGAGGGCTGCTTTGAATCTGATCTGGAAGGATTAAGAGTTTCACGGGACATTAATAGGTGGTGTGATGGGGAAGGAAGGACATCTTAGGAGAAAAGAGTATCCTAAGCAGAGATCTGGAAATGCAAGAGAAGGGTAGGCAAGCTAGTGTGACAGGAGGATGTGTGCTCTTTTATTTCTGTGTACATAGGTGTTTGTGGATTTGGGGGGAGCAGTACTGGGGAGAAAGGGGAAGAGAGAGAGAGGAAGGGAGAGAGAGGGAGAGACGGTATGTGTGTATGTATGTTTTCTTGTCTCTGGATTTTTATGATGCGTGGAGAGATTGGGTGGTATGTGACATGGTGAGAAGGCAGGATGTGACTGGGAATATGACCCTGTTGAGTAGGTGGAGTGACAGAGGACAGGGATCTAGTAAGAGGCTAGCGCACTAATCCAGGTAAGAGACAGTGTGTGGCCAGCATGCCGACAGCATAGAAAGTATGGAACGAGTGAGAGGAGGAGACTTAGGGAATGTTATTTTAGAAATAGAATCAGTAGTACTTCTATCTACATCCGGGTTCAGCTGGGAGAGGTATGCACAGTGAATCCTGGGTCTTTAGTTTGACAATGGTGTGCAGAGTCCTAGGAACTTAAATAAAGGAAAAGTGGAAGCAAAAGGTGGATTTAGAGAGTGGAGGAGGTAGAGATAAATTTGGGACTCAGTGCATCTGAGCAGCCTGACATCCACAGGAAGATGCCAGGGTTAGGGGTGGCTATGAAATGACCCCAAACTCAGAGAAGGTAGAACCTAGCGGAAGAGTAATGAGGAAGAAAGGTCACCACACAGCATGGCCTTTCCCATCTAATATTGCAATGGTATATTTTTGTGATCACAGTGCTCTCTTACACAGCATCTAAAAAACTGAACAAAAGATGTTTTTTGCAGGAGTGTTATGTGCCCCTGAGAAAACATGCCACTTCTCAATTATCTACAAATGAGCATCCATGACAGTCATTTTTATTCTTAAACTGGCTGTTCCATTCTACCTAGCATATTTTTAAGGACATTTCCATATGTCCTCAAAGAAAATACATTTTATTACATATTTATCCAAGAAAAGCATAGTGAGAAAGGTAAAATCCTATAGGGAAGACTTAGATGCCAGCTAGAGCTGTTTTTTAAATAGTGCATTTTCTGGAATATTCTCTACCTCCTTATTCTTGTGTTAATTGAGACAATCATGAATTGACACTTGAAATCAGCACATTCAGGAGCAGGTACCATGTTGTGATCCATTCTAGTTCTGCTGTGATTATGTTTCTTCTACCTACTCCCATCCCACCCCAGTGTTTTATTTACTTCAGATTTCTTTCTTGAGGCTCTGTCCATCCTCATGTGTTTAATCTTTTGCAAAGAATATTATCATGATAAGAGGAGACCTCTCCGTGTAGCCCACTGAGAAATTGTTTGGGGAGATAAAATGCCTTCATCTGACAAAACAGAAGACGCAAGAGAGCAAGAGCCTGATGGTGAAAGTGATGAATCAGCTCCAATTTACAGATTTCTTGGCCCAAAATAGTTCATTTTCAAAATATGTTATTCAGAGCAAGGCCTGAGCAAGAGGAAGAATTAGAGCTGATTTCCAGCTGGAGATTTTGTGCAGGAAAAGAAAGCCTACAATGATGTGTAGGCACAACTGACCTTGGTAGGAGTGTTTGATTTTCCAATGAGGAGAAGGCCATCTGTTGGTTCTTGAGGGTAGGGAGAATGTGGTGGGATAATTGCTCTTTATAGCATGCTGTACTTGCTTCCTATTCAGAAACTTGTGAGGCCTGGTCTCAATTCATCTTCAGATATTATTCCTATATACAGTGAAATCAAAACTCAGAGATTACATGCTTGGCTCAAGGTCACCCAAGGACTTAGTGGCAGAAGATGGACTAAAATTCACATCTCCTGATTTCCAGGTCAGCATCCTTTCCATTGACTAACTGTTGAACACTGTTAGATTTTGGCCAGTACTTGTTCTATGATCTTGGCCAAATAAGTTAGTCTATCTGACTCTCAGAGTTCTCATCTGTAAAATAAAAACAATGAAAAAACTCGATTGGGTCACTGGGAAAACCACATAATCTAAGATGCATAGGGAATATTACCTGCACATAGTAAGCACTCAAAATATGTGTGTTCCTTTGAAACAATGAGGATGATACTGGTGATGCTTCTCTAAGATACTTTCAGTAAAAGCCTGGAGGTTTATAAATTTAAGGAATCTGTTTGTGAAGTGAGGGTTAGTAGAAAATAACCGTCAACCAAGTGATGGAAGCCAAGACTGAGTTGGAGGCTTTGCAAAAGTCTCCATGATTTTTCTGTACCTAATTTCTTTTTTAGCACAAATGGATGTCCTTGGATTTCACTTCATTTATTCAGTAGATATTATTTAGACACCACATGTGCCATTACATGACCTTTCCAGGTGCTAGGAATATATAGTAGCTAAATAAGAATGCTTCTTTTGCTGCCCTCATGGAGTTTAAAATCCAGTGAGAAAGACAAATCTTGATCAAATAATCCTAGAAGGAATATCTACTCCAAGTCTGAAGGTTCCTTTCTAACAGAGTCATTATAAAGATTCCAGAGTCCATATTATGCAGTAGAATAATCAGACCTACTTTTGTGGGAACAGGGAAGACTTCCCTGAGGAAGCAACCTTTAGGCCAGGGCTTGGGGGTGGAACAGCCATGCCAGGTAGAGGGAGTAGCATAAAGTAAGGCCATGAGGTGGAAAGACACTGATGACTTTGGAGAAAAGTTTGTGGGTCTAAGCAGCATGAACAGGGGAGTGGATGGCATCTGATGAGGCCATGAGAGAAGTGGGGGGCTGATCAGGCAGGACCTACCCAAGATCAAAGAATAGCTTCTGTGTGGTTTATTGCAGTGTGTACACTGGTCAGATTAGATGATAGCAGAGCCACCCAAAGGTATACACAACACCTGTCTCTCAGTCTGGGAGTCCCATTGTCTTCCATCATCTCCCCTTTCCTCCAGTTAGTAGTCTGCTAGCTCCAGGTCCATGGGGAGATTTTTAAGTAGTAATAAGTCTGAGTTACTAGCAAAGGAAATGAACTAAGTTCCTTCACAGTCAAATTCGTTGACAGGAATCCACCAACCAAGCTGTGCCTGTGCCTGCTAGTGGATTATATGTTTTTAATATTTTCTTGCAGGCAAGGTGTACAGGTGGGATCCTAATGATTCTTATGCCACACTCTTTCCCCCTCTTTGCTTTTGTATGTTTGTTTGTGGATTCATGTATTCATTCATTCAATATATATTCATAAATTATGAACTTAAAATCTATAACTAGATTATAGACATAGAATAAGAGATGTAAGATATATTCAATAAATTATGATACAAGATTGAACTAAATGAGTGCCATAAATATAAGAAATGAAGTAGAGGTTTCAGGTGACTAGAGGATCACTTCCACTTTCTTAAGAGGAGGCAAGAGGTGGGCAGTGATCATGAAGGGTTTTGTGGACAAGGCAGCGTTTGACTTGAACCTCAGAAGACACAGGAATAAATAGGCAGATGTAAGGAGTACAGGTAAGAAATGAGACATCTGTGGGGAAGGAGAAAAGAAGGAGTACAGACACAGAGAAAGTATAGGATGAATGGAATAGAAAGGTCTAGTTGAATTTTAATCCACGTGAAAGGAAGTTCTTAGACTATCGGTGGGAGTCAGGTATGAGAAACAACAGAGGCTCCTACCGAGAGCTTCTAGATTTCATCTGGGAGTTTTTCAGCTAGGAAGTAATGTGAATGACGAGTGAAGAATTGGGGAAGTAGTAAAGAAGAGGCAGGAGAGATGGCACCAGAGCCCCAAGCTCAAGGCATTGGGCACATTGGCCTTACGTCAGAATGCACTGGGGCCCAGAGCTTGCTGGCCATTCGTATAGCCTGGAGTATTCATGGAGTCCTGAATCCCGCTCCAACCCTACTGTGTGAGACTCACTGGGGAACATATCTTAGGCAGCTGTTATTTTGTTAAAGCTTTCTAGCTTATCTTAATGAAGCCTAGCATTTGGGAATGACTCTTCTCTTCCATTCCACATGCAGGCCTCGCAGGAACCATCTGGTCCAGTCAAGTTCCTGAAGAACCAGCAAAATTGTAACTTGCTCTTCCTTTCATGGGTATGAACAGGGCCATTTTAGATGGTGTTTTGGAAGTAGAAATGACGAATTGATGCTTTTAAAAATGATTTTAAAAAATACAATTATTACTATGAAATGGCTGGCAGAAACATCTGTTGGTGGAAGAGAGAAAACCAGGGCTAGCAGAGCGGTGCACATAAAGCCTTCTGCATATACCAGGTTGTTGACAATGAGCACCTCAGGGAAATAAATTTGGGGAGGAGGGCAGATTTTTCTTTTACATTTTTTAATCTATTTAAAACATGCCTTACATGTTGAGTGCTTAAAATCCCTAGATTTTAACCCTAGTTAGGGACCTTTAAGCAGCAACAAGGGACCTTTCCGTCTTCTCTATTGTTGCCCAGTTTAAAAGGGGAAAGATAGCCCTCTGTCCTTGCCATTGGCAAGGCTACCCTGAGAGCACCTTGTGTCAAGAGGATGTCCAGGTCAGATGGTGAAATAAAAAATGTCTTTGACTTTCCGGTTGATGACACTGGGAATGTTTACCTCGAGAACAGTACAGTAACTACCTTAAATGTCATTCTGATTGAGTTTTAGGATTACTCACAGCTGGGAGGAGGAGCCAGAACAGAAAGATCTTGACAGTCTAGATTGATGGGCCAAACCTAATAATAACATGAATTGTATGGGGATCAATGCCAATATCTTCCCTGAAGTCTCACAGAGCCACCTGCACACACACAGGGAGGGGAGTAGCCCTTAAGAGCAGCTCATCAAAACAAGCCTCCAGGGTCTTAGTTAACATTAAGAGTGAGTCAAAAGAATGATGTGGCTGCCAAGAAAAGGGAAACAATGTTTGGCTGCATTAACAGAAATCTAGCGTCTGGTTGGATTCTTAACCAGTGGTATGCATCAGAATCACCTGAGAGTCTTTTTTTCCAAATGTGCTCACTACTCCCCCACCCCCACCCCCATCTGACTGTACTCCGAACTGAAAGAGGTGGGGTAAGGACAAAACACACAGATTTTAGAGATTCTGGCCCCACTGAGGCCTCTGATTTTTAAAACTTGCCCTCGCTCAAGGGAGGGGCTTTCTCAGAGGGCCTGAATAGCTCAGTCAGTTAATCCAGCTCTTGATTTTGGTTTGACTTTGACTGTGAGGTCAGAAGAGGTTCATGATACTGAGCCCCACCTTGGGCTCCACACTGAGCGTGAAGTCTGCTTGAAATTCTCTCTCCCTATGCCCCTCTGTGTGTTCTCCCTCTAAAGTAAAAAAAGAAATAAAAAATTAAAATGGAGGGGCCATCTCAGACTCTTCAGTGTTAAATTATCTGCAGTCTGAAGTTTTCCATTTCTGAAAACCACATTTAAAGAAATAACTTGTGTTTTTATTCCTGATTATGGAAGTAATTTTTGTACGATATTAGTTTTCATTCCAATTTGCCATCTTACACAGATTGGTTTTAATTAAAATAGTTGAAATAAAAATAGGATCATGATGCATGCAGTGTTTTGTAATATGACTTGTTCTAATAGGAACATAGTTGTGTGCTCTTCAGCATGATTTTTAATAGATGCATAAACCATCCATGTTAAGAAATATATCCGAAATGACCGATTTCCTATTGGTGTATGTTTGGATCGCTCCCACAATTTCCCACTATTGTTAATCACATGTACGTACTTGTGCGGCACTCCACTTTAAAGACAAATACAGACAGTGTAATGACCAGAATGGTGGGAGTCTTGTAATCTTGACAGAAGGAGCAGCTGAAAGAATTTTAATCTGGAGAAGATTTAGTGGGGTGGAAAGGGGTGGTAAATATCTTCAAATATTTGCAGGAAAATCAAACAGAGAAGGAATTCAATTTGTGTTGCCAGCCTCAAAGGGACAGTTTGGTAAAAAAGACAAGGAAGTGGCTTTCAGGGGAAGGTAATGAATTTTCAGATAATTAAGTTTTGAAGGTCTTGCCTGCCCATCCTTGGGGATGCTGGAAGTTAGCGTTTGTAAAGGAAGTAATTGACGACATTCCAATTTCTAATTGCGGTGATGGAGTAGGGGGATGTAAAATGGAGTGAGTCACAAACTCCAGTGGCCGAAGCAACAGCACAACTGTAAAGGAGTTTGTTCTGATTTCAAATACCTTTAGGTAACATATTCACTCCGCAGTTAGGCACAACCCACACCCCTCCTCCTTTATTTTACCTGCCTGGACTCCTGAAGGCATCGGAGTTTACCAACCCTAGCAGTTAATCTTTAGAACCTTGGATGATATGAAGATCTGTCTTTCATTCAGATGTTTATTGGGCACCTTTGTGTGCTGGGCGTCTTGAGAGATTATAGAGATCACAGTGAAACTGACAGCATCTCTGCCGGCCAAGAAGCCTGCAGTGACAGCATGAAGGAGGGGGTGGTATTGGATGACTGGATTGGAACAGGAATACAGAGTCTCAACTCCAGAAGGTCTACTTAAGACTAGTGGTTGCTACTAATAGTGAGACATGCTTTGACTTGCTAAGAGGAGCTTTCATAACCAAGTTCTCGAGGGAAAGGGACCTTCCTGGAGGCACTGCCCTTCCCCTTGTGCCCCTAGCAGACTAGTGCAGGCAGAGCCAGTTGGCATGTCTGTTGGGGGTGCTCTGGAGGAGATTCTGGCTCTGCAGGAGAAGTAGTATAAATGGATCATCCTTGGATTCCATGTAGAGAAGAAATTACAGAAGAAGCAAGCGACATTTGAAAAAGTTGGTAAATTAGAAAACTGACATCATCCAAAAAGGGGGAAAGGGCCAGAAGAGTGTCAGGGTCTCTTTAGCTGTCTCCCTTTGCATCTGTATTGATTTCAGGAGTGGGGTGTTTGACCTCTATTCTGTTACCCATAATCTATGTTAAAGCATTTAGTGAGTGCATATTTAATACTAGCCACTGTACCAAGTGCTTTTTGTTTATTCATCCTTCTGATACTCTCCATTTTGTAGATGAAGAGACTGAGATTCAGAGAGTCCATGCTTCGTGCTGGAGCCAGGGCTTTTTTCAGACCATAGACTTTCTAATAACCAGAGTAACAGCAGAGCAGAGCGTGGAGAATGGGAGGTTTTGACTTTGAATTAGGAGATGGAGTTTTCAAAGGAAGTGCTTTGCTGATGCTAAGAAGTTTAAAAAATTGTCTTCCCATATGGCTTGTTTCAACTCACTAAGAACCTGGGCAGCTGCTACCACTCATCTGGACTTGACCCCACTGAACAGAGCCACCTGTGGATGGAGCCTCTTAGCATGGCTGCCACTTGATGTTTATCAAAAAGCATCTCATTTTTGGAATGACATACTGCTCGGTACAAAGTTAGAGGAAACTGAGATTGAGTTTGACATAATACTCATCCTGAGTGACATTTTCAAAATTCATAAATAATTTAGCCCCCAAATTCTTGATGTAGAATTTGAGCTGGTGTATGGGCTGTGTGTGTATAGGTGTGTGTGTAAAGAGAGGATTTTTTTAACCAGAGAACAAGAAAAAGGCTAAGATTTATTAGGTGCTTCCTATACACCAGGCCCTGCTCTATCTATATACTGTTTTTACACGCATATACACACACATATAGCCATACACACAGCCAAATATACACACATATTAGAGTTTATTGAATGCTCAGAAGAGCCCCCATGAAATTAGTGCTATTATCCTCATTCAGTTCAGAGATGATGACTAATGGAAACATAAATAGCTGAATATTAGAACCGTATCTCCTTAGGTCTGCTGGACTCCAGAATCATTACCTCTGGGACATGTTAAAGGAGAATTACATTATGTTGATGCACTAACAAATGAAGCACCATCTGTACATGTATATAGTTTGTATACAATTTCTTTGTTTTGAGCTACAAGGAAACTAAGGTCCAGGGATGTAATTAGACCTTTGATAAATCACAGAACTAACTAGTTAGTCATCAAAGCCTAAACTTAGCCCAGATCTCCTAAGTCCCAGTTCCCCGCAGCATGCTGATGGGAACATTCATCCAGGCTCCTGATCCCTTAGGTTAAACTGGATCCTCTTCTGAAATTCACCAGGGCCTAGGAGTTCATTTAGTAAATGTTCACTGAATTATCACTGAATAGTTTCCGGAATTGTGCCAGGCCTTAGCAGGACAATGATGGATGCTACAAGTATGTCCTGCATTCATAAAGCTTACACACTGCTGGGGAAATCAAACAATTAGGCAAGTGATTGCTATAGAGGTTATGCCCACTGAAGGAGCAAAGGATTCCATTGAAGGATGAAGCCATGTCTAAGATTAGGGAGGATAAGTGTTACCTAGGTGGAGGTGGAGGTAGACAATTTTCCATACAGAAGGAATGTTCTGAGCAGAAAGATGAGCTAAGGACAACCCTTAATATGGACCAACACAGAGATACGAGCTGTGGGGATTTGAGGCCAGCAACTGAGAAATTGTGGGAAGAGGCAATAAAGTTGAAAGCATGCGTGCAAGATTTGCAGACCAACCAAAGGTTCAAATACTAGCTTCATTGTTCACAAACTGGGTGATTTGGGGCAAGTTTCTTGATTTTTTTGAGTGTCCCTTTTTGTGAAGAGAGATGTAACGCAAACCTTGGCAAGGTTAATCATCAGGCTTGCAAATAAGAAATACAAAGTGTTCAACCAGTGCTGGCAAAAGGCTCCACTGCCCCCAAGCTGCTCATGCCTAAACTTGGAAGTTAACTTTGATTCCAGGCTTCTCCTCACCCCATGACACACAACAGGTTGGCTGACGAGTCCTTTCTGTACTCCCCCGGAGTACCTTGCAAACTCTTCCATTTCTCTCTGTCCCCACACTATAGAGTGGTGTAAGTCCAAACCACCTTCTTCTCCTACTGGACTAGAACACTAACCAGTCTCTGTCCTTCCTCTCTCTGGCCCACACCTGACCTCCAGTCCATTCTTTACACCTCAGCTAGAATGATATTTGAAAAACCAAAAGCACATGTCATCCTGCTCCTTCAAACCTTCCAGTCACTTCTTGTTCTTCCTTGCAGAAAATCTAAACTCCTTGTTTATTAGGCTGACCCTGGCCACCTCCTGGCCTCAGCTCCTTGTCCTTGGTCGCAAACTCTGCCCGCACTGGCTACCTGTGTCATCCTTCAGGTTTTACTTGGTTGGCCACCTTCTCAGAGAGGGTCTTCTCTGACCACTATGTCTAAATAAGTCTCCCTCGCTAATTTCTACCATAGCACTTTCTTCTTTTCTTTCCTAGCCAGTATTAAAATTCATCATTACAAATTTGTTTGGGTGCTTACCAGATTAATTGTCTAGCTCCTTCACTATGTTGGGAGCTCTACAAGACTCTGAAGATTTCTGTTAGGCACTGTGATGGATCACACCACATGTCTGGCACAAAATAGGCACATGGTAAACATTTGCTAAATTAGTAGACAAATGAAAGCAGGGTACTCAGTAAATAATTGATCCCTGTCAGAGAAACTGTTAGGGTATGTCTGGTTATGAGCATTTGGTAAGAGTTTCTGTCCCCCATCATTTGCCTCAATTGCCAAAATAAAAAGAGTGACAGCCCTGTAGAAGGTTGACAGAGAGAGGGAAGGTCATTCTGTATCATTAGAATCACCAGAGAGAACTGGCCCCCAAACCCCTTGATACTGAATCCATATAAGACACAGTTTCTGGGCAAATCCTTGGTATATTTTTCTCTGAGACGCAGGGACCTAGGGACATTCATCACCGGAGAAGTGGGTGCTCATACACACTCTTGTGTTAGCAGCTGGCATTTCTGCCTCGAGGATTTTACATTTACAAGGTAATAATAAAAGTGGTATTAGAAACCTGCAGATGGTCTGTCCGATAGAGATAAATGTTGATTGCAAACTCCAACATGGAAGTGGGATTGACTAGAAGTGTTCCTGGGTAATTTAAGGCCCCATAGCGCATGTCCCTGGAGATACCTTGGCCAGTCAGTTCTATTTTATTTCAGGGAGGAAATAAAACTCTGCCTGATTGGACTTTTTTCCCCCTGACAGAAATGAGTAGTTGTCACGATGAATCATAAAGGCCAAGGCTGCAAGGCTGACAATGCACGCCAAAGCCTCACTTCCCCTCTGTGAGCATGGTCTTCAAACTTGAAATCAGGGTCAAGTTTTAGGGCTCTCATCTTGTTGGATATACAAGATCTCTCAGTTCTTCCCCAAAGATCTTCTTACCCCTTAGTGGAGGGGTACTGAGATGACTTTTTAGAGCATGCATTTAAGAGTGTTCAGCACTGAGAAGTAGTAAAATAAGGGACAAGGCCAATGATGGAGTAATAATTTTCAGCCATTTGATTTTCTAAAACTACACTATCCGATAAAACTGGCTATGATGATTGAAACATTCCATATCTCTGCTGTCCAACATGGTAGCCACTAAGCACATGGGACTACTAAGCACTTAAAATGTTGCTAGTGCAACGAAAAACTGAATTTTTAGTTTACATTTCAACAGCCATAGGTAGCTCTTGGTAACCACATTATATAGCATGTCTCTAAAATACTGTATGATTGGGGTGCCTGGGTGGCTCAGTTGGTTAAGTGTCCGACTTTAGCTCAGGTCATGATCTCATGGTTCCTGAGTTCAAGCCCTGCGTTGGGCTCTGTGGACAGCTCAGAGCCTGGAGCTTGTTTTGGATTCTGTGTCTCCCTCTCTCTCTATTCCTCCTCTACTCTTGCTCTGCCTGTCTTTCTCTCAAAAATAAATAAATGTTTTAAAAAAAAGAACTTAAGAAAATAAAATACTATATGAAGGAAAAGTATCAAGCACAAATCGTGTGCAAGACACAACAGTAGAATGGGAATACCTAGGAGAAGGTGTCTTGGAAGTTTGAATCAAGTGGCTGGCGGGGGGCGGGGGATGTGTATCCCATGGTGGTTATACACACACACTGTGGTGTGAGATCTGGGTTTAAATATCATTTCTGCCAAGTTTCAGCTATCTGATCTTGGGTAAGTTACTTTACTTCTCCAAGATTCATATCTGTTATCTGTAAAATGAAGATAAAAATAGAACCTACTTCCCAGGGCTGCCTTATGTCTTAAATGGAATGCTATATGAATGTGATACATCTGACATCATTTACATCTCAGCAAATTTGGTAAAATATCTTTTAATATGAACTGTGATCCTCTTGTATACCTAGACACACGTCTGGATAGCAGTGTTGTTGAGCTTTGAGGTCAGAGTGGTAGAGGGTCAACACAGAGAGTTGACCAGACCCCTTTGATAAAGTGAAAGTAAATTTATAAACAACAAACACCTCCATGCCTTCTCAGCCATGAATAGCAAGTTTTTCAGAATCCCATGCAATGGGTGTTCTGTGAAACTGCAAGGCTGGGGCCATTTATAATAAGAATTAGAGAATGATAAAGCTGGAAGGGATTTTGAAGCTTCAGTGTGCAAACGGATCACTGGGGTGTCATGTGACGTGCAGATTCTGATTTGATGGATCTGGATGGGAACCAAGGTTCTGCATTTTTCCAGGCCACCAGATGTTGCAGAGGCTGCTGGTCAGGGTATCAAGGCTGTTGAGCACCTAGAGTATGGGGTACAAGACCAGTACCCTTTATTTCTGAAGAGGACTTGGAGACCCAGAGGAGAAGGCTTCTTGTCATGGGGCCATTAGAAGTAGAACCAAGGCTGAAATGAAAGGCCCCCTCCATTGTCTGCTCCAGTGTTAGGTGCACTTTTGCAATTCTTTGAGCAGCTGCAATCTCTTGTATTACATGACACTCAGCACTTTGTAAAATGTCCTCTGTCTTGTACTTCCTTTTCCATTTGCCACCCAAGATCACTCCTCTTGCTCACACTATTACCATGAGCAACTGCTACTGATTTCTGATCAGATATGCTGATTCTGATCTCATACTTCCTCCTGTTACACCAGTGCACGTCTGTTCCTCTCTTCTCCATCCTGAGGAAGCTCCAGGCTTGGACTTAGGAGCCAGTCTGCATTTAGGATTCAGGGTCACTCTTGGCAAAAAAAAAAAAAAAAAAGTGAAAAGAATCAGGTGTCTCTTCTTTATCTTTTCTCTGTCACAAACACAGGATTCTAGGGCATTTATTACAAGCTGAGCAATAGCAGTGTGCTTAAGGCATTTGCATAAGCCATTTCCTGGAGTTAGATGTTTTATTCCTAGAGAGCCTAAAACGAGCAGCTACTCATTTGGGAAGGGTGGAAATGAAGCTCCAAACTGTCAGAGAAGAGGAAAAGTTTCCTTGCTAGGCATAAACCGCACAATTTCTTAAAACATCTTGGTGAGAAGGGATTGAAACTTAGGAGAGTCACAGTCCCTCTTACTGACTGTAGGTGACCCCGAGTAGAGGGATGTGTGTGCACATGTGTAACACAGGCATACAGCTATGTTTACCTCCTTATTTTCCCAATTGTTCAGTGGCTCACTCAGTTTGTATTATCATTCATCTATCTCCTTCCCCAAACGTTTTGTTGAGATGAGTGAAATGACACCTGCAAGCCTGCTGGAAAATTCTAAAAGATTTGGCTTTTTTTTTTTTTTTTTTTTTTTACTGTACCCCTTACCCCACCCCCATGTTATTTCTTTATCTGCTTCAGTGGACACGATTAGGGTCAGGCAGTTTTCTAGGCCTTTGCCATCATATGATCGGGATTCTGAGAGCTAAATGTCGAGAACTAGGAATTCAGACTCATCGAGTTGCTGATAATTAAATGAATTGGTGGCCTCTGACTGTCAGGTCTAGGTCACAGATGGAGCCATGCGTTTTGGGATCCCAGCTTGGAGCACACACAGCTTTTTCCTGCAGCCACCTGCATGCCTGTAATCTCAGTTTGTTGGTATCCTTTAAATAAAACACCACTTTCAAACCAATCCATTTTTCTCCTAAGGTATATTTTGTACTGCAGGCATGTTTGACTTAACATGTTCTATTGCTATCAGTGAATTCCTTCCAAAGGTTAATACCAATACAGAACTGACTGAGTAGGAAGGCTTTGGCTAGTGCAAAAAGCCCATCTGCTGCCCAAATATCTTCTTAGGTCAACAGGCAAGATCTTTCTGCTTTGCATTTTCAAAACCATTGATTTTTGCTGTAATTAGAGGAAGAAAAGCTCAAACAGGCAAGGTTTTTTTCCCCCACTTTGAAAAACAGTATTTAAGGATCCCAGCTGTTTTATTAGGTTTCTCCAGTGTCAAGGGTAGGGGGCAAATGTTCCTTGAGTCAGCATGCCGTCATTGCTGGGTAAAGAGAAGAGTATATCTGTGGTCTCTGGGAAGGTCTACAGAGGACTCTGCTCAGATGACTCAGGGTCCTCAAATGGTTTCCCTGTCTTAAACCTCCCATGTAATAAGAGCCATGGATATTTCTGAACACAGTTTGACCTGCCTTCTATTGACCTAATCATTTAGCTAATCACTGCCTGCAATTAAANGGGGGATGTGTCAAGTAAGAGGTTGCTGCGGTGGAGGTCAAAGAGGTTGTTTCCTGCTTTCTCCTCTAGGGTTTTGATGGTTTCCTGTCTCACATTCAGGTCCTTTATCCATTTTGAGTTTATTTTTGTGTATGGTGTGAGAAATTGATCTAGTTTCATTTTTCTGCATGTTGCTGTCCAGTTCTCCCAACACCATCTGTTAAAGAGGTAACAGCCTTTATTCTGAAAGGCTGAAGCAACTCTTGAAGCTTGAGAAGTTGCCCCCTCTTTGAATTAAAGTGTTAGAATGCTTTACTCTCCCCCATGAGGCTGCCTTATCTCTACCCAGGCTCATTTCTTCTCTATAGCCCAGCACAGAGCGTGAACCACTGAACATTATGTGTTTCTTCAGGCATGGTGATTTGGCTTGTTGTCAAGGCCATTAACACACATTTGACAATTGTTCAGTTGGCCCCTTTTTGTTCCAGCTTGAAAAGATGAGTGTCTAGTTCATAAATAATTTCAGAAGGTCCCCACAATCTCAACCATACTTAGAGCTCAGACTGAGGGACTTGCCATTGCTTCCTAACAGAAACAACATTCCAAGATTCATTATTCACTTGGCAAATATTTACTTGCAAGTCAGAGTGTTTACAGTGGAACTGAGAAGATAGGTGAAGAGGCAGTGGGTCAAGAGTAGAGGTGTAGGGGAGAAGGCAGGCAGCAGAATGATGAACATAATACACAGATAGGCTTGTGTTTCAGTTGCCATCTACCAGGTTCTTGTCATGATACCTGGAGCAAGTTCATGACCTTCACTAAGCCTCGGGTTCTTCATCTTTATTTTTTTTTAACTTTTGTACAGCTTATTTATTAATTTATTTAGAGAGTGTTAGAGTGCAGGAGGGACAGTGAAGGAGTGAGAGAATTCTAAGCAGGCTCCTTATGCANGAGAAGGCAGGCAGCAGAATGATGAACATAATACACAGATAGGCTTGTGTTTCAGTTGCCATTCTACCAGGTTCTTGTCATGATACCTGGAGCAAGTTCATGACCTTCACTAAGCCTCGGGTTCTTCATCTTTATTTTTTTTTAACTTTTGTACAGCTTATTTATTAATTTATTTAGAGAGTGTTAGAGTGCAGGAGGGACAGAGAAAGAGTGAGAGAATTCTAAGCAGGCTCCTTATGCGGGACTCGAACTTAGGAACCTTGAGATCATGACCTGAGCCAAAATCACAAGTTGGATGCTTAACTGACTGAGCCACCCAGGTGCCTCAGTTTTCTCATTGAGAGGAAGAGAGACAAGGCCATGAGTGGGAGAGGGGCAGAAAGAGGGAGACACAGAATCGGAAGCAGGCTCTAGGCTCTCAGCTGTCAATACAGAGCCCAATGCGGGATCAAACCTCGAACCATGAGATCATGACCTCAACCGACGTCAGATGCTTACCAACTGAGCCACCCGGGTGCCCCCCCGTCCCCACCTTATGTTTAAAAAGAGTTTTAAAAAATGGCTATTTCTTTGGGAATATTCACTTTTAAAAATGTATCTTAAGATGCCTAGAATAATGCCTGGCATGTGGGAAGTGCTCCACAGATGTTAGCTGGATTATCACTTTATTTCATCCTTGTAACAACTGTGTGAGGTAGGTCCTACTTTTTCCCCCGCTTTGCAGATGGGAAAACTGAGTCACAATAATTTGCCAAAGATCACACACATAGTTTACAAGTGGCAGGCTTAAACACAAGGTGCCTAACACTGTTATTCATATTCCTTATCATTATTTCCTTATATTTTTAGGAGCTACGTACATCACCGGCTTTTGAGAAACATAATTGGCTAGATTTGTTAATGGCTCAAATTAAGCCACATGACTTAGCTCGAATATAACTTTTTTCAAACATTCATTCTTTTGTGTTTTTTTTCTCCCAATATCCAGTGAGTATTTCTCTTCACACAGAGAAGTTTTATTAAATGCCTAATTACAACTGGTTAGATTCTCACTTATAACAGTTCTCACTTCTGAATTTAAATGTAATGATGTGTTGAAATATTAATGACCTTTATCCTTAAAAGTGTCTCAATTGTACTAAAGTTAACAAATGTGGCTGATAACACCCAGCAATATCTTGGCGCATTCTCCCACACAAGGCATTTGCTTGGGCTAGTTTCATTCTAATGGTGGATTTTATACAGCACAGACAAATACACAATGCAGGAAAATTTTGCATCACAAATTGTCTGGGAATTTAGTCTCCCCATAAATATTTTAAAGTGCTCTAATTCAGGCTAAGTAATAATAGCTGTAAAGCATTTAGAAGGATCGACAGTGCTAGGCACGTATTCTAAGGAGTAAACATGTTTCTGAGGGAAAGGTAGTGTTTGGATCATATGGAAGAAACAACCCATAAGCTAAGCTCATCCCTGCTGTCTCTGTGTCTTACCTTCTATGACATGAACATCCCTCTTGACTTTGACTTTAGCTCCTTGGGCATCTTATTAATGTTGATAGTGAAAACAGGAGTAAAATTTATCTGAGGCTTGATTCTAATAGCCAGCTTGGACTCCTTCCAATTCCCCTGAAGTCATTGGGGTTTGAAGCACTTGTATAGCTGGTGCTGGCTTCTGAGGCTTGGGGTGTAACATGAAGATTTGGTCTCTTTTTTTGGTGAGTGTGTCATTTGCTAAAAGACCTTGATAAATTCTTGTCCCACCCCCACCATGACTTGGAGTGTCCGAACTGAGGGATGTCTGTTTACCAACATGCTTACAAAATCCTACTTACAGGAAATCCCATGTCTCATCTGGCTAAATAACTTGGACCATATGTTCACGTCCCAAAGCTTAGGATTTTTCAGAGCAAGTTCACATGTGCCTATTTGCATCACCTGGGGATATTGAAATTCCAAGCACAAGTTCATTTTCACATAATTCATTATCCTCCCTTGGTTTTGGTACTTACTGTGAACTTTGGCAACAGATGGAAGGAGCCGATATTCCAGGAGCATTTACTAATTCTTTTGTGCTCAGAGATACCCACAAATAGTGATAATTTGCACTCAAATGAAACTTTCAGGGCCAGGCAGTGCCCTCAGGTATTCATTTGCCACCCCCTGTTGAGTTCTTGGGTAGAATTTAATTATCCAACAAATTTGGGGGTAGCTTTGCCAGATGTTGGGTGCTGACCCAGACGTGTAAAATGGAAGGATCTGATGTATTCCAGAGAAAGAAGTAGGGAAACAGACTTGGGAGTTTGAACTCCATGGGAGAAAAAGGGGACAAGAAACAGGGGAATTTGTGGGGAATTCTTCAGAGCCAGCTGTTAATCCGGAAGCCCCCAAGAGCCATTGGGCATTTGTGAGGGTCACTCAGGAAGGTCTAGGGCACCCCTCTATTTCTGTTAAACACAAAGGACCTCAGAGTTAAGAACCAGTTGAGAAACCAGCTTCTGTCTGTTCACAACAAAAACAAAATTACCAAGTTGATTTGAATGATGAACACAAATACTGCTCCTCTCTCTCATTCCAGTGTGATTCAGTGGGGCCACTTGGGGCACTAACTAGCCCTTGAATTTGGACTTGTCTGCAGAGAAGTTATTGCAATTAATACTTCTTAATGAAATACAGTCCTAATGTTATGATAATGGTTTGCATTGATTAAATGTGGATTCTATCCTAGGCTCTGAGCTAAGCACCTATACATCCCTTTCCTTCTCATAACAGCCATATCAATTATAATATTCCCATTTTATGGATGAGTGAATAAAACTCAGTCTTACTTCATAACTGCCTGAGGTCCTACAGCTAACATGAGGCAGAGGCGGGCAGCCTGATTTCACAGCCTGTGCCTTTCTTTGCCATCCTCAGGCTGAACTTGATTTATTGATGGTGACCTCCCCATCTAAAGGAATTCACTCTGTCCCCATCTCCACTCAGAGAGTTGAAAGAAAGGCTCTGTTCTGTGCCCTGTGTCATCCTTACCTCATCCAACCATACCTGATTGGACTTGATGGGGAAAGACTGATAAAAAGGCAGCCAATCAGTAGGCTGGCTTATGACCTCTCATGAGACCTAGTACCACCCTGCCCCCCTTAAAAAAAAAAGCCCACAAAATTAGGGGCACCTGGATGGCCCAGTTGGTTGAGCCTCCAACTTTGGTTCAGGTCATGATCTTGTAGTTTGTGAGATCGAGCTCAGCATCAGGCTCTGTGCTGACAGTGCAAAGCCTGCTTGGGATTCTCTCTCTCCCCTCTCTCTCTGCTCTTCCCTCATGGTCTCGCTCTCCCTCAAGATAAATAAACCTAAAACAAAAAGAAAGTTAGCTGCGACTATCAGGTTCCTTCTTTGGGGAATTTAGACTAAAAAATACCACCAACGTATTTGGCTTTGAGAGTTTAAGATGAAATGAAAGCATGAGATCAAGTCAGACTATGAAATAATCATGCAGCAGTGCATATGACTAAGCAGAGAAGTGCATTTGGTAGAGAGAGCGTCAGAGAACGCAAAGAGGAACGTAGAGGGGTCATGAGAAAGGGAAAAAGTAGCCAATGGCTAAGGATCTTTTTCTGGTTCCAGTCCACGAGGATCCTCTTAATATATAATGTGAGAGTGAAGGGGGATAATTTATGTAAATCACCCAGCAGATGCCTGATGCATATTTAAGTGATCGATACAAGTCAGCACTATTATGTTGTTTATTATTATTGGAATTTTAATGTGATTTGTCTTTTTGGACAAAAAGGTATGTTTTGCAAGTTAAAAAAATAGCCTCTTTTTCTCAGTTTACAAAGGGACCTACAGCTAGGGTTGCGAAATGCCATATTCTTTCTTTTATCATTGAATTGGATTTCTTAATTGTTATAATTTATAATTCGCATTTCAGCTTATGATTATCTTAGTTTTCTTTCGGATTGATTCCACACCCACTAATGAACTATCATGTAGAGCAATAGGGAGCTATTCCCATAATCTGTTTTCCTCCAATCCCCCTTCAGATGCTAATGAGAAGTACCATGGAGACATCAGCCATTAGTATACTTGGGCTAGTATAAATCATGGACTATGGATCATTGAGCATCTTTGTTGTAAAACAAATGGCCTGTGGTCAGTTAATCATACAAAGAAACATCTCCAGGGCCTCCTGGCTTTATTCATAACCCCTAAATCCGGTTGCAGTTCTATAAACAGAACATCTGTTAAAATATGCAGAAATTACAGTCACAGTCATTAGCAGGAAGCTATATGGCTTTGGCAGATTTTTTGTTAAGCTTTTGATGGTAATCTCCTCTGTCTGTGATTCATGCTTTCTTCTCATTCTTGTTGAATCTCTTTTGTTCTCCTCTGTTCTTTTGGGTTATGGCACTTTTAACCCAAGACTGAAAAGTGGACATATGTTGTCCTGGATGCAGTTGGCACTGCGCCATTCTACAACATAGGAGAGTAACTATAGCCCAGCCTTGCAAAACCATGTATTTCAGGTATGCAGTATGCATAGCCTCAAGCAGCCCAAGAATGAGAAACCCCAATCAGTTTCCCCCTTGTTTTACAGACTTTGGATTCTTGTAGCACTGGCGTAGAACGAAAGTGAACAGAACTCCCTACCAGCACTACCCCCAAATTTATCATTTTCTCTTATTTACTGCCCCCCCCCCCGCCCCCACCTCTTAGTTAAAACGTTTACTGTGTTCATATTTAAATTGGCCAGGTATAGTTAACTTCTTAAGACAAAGACCAGGAGAAATATAGGTAGCCAGGTAACAAGGTTTGTCCTAATAGCCTAGTTTGGCTCCCTCCTTGTTGAATGAGGAAACAGTATTCCACCTAAAAACTAGACAGTAGGTAAACAGTCTTTAACTTTGGCTTTGTTTTGCCTGCTGTGGAATGGGAATCAACAAGAAATCCTTACAGAAATTGAAAAGTCACCTCTGAGTATTCAGTGCGTCCATCACCTATCCTTACATATAAGGTTTTATAAAGTCTCAAAGTTAGCCTAGTTGAGCCTGAAGAGATGTTTCTAAATGGACCCACAAGAAAAAAGAAGACAATGCGATAAAGTTGCTAAGAGAACAAACTCTAGGACCAGACAGACATGGACCGAAATCTCAGATCTGCCAGCCATTAGCTGTGTACCTTAGAGAAACTGAACTTTCAAAGCTGCACTTCTTCATCGATTATACTAATGCCTGCTTCATAAAATGGAGAAGGTCCACAGAAAACCCAAACAAAGTGCCTGGCCATGTGCCTGGCCCATTATTTGTTGTTAGGTAAATATTCATTATTACTGTTTTCATTTTTTGTTTTTGTACCTAGTGCTAGCACATGGTTAGATTATGCTAGGTGTTGATTTTATCATCACTAGAACTTGCTTTTTTAAGTGCTTAAATACTTTGTTCAGGACTATGTGCTAAGCACCTGCTCTGGGCTCAGTGCTCTGTTGAGTGTATATGGTCTGTGAAGATTTATCCTTGCAGACATCTGTCTGTAGGGAGCTCATCATATCTATCAGCACAGAATGCACTAGAAGGAAGACCCAAACCAAGGACTGTAGAATTTGTGGGTAAGCGAAACTGGGAAGGCCTCATGAGGGAAGGTAGGGGAAACCGGGCTATATGAGACTTGACAAATCTCTCCAGTGGTGTTCTGGGCAAAGGGGAGGTGAAGTCTCAGTGGAAGATGAAAAGCTGAAACAAAATGAGGCAGCAGTGGAAACGAGTGGGATACCAGTGGCAAGGAATGGGCTAGTTTGCCTTCCGGGGGAATCAAAAGGATTGGAGGGTAAAAGCCCATCAGAAGATCCAAACCAGACTCCCCAAACCCCTGCAGAAATGAGGGGATCAAAATGGAAAGCTCTCACTCAGACTAAAAAAAAAAAAATCAGACAAGTCCACATGGTGTGTGGAGCCCTCAAAAAGGGATGCTCCGACGGAGGCTGAAGGCTAGTTGTCCTGTTTCCTGGCCTGCCCCTGAGAGAAATGCTGGTTCTCTTCTGGGTTCGGGGCTGGTCCTGGGGCTTTCTGCAGCTCCCTCCCCACCTCCCAGCCCCAGGAGCTAAGCCTGATGTCTTTAGGCAGCAGCGCTCTGAGCTCTCAAAAGGAAAATTGCAGTCATGCGTTAGAGTCCTCAGTGCCAATTAAAGTATCAGGCTCTGAAACAAACAAATACAGATAACAAAGAGGGTGATGTTTTAAAATTAGGTTCTCAGGAGTCACCCATTAATTTGGAGCTCACAAGACAGTGACTTTGTGTTCAATAAATACCATTTGATGATAGTAACAGTCAGTAGTGGGAGATGCCCAACAAATAGGTCTCTTTAAGCATGCAGCTACAAATATATCCTGGGATATCACACGCAGCACGAAGGCAGTGTCTTTCAGCTTTATAGCTCTTAAAACATTCATCCCTTCAGCGGCCAGAAAGACCGGTGTCATTGTCTCCTACTAAAAGTAGAGAAAAGAAACAAAGAACCAGTTTTAAAAATTAAGAGAGTGGGTTCAGTGTACACCACCCCATGATAGAAGACTCAGTACCACACCACATTGCATAATTAGATAAACTGTGTAAATACCCAGCAGTTGTTAGTGAGGTATCTTGTGGAAATGAAAGAATTAGTAGTAGTGGCATGGATTTTTTAAAAGCAATTACTTGCTTTATGTAATGACCAGAATCTACAGATGGTGCATGCTCAAGTTCTTGAGTGTCTTGAAAACCTTTGAAGCATTATTGTATTCACACTATAAATAATAGCCAATACAATATACAGGAAAGCCCTTTATTCTATTGATTGCAGTGGAACAGTACCTATTAATGTACGGGTCATGGTGCATCGTGTCCACGCTATGAGGACATGGCAGGGGTGTCGAGAGCTCACAAAGAGTTAACTGAAAATTTTTACAAGAGCTGATTTCCAACTTCCACTTTGAAAGGTAGAGTTCCTCTGGGATCGGGAGCACCGGCTGGTGAAGTCAAACTGAACCCCATTGCCAACAGTTCTCCATCAAGTCACTGTTGCCACTGCAGAAGACCAGAGTAGACCTTGGCTGATGCAGTAAGTGCAAGAGGAGGAGAATCTACAGCCTAAGTGATAGCTTGTGCTTCTTGGCCAGGCTTAGAAGCTGAAAGACCAAGAATGGCTTTTCACAAACACCTTTCACCAACAGAGCCTTCCTAAAAATCACTTGATTACTTTCATTTCCTACCCATTTAGGACTTGCAGATGGGATTGCCCAGATGATACATTTGTTCATTTGTTCAGCAATTCCTGATGAAGCATCAGTTATGGGCCAGGTCCTTTGCTAGGCATTTGTTGGAGAAATAGTGCGTTCCACTATTTCTTGACTTCAGGGATCTTGTGTTCATTGCTTCTGTTTTCCCCAAGGCGCTTGGCACAGTATATGACACATAAGGAGCACTCCATGAAGGTAAATGGAAAGAAAAAAAATGACAGTACACTGTCATTTGCAGCTACCGATGCAGTCAGATGCCAGGAAAGTAGCATCTGATCTCCTAATAACCTACACATATCCCTTAATACAAATCGCATCGTACATAGTGAGACCAGGTGGGTAACTTCAAATTCTGCTTACTCCATTCTTTATGACTCTGTCATTTTCAATGGCTTGGCTATGGGACAGTTATATAGAGACTTGGAAGCATGAGAGCAAATCACTGGTGTGCACCCAGTTCACCAGCACATGTGGACCCATCACAAAGATGTCCTGTTTTTTTCATCCCTCACTTCAGTAAGAATATGATGCCACTGCCTTTCTGAAATCCTCTTTGGATGTTAGTGGCAATCCACTTGCATTGCCACGTTCACATGAGTGTTATTATGCATCCATGGACCATCATTTGAGTCGGTGGCATAACCACTAAATGGAGGGCAGCAGTGGAAGAGGTGAAGCAGAGATACCTGTCAGGCAGCAGAGTGCCGGCAAAGTGGAGAACGTCTGGATAGCCCGTGTGCATGTTTCTGTAACCCTGGTGAGCATGTGCATAGATAAAAACGATAGCCACTAATGATAGCAGAGTGTGCATTATGCGCTACGCACTATGCTAGTAATTTTATATGTGTTAGCCCACCCAGCTCTCTTAACAGTCCTCATAGAGTGGATGCTTGCTCTAGGCCCAGTTACACATGAAGAAGCTGATAATATATTCATGGCCACGCAGTTCATGATCTTAGTCACTACCCTGTATTGTGGTGTAAATGTTTAATACAACATGGTTAAAAGAATGAATTATTAATGGACAGTTGGTTGAGTGGGAAGGGGGACTTATTCCTGCTTGCTCCATATTTTCACTTGCACAAAAATGTGAGGGGGGTTGGGAAACGGAAATCACTGTTTGTTGTCTTGGTTCTGCTGCTTTATAAATTAGTCCAGTTCTATTTGGTAGCCTCCCAATCAAACCAGTAACGGATAAGTCAGTCGTTATGAAAAAAAATTCTGAAATGAAAATAGAACTACACCATATTAGTACGGTGATGAGTCACATCACCAAAATAGAGACACTTTGTAAGAACTGTTTTCAAAACCCCGAGTAGAAACAGAAAGCTATAGGATGTGCAAACATTTAGCAGTGGTATTTGGTGTTGGCGGAAATCATTTGTGCAATTACCTATAGATTCTAACCACATTGGGAGCAAATATTAACTATATTTCTCATGGGATTTTGGACTTACTCAACTGTTTTGTAAATTATTGGAGTTACGTGCATTTTTGAAAAGCTCTGTACTTGTCTGTTTGACAAGAGATAAAAAGGGGATGGGCATTAACACCAATCCACTTAATTTATAACTCTACTTTGGCAGTGTTTTATAAAGAATAGACCCCTGCTGCCTTAAGGTAATTGCTATTACATTTTAGTTGCAACTGTCATTGGGTGAAGATGTCGAACTAAGCCTGGGTCTCTGGTCTCGACTGACAAATGCAAGGCATAAATTTCTGACCCATCTTATCTTTTTAATGAGTATTTAGTAACAACCCACCATTTGCTGTGCAAAGTTCAGACACTGTTTTGTTTACTAATAAAAAGTAAAGAATAATATCAATTTTAGTTCATTTAAAATTGATTATTGGTTAATAAAGGGAGACTAAAGATCTTTGTGAAAAACATCAAACTATTTTTCCAAAGTAAGCTGTGTTTCTTCTGTCCCAGTCCCATCTGTAAGGGTAAGATGAATTAAAGTCCAATTTTATTCATCTTTTGTGTGGACAGCTATTGGACAGAGATAAGCCAAAGTAGATTTCCTATCATAGTGTTTCTCAAAAAGGTGTTCGGGGCATCTGGGTGGCTCAGTCGGTTAAGCATCCGACTTCACCTCAGGTCATGATCTCATCGTTTGTGGATTAGAGTCCTGCGCTGGCCTCTGTGCTGACAGCTCAGAACCTGGAGCCTGCTTTGGCTTCAGTGTCTCCCTGTCTCTCTGACCCTCCCCTGCTCACACTCTGTCTCTCTCTCAAAAATAAATATTAAAAAAATTTTTTTAAAGGTGTTCAGGGGTGCCTGGATGGTTCAGTTGGTTATGTGTTAAGTGTTCAGCTTCGGCTGACATCACAATATCATGGTTTGTGAGCTTGAGCCCCGCCTCAGGCTCTGTGCTGACAGCTCAGAGCCCGGAACCTGCTTTGGATTCTCTGTCTCTCTCTGCCTCTCCCCTGCTTGCATTCTGTCTCACTCTGTCTTTCAAAAATAAACATTAAAATTTTTTTTATTTTTATTAAAACAATTTTTTAATGTTTTTATTTATTTTTGAGAGAAAAAGCAAGCATGAGCAGGGGAGGAGCAGATAGCCCATTGCAGGGCTCAAACCCATGAACCATGAGATCATGACCTGAGCTGAGGTCAGACGCTTAACCGACTGAGCCACCCAGGCGCCCCCCCCCCAAAAATTTTTTAAAGGTGTTCAGAATTCTTGAGACACTTGTCAATCCAAAACTCCCAAACTCCATTCAGTATCTACCTAATTTTGTGTACAGTGGTTGCCTAGTAACCCACATCTTTTAACAGGATCCCCCAGTGAATCTGACTAAGTATGAAGACCACTGAGCAAACTGGTCTTCTAGTTCCTGAGTTTGACTCTTCCCTTTATCTCGGCATTGTATTTGTAGCCCATTCTAGCTCTGGCATCAGGAAACTCAGTTCTTGGTGCTCAGCTGGCCATTGTTAGGTCCTGTACACTCTATTTATTGCCAATCCTAACCGTCTACCAGCTGATTAAACATTTTCACTTGGGGACAGGTAGCAATATTGAGTAATATTTAAGAGCACAGACCCTGGAGCTAGACTGCTCTGGTTTCAGTCCCTGCATGGCTACTTAAAGCATTGATACACAGATGAGCATGTGTGTTCTTGGCCAAATTGCTGTATGATCGTAAGATCTTGAGACATTGATTTCCTCAAAGGTAAAGTTAAGATAGCCATAATAACAGACTTCATGGGCTTATCTTGAGGATTAAACGAGTTGATTAAATGAATTGGTCCTTGGATCCTCTGTTCTTCTCACCTACAATGACTCCTTTTGTTAGTTTGTCCACTTTTCTGGCTTAAAATATTACCTAAATGCTTACAGCTCTCAAATCATATCTTTAGTCCAGTCCTCTTCTGAACTCCAGATTTACATGCTCAAATTTTTCAGAATCTCTGTGTGGATGTTTAATAAAACATCTCAGACTTCATCTTTTCAAACTGAACTGATCATCTTCTGAACAAACCTTTTATACCTGCGGTGGTCCCTTCCTCAGATGGTGGCAATTTTCGCCTTGCTCTTCAGGCCAAAAACCTTAGAGTCATTCTTGACACATACTCCACACGTAATGCGTCAGGAAATCCTATTGGCTCCNCCCGACGCGGGGCTCAAACTCACGAACCGCGAGATCATGACCTAAGCGAAAGTCGGACGCTCAACCGACCGAGCCACCTAGGTGCCCCTGGCTCCATTTTTAAATTCTGTTCAAATTTCCATGTCTCTTCATCACTCCCACAGCTATCGTACTGATCCAGGCCACTATCATACATTGTTGCAACTGTCCCGTGCTTCCACCCTTGTCTCTGAAACCCGGATCTGTTATCCATACAGTAGCCAGACTAATTCCTATAAGAATTTAGGTCAGATCCTGTCACTCCTGTTCATAATTTTCTGAAGATTCTCGATCTCACTCAACATAAAAGGGTCCTTAGGGTGTCCCGGAAAGCTGTACATCACTGGCCGGTCAATTTCCTCTCTGAGGTTACTCTTGCTGCCTTCCCCATCCTCAGCAGCCTTCTTGCTGCTGCTTTACTCACCAGACCTCAGGGCCTTAGTACTGTTTGTGTCTTCTACATGGACTACCCTTCTCCCAGATACCTGTATAGCCAGTCTCCTTCAAGCCTTTGGACCAAGTGTTATCTTTACCATGGAGCCTTTATTAAATACCTATTTAAAATGGAAATCTCTTTGTGCCTTTGGCCTTTCTGATATGCCTTAACCCATTGTATTCTTATAGTCTTCTTCTAGTATGCTGTATACTTATTTATCTTTGTTTTTGTTTGTTTAGTATCTCCTTTCCCTAGAATCTATGCTTCAAAAGATATTTGTTCATTCCGTTCATTGCTATACCCCTAATACCCTAAAACAGTATGTGACGTATAATAAGTGTCCACATATTTGTTGAATGGATGAACGCATGAACAATTTAGACTTAATTTAGAACATGGTTTATAATTTCCCACAGATTTCTGTCTTGGCTCTTAAGCTATTAAACATTTTTTGTCATACTCTTGGTCAGGAATATTTTTGTTACAAGGCTGTAAAATCACCGTAAAATTCTACTTAATCACAGATATGTCACACACAAATTACAAGTTCAAAGAATGTTAACTTCAGGTAAGGCGTGACCAGGAGCTCAGCTTTGTCACCCCGGGTAGGTGACATCCAGTTTCTCATCTCCACCTTCAGTGTAGACCCAGCAGCTGTTACCAGACTCTTTGTGGTGGAAAGTAGGTTGCTTTAATGCAGGGGTTTATATCTCCTTAAGCCCTAAGGAAATATCTCCTAACATCTCATTTGGTTTGTTTGGATTTCGTGCCCAACCCTAGATCTATTCTCTGTATTAAGATGGACCAAGCACCTGGTGGCCGTAAGCCAGGTAGAGACTAACTCTGATGTTAAGGGAAGGATGGGCACTACCTGCATGACTTGAGGGTGAGAAGGGGGAAAGCCAGGGAACTTTTTGACAGAAGAATGGGAGAATAGTTGATGGGGAGACAGCTGATGTTCTGGTGTAACAGTAATGAGTATGTGCTTATTAAATTAAATATGATAGCATAAGGTTTGGGGATTCAAGCCAAAATAACATATGGAAGTACTGATGGATTTTTTTCATTCATTCAAGAAGTGGAATAGCATCTGCAAAAGCACAGAGGTATGAAAATGTTTGACATGTTTGGAGAGCTGTGAGAAGTTGGTGTGAAGTGAGTGAAAGTAATATATTGAAATCTTCTCAGTGTAGCAGCAGAAGCCTGAACCTAGCTCCTATCGGTCCAAGTTGGAGAATTTTTTTGAGTTTGGCTCAGCCACTGCAGAGAGGGGAATGGAGTATGCCAGTTAGCTCAGGCCTTAAAGGCACACACATGCACCCTACTGGACTGAGAAAAAGAAAAATTAGGATTGTCTTAGTGGAAGAAAGGGAAATTGGTGCTGCGAAGAGGTCAGAAGCAGAAAAAGATATGTAAATCATCTCAGAATAGACCCATGGACCAAGGTAGATCAATATGATAGGGTCACAATTTTAAAGTTCTGTGGCATCAAATGTGGTGATATTGTGAGATACAGTATGAGAATTGTAAAATTCCCTGCCTCTTTTTTTTTTTTTCGAAGTATCATTCCAACTCCCTTCATCAGCTATGGAGTTATATATGTGTCCTTCCAAGGGTCACAGCCAGAGAAGCAAGTCCAGCAAGTCAGGTGACCAGGCATAGCTGAGTCCTCTCATTCAAGGTAGACTTTTCTTTAGTTTCATCTTGGGATTTAAGGGATACTTTGAGTAGAGGAAATAAAGCCTAAATGTTAATTAAATTTTGTCCTTGCTTCTCTACTTATAGATCTAATCAGGGAATTCAGGAGTGAAATCTGAAGGTTTGGCTGATCCTTCTCTTAGAGTCCATTTTATTCAGTCCCTAAGATACCACTCAACATCCTTCTTCTCTTCACTGCCAAGTGGAATATGATATGGACAGCCATAATAAATACTTTATTCTTCTTGGCATCCCAGATTTTGGGGGAAGAAAAAGTGGTTGTCTGATAAGAGAGGACTGATGGCCAGAGAAGTGGGGAGTGTGAGGATAGAACGCCGATGACTTTGTCCTTAGGAAGAACATTCAGGACTGCCTACACCTCTCAGTGTAGGTGTGCTCATGGGTGAAAGTAGAAATCAGGGTGTCTCTCTGTGTCTGTTCCAAGGCTCCGTCATGTGCTCACTCCACTTTGTGCACATCTCTGTTGCCTTGCTGGCATAATTAAGCACTCCCAATGCCGCTGCCCCAGTTTCTAGTCCGTGGGTATGGAGAGCTGCCCTCACCCGTGCCAGCCCCCAGCATGTTCCCTTGTTAAATTATGCATATGCTAATGAAGTGTGAAAATCAGCCAAATAACAACTCTTTCTAATCATTTAAGGTCCCAAGAGCAAAGGAGCTTTTTTTTTCCCCCTCTTCTCTTAATTTTGGGGTGGCTGTTATGATTTGCAAGCCAATCGGAAGCACAATTCTCTGGGTGTTTCTCCTCTCCCAGTTCCCTTCCACAGAAATGAGGCTAATTGGCATTCTCACTTCTACCTCAAGTGAGAAGAGTCTTCTGGAAAACCAGTGACCTACTGTGCCCTTTTCATTTGCATCTGGGGCTGGATAATCCATAGTTTTACATGCATACACAGAGCAGTCCCGAAGGGCAATTAACTAGACTAAATTATTTCCTGCCCCCCGGAGAGCCAATGTTTGAGAACATCCCTCCAGAGATGGTGCATGCCAAGGCCCTTGTGTTGTGATTACATTTTACCTTTGCGTTCCAGTCAGCAGCTCTGAGTCTTTGCCAGTCCATTTGTTATCCTCGCAGACCTAGTCATCTTCTCTGACTTCCTGATCTGGCCTCTGCCTGCCTCTCTGACCATCTTCTATACCGTCCAACCGCCCTATCACTTGCCTTGCACCACCATGGGTCTTTTGGATGCAGCTCTTCCCTCTTCTTGGAAAGATTTACCCACACATCTTCATGTAGCTGGTTTCCTCCCATCCTTCAGTCTCAGCTCACTTGTCATTCTTAAGAGAGGCCAGCCCTGACCACCTACCTAATGTTGAATCCTATCCATCATCATTGTATGTCACCCCCTCTTTATTCCCTTCAGAGCGCTGATTATTGATACTATCTTTTTTCTTTTTACTGCCTCCTCATCCTTGAGGGCAGGGGACTTTGTCCCCTTTGCTAACATATCTCTAGGGCCCAGCACGTGCCTGGCACAGAGGAAATATGCAATAAATGCCATTGTTTAAATTCTAGAGAAACTCTGAACAGTTTCTCCTGTCATAGGAGGTTTTGTCTCTCTGGCCATCTTACCTGAGACTATTTATTCCTCCAGGGATGGGAATTTGTTTTATTCATATTTGTTTTGCATGTTGAGCATGCATGTCAGCTATACTGTTACTACAGACTGTGTTTTTGAGTCCCAAATTATTGATGATAGTGGGCATTTCACTGAAGGTTTTACAGAGAGACTGGGGGGGCGGGGAGGGGAGTACCTCACACCCCCTCTCTTTTCTCTCTCCCGTGGCTTGCCATTCACCCCTCAAGTTTCAGGTATTTTCCCCCTCCTGTCCATCCACTCATCCACTCAGAAATTCTCTTTCCCCCCCTCCTTTGTCCTGAGAAAATCAGCTGTTGCCCTCAGATTCTACCCTACACAGCAAAACAAAAGTCTCATAGTGATCTGAACAGCGGCTACCTTTTGTTCCTCAAGCACACTCCTTAGGGAACTGAGTTCATTCCAACATATTTGAATGAATAAATCACAGCTTAGATGTTATCTTGGTCCCAACTGATCTGAGCCCTTCTTTCATTTTATTCATTTATTCAACAAATGCTTACTAATGTTTGTGCCAGGTGCTGGGAATACAACAGTGAGCAAGATTGATTTCCTGATGCTAAGGTCTTTGGTAGAAACTCAGGAGGATGCATGAATCCAGAGGTTTGTGTGAGTCTAAACCTCCAAGTAGAAAGGTTTGCCTCTGCTGTTGCAACAGATACCATTGTAAACCAAAGGATCCTATTGAAAGCATACCCTTCAGCACAGATTTTAAAGTACTTTTCCAAAGTACCTAATGCCCAGGTTGTAGGTTTCTCTGTCCAAACTCAACCTCCCTAGTTTGGAGAAAAATTTCTCTTACTTTTTTTTTTTCTTAAACCAGAGTGTGCTAAAGAGAAATTATGTTTGCCGGGGGTGGAAATTCTCATCACCTCTAAAATGTGAACAGAGGAAGTTGAAACTGAACTGTGTTTTTCAGAGCTTTACATGAATTTCTTTTCTTTCTCTTCCAAGAACACACACACACACACACACACACACACACACACACACAGGAAGCCAGCATGTAGCTGAACCACATGAGGAAGCCGGAGGCAACTCTTGAGATGGTGCCATATAGCCTGGAGGGGAGAGAGGGACAGATTCCCGTTACCAGCTGGAAGACCAGGCTTCTTCCAGATCTGCTCAGTTTTCGCACTGCCTCATGGAGCAGAGATTGGAAAAAGAGTTTGCTCCTCACCTTCCTACTACAGTGACTAGATAGTGAAAGAGATTGAGTGGTTGGTTCAGAGATGTTTCCTGTTACTAAAGCAGCATGATCAACCTGTCAAGATTTCAGCTTAAAGAAAAAGGCAAGTGTTGGAAACTGGTGGCACAGGAGCAGAACTCTGCCTCCAGGTGGCTTAGGTTTGGCCAGTAGAGAGTTGCCTCAATGTTTACATATTTTTTAAGGAGTTGCTAACACTTAAGAATCACAAAGTTTAAAAAATACCTATATTTCCACCTTCTCTTGGGAACTCTGATCATCTGGCCAGAGCGAACACAACATCCTTCATGGCCATAAGTAGCTGATGGGCTGCCATAGTTCCATCCTAGTCTGCTCCACTCCTGGAAATGACCTGCCTGGTCATTGGAGTTTGCAATCCCCAACACAATCATGAGGAGGAAAATAATTGAGTGGTTCTAAGCACTGTGTTTATTTGTTTGATTGTTGATAGACGGTAAAGTTCAATCCTAGATCTGCTACTCAAGAACCAAGTGGCCTTGGACAGATCCACCTGATGCTTCAGCTCTTCCCCTGCAAAATGGAGATTTGTTAAAATAACAACTTCATAGAGTTGTAAGGAATGAGCAAGATAAACCCTAGAAAGCATTATGCATTAGATTGGGATTATAATAAGCACAAAGTAAATAACAAGTGTTATTGTCATTAGCTGGGTCATAAAGAGAAGTCTTTGCAGATGATTGCATTAAAGGAGATTTTAGGGGCACCCAGGTGGCTCAGTTGGTTGAGCATCCGACTTCAGCTAAGATCACGATTTTGCAGTAATCACTGTTCAAGCCCTGCTTCAGGCTCTGTGCTGACAGCTCAGAGCCTAGAGCCTGCTTTGGATTCTGTGTGTCCCTCCCTGTCTGCCTCACGCAAGCCCTCTCTCTGTCTCTAAAAAATGAATAAACATTAAAAAAATTGTTTTTTTTTAAACAAAGTAGATTTTAGAGGGGCACCTGGCTGACTCAGTTGGTGTAGCGTATAACTCCTCATCTTGGAGTTGTGAATTCGAGCTCCATGTTGGGTGTAGAGATTACTTAAAAAACTAAAAATAAAAAATCTTTTAAAGTTTTCATTTATTTATTTTGAGAGAGAGAGAGAGAGAGCAGAGGAGGGACGGAGAGAGAGAGAGAGAGAGAGAGAGAGATAGAGAGAATCCCAAGGAGGCTCTTCACTGTCAGCACAGATCCCATAAACTGTGAGACTTGAGCCAAAGTTAAGAGTTGGATGCCTAGCCAAGTAAGCTACCCAGGTGCCCCTAAAAATATCTTTCGAAAAGGGACACTTGACTGGCTCAGTTGGTAGAACATGCTACTCTTGATCTCTGGGCTGTGGCTTCAAGCCCCATGTTGAGTATAGAGATTACTTTAAAAAAAAAATAAAATCTTCAAAAAAAAATTTTACAAGTCCTATAGTTTTATTGCATTCCAGAGTTTTTTCTCTTTCTCTGAAGACTGATCTGTGATAAGAAGGAACTTTCTGGGTTACATCATACTCAAATGTGTCTTTACTTTTTCCTCTGCCATTCTGGGGGGATGTGGGAAGAGGGAGGGGAAAATGAAACCAAATCTCATGCCTCTCCAGGTGATACTAAGAAGTATTAGGATGGATAAAAGAATAAAACAGGTGATTAGAAAAAAAGCACACATGCACAGTAAAGGGTTATAAACTAAGAGCTCAGAGAAAGCAGCGGGCAATGTAAATATCTTCAATTGCCTGTAAGTAACCCGGTCCCCCAAGAAAAGCCCTTTGGCGGTGATTACTGGTAGCTCCCCAGGCGGATGGAGTGCTGTGGCAGCCAGGAGTTTCAGGAAATGGCAGTGTCTTTCTTATCTGGATGTGGGATAAACAGGAAAGTGCCAACTTCATAATTGATACCTGGCTGGCTATCTCAGGGAGCACTTAACTTGACAACCTGTGTGAACCACAATCATGCATTTAAAGTAGTGTTTACTGAAGCGTAAACGTGCCGCAGGAAAGTGGAGAGTCAGTGAACAGGGCTGGGGGCTGTTCTAGAGTCATTGTGGATCTCAGACATGATCCTGATGAGGGGGGCTTTTCTCAAAAACACTCTACACACTGGTGGGCAAGTTTTGTTGTTTGTTTGCTTCTCTTTAGCATCATAACCAATCATGACTTTTACAAGTTGATCCCCTTGTATTCATTTCTAAATTTGCTTCTAACTTAGGTATGTCCAATCCTAAAATTTCATGATTCTGATTTGTCAGTATGTCTAAGACCAAGCGCACTGGGAAATTGGCATCGTGTAAAGTTAAGGTAGTAGAACCTTCTTTTGTGGGATGAAGATACCTAATTTTATAGAAAAATGAACAGTGTTCTAGTATCTATTTGGCAGTCATTCTTATTAAAGAGTGAAGATCTAGGAGAAAATAAGTTCTGTTAATATGTTTATCAATCACATCTAACACTTACTTAATAGTAAATTAAAGACCAACATATAGTTACATTGTATATATTTGGAATTCCAAAGCTGAATTGATATTAATTCCAATTTGCCATTACCAGGAGTTAGGATCTTTACTCAAGATGCAAACAGGATAAATAAGATTGTAATGGAGAAAGTGCCCCAAGGAGTGTTGTCTTGAATCCAACTTTCTGCCAGAGCTCCTAGTGCTAATATGTTTCTTAATTAAGATAGGTCTGAAGAATTTTCATTCATGGCAATTTTTCAGGGTGATAGAGAAACATCCTGGCATAAAAGTAATGACCAAATACCTTATATGGATCCATCAAAACTCATTCATTGTTTTGGAGAACTGAGGCTGTACTCACATTTTAGTTTTTAGTCACTGAGATGGCATATGGAATGACTGATAGATGATGGATGGATGGATGGGTGGATGGACGGATAGATAGGTAGGTAGGTAGATAGATAGATAGATAGATAGATATTCACTGAGAAAACCTTTGCAGATATTTTCATAATACAAATGAAAGTGGGAGTCGGATCCAATTTGGGGAGAAAATAGGCTGAAACATTGCTTTCTCTTATCTCCATTTAAAGAAAGAAAGGATAAAGCCTGTTGTTCTCCTTGACATACAGGTTTTGAGGTATTCTCATCAGTATTTCACCGTTGCAGAACATTTTCTTCCACTACGGGCCAAGTTCCATAGATCCAGGGATTACTTGCCAAAGGCACACAAGCAGGCACGTACAGGAAGATGTGTGCACACACTCCTGTCTGATTTCTCCCTGATATTCTCTTTATGCAATAAGTTACTAGTGTGGCTCACTAAGGCAGAAACACAGTGTCTTGGTCCCTCTATCCCCCAGCAAGATCATGCCAAAATTTCTCCACGCTCTGAGAGGGAATTGATGTTTAGTGGTTAAAGTCCTTGGTCCTGAGAGACTTCATTTCCTGTTCACGGAAAATCATCACCCCTGCTTTCACAGAGCCTGTGATGTTTCCAGAGTTAACCTCAGAAAATCTTCATTTCAGGCCAGCTGATAACACACTGTAGCCAGAGTCATAAATTAAACCTGGGGATGAGACTCTGGCCATGTGTGCATCCGTAATAGAAAGAGATCACAAATAGCCATTAAGTATTCTTCTATTACATGGCTCTCTGTAGCTGTATAATATGCTGCTCTATAAATGTCCTTTAATTTACCCACCCTGGCTTCTATTCTTAGGTACTTGATTGTTTCCAGTTTTTCCATATCTTAACCTTTATTGTACCTATGTAGTTCTGCCTATCAGGAAGAAATTTCCCAAAAGCTGAATTTGGATCCAAACATGTGACAGCAGTTTATTTTTATTTTTTTTTAATATTAATTTTTCAGAGAGAGAGAGAGAGAGACAGAGCATGAGGGGGAGAGGGGCTGAGAGTGAGGGAGACACAGAATCCGAAGCAGGCCCCAGGCTCTGAGCTGTCAGCACAGAGCCCAGTGTGGGGCTCTAACTCCCGAACTGTAAGATCATGACCTGAGCCGAAGTCAGACACCTAACTGACTCAGCTACCCAGGTGCCCTCATTTATAGCAGTTTTAAGAAATTTTTTCTATTTGGATATATTTTCCTATGACACTGTTATATTCACATTTCTATCTACCCTCCCCCTTTTCTGTGTATCTTTATCTCTCTCTTCTTCTCTTTCTCTCCCTTCTTCCCTCCCCCAACTGCATGGCACGCACATACACACTGACTCTCCTCAGTTAGGTCAGGCATTTGACGTGGGGAAATAACCAAGGTTATTCAAACACCAAGGTGGTTAGCATACGTGAAGCATAAGTTGGAAAAAATAGACAAGAAAGAAAATAACTATTGAGGAGTTTGTTTGGAGGCTCTCAAGCCTTTTGGTACAGTGTGATTTGTGTAATGCATGAAAGAATTGGAGGAATAATTGGCAGGTCAGGCTAAAATATTAATTGCTACAAGCCATCCCTGTGGACTTTGTAACGTTACTATAACTTGATGAGAGATCATGACTATGCCACACGGCTAAGAGCTACTTTAAAGGAAACTCCTGGATCCTGAGCTTCCTAGATTAATGCTGAAACTTGGATATTCAGGGGGTACAGAGTAGTATCTTTATTTTTATTTGAAGTAACAGTATTAAGACCAGTAGCTATAAGAGAATTCTGCGTTGGATGGATGAATTCACTTCATTCACAGCATTTTATTTCATCCTTTATTTGAACCTCGTTGGATTTGATCTGCCTCAAATGAATTGTTTTCATGAAGCATCATATTAAGGCAACATTGACTCTGTGAAACTGTGGTAGATTGAAAGGCAGATTCATTTTTCCCTTGTTAATAATTAATGTATATACTTTTTGTCTAAAACTTTTGTCTCTTGTTTTAATGCACATCTCTATGTCCTTCTTTCAGGAAAAATGTCTTGCCTGGGTATGATATAAAGCCAGAGATTCAGATAAAATGTGAAATACTTGCGTGAACATCACTTTTCCAAACATCCAGATGTTGGCGTTCATGCAGACTAAATATCCAGGTGGTCAAGTGACTGCACACATTTGGAAAGCTGGCATCAGATAGGCAACTGTAATTGCCAGGCTCTCTCCTTATGCATGTAACTCAGTAGACACACTTTCACATCTGTTTCTTATGGGAATCAGAGAGAGAGAGAGAGAGAGAGAGAGAGAGAGAGGGGCCAAATAACGTGATGGATAAGAGCAGAGTTTCAGGCTTAGGCCTGGAGCAACATGCTGACACTGCCATTACTAGCTGTGTGATTTGGGGGCAGGTTTAGTTTGTGTATCTATTTCAGTTTCCTCACTTGTAACTTGGGGATAGTACTGTATCATCAGGGTGGTGTTGGGTGTGGGAGTGAAGTAACGCTATATGAGGAGGTTCGCATAGTCCACAGCAAATCTTAAGTTCTGTCATAGTGTAAACCGTCCTCACTGTCGCCATCACCTGAGATGTGGACGAGAAGTGGAAGGAAGGTGTCCTGTTTGGGGACTGAGGACTCTATTCTCACAAAGGCCTTGTTATTCCTATCCATCCCTGCCATTCACCCAACATAAGTGATGCCTTGACCGTTGACAATGAAATGAGATGTACATGACTGAGTAAATGAATGAGTAATGTGAACACCAGTGACACACCACTGCGCTCTAGATCTATTTGAGGTGGCTTCTGAAGAAAAGGCAGAAAGAGAAGGAGAAAGTTTCAGGACCAGCAACAGGAAAAGAACACCTAACTGTGGAGAATGCTAATACTAAAGGCATAGTGACGAATTCTTTCTTTCATGCATTCATCAGGCATTTTAGATTCTTTTCTGGCCAGGCACTAGAGCAAAGCTTGGAGTGTTTGAAGAAAATGAGGAGCAATCTAGTAACAGCCTAGGACGGGGAGAGGAATACGCCAAAGATAAGGATAGAACACATCACACTTAGAGTTTGGGTTTTATCTCGGCAAGTTGAGGACTGACTTTTGCTACTGTACAGTCAGCCTGTAAGTTCTGCCCCACTGCTTGCTCTAGCCTCCTTTCCACCCCTGGTTCCTTCAGGTTTGGCAATAGGCATTCAGTAAACATTGGTTCTTAATTTTAGGAAGGTAGAGATTATCATTTTCTTGTTATTTTTCTGATTCTTTAAGTACTGTCCGTATTTTCAGTAATTCAAAACAAAATATCCCACAATCAATTCACTGACCCATTCATTCAACAGGTATTTAATAAAACAGGTATTGTTTTCCAGGTTTTGTGCTACAGGCGCTGATCCCAAAGATGATGAAAACTTTGTTCCTCCACAGCTCTACGAAATGTTGACATAATAGGACCAAAACAAATTGTGGTTCTGTCGTAAAGGAATAAGTGTTTTACTGTGGGAGAGAAAATCTTCTCCCCTAACCTCACTTTTCGCAATTATATATTTCTAAAGAACAATTACATTGAGCCATTCTATGGATACATAAAAACTACCTATTTTTTAAAAAACAAAAACAAAAGCTGCCTAATTTAGTGCCCAGGCTCTCCAATTCTAACAAAAACCAAAATGTACCGCCTATAACTCAGTAGCAGACCTCACCTTCATCCTCAGCTTTGTCCATAATGCATGTTACTAATGCAAGAAGTCATTCTATCAGTTCTGGGCACTGGACTGCACAGAGGGAGGGAGACCCACACCTGCCTTATGCAGAGCCTGTGACGTTTCTATCAATAGCATCTGAAAATCTTTGTATCAATCTAGCTGATTACACAGTGCCGCCTGAGCCATAAATTGAATGTGGGGACGAGAAGATGACCAAGGGTGCATCTGTAATGTTTATGAGCTATAAGGTCATTGCAGGAAACAGCAAGAAACATAGTTGTAATAGGCTGTGGGCCTCTAAGGAAATTATTAATTAAATTTTATCTTCTCCCCGGCATGCTTCAGTGCCACCACTGTGAGTCTTTAGACCTGGGGAAAGTACGGCTCCGTAATAACTGGCCTTATCGTCGGACTGGCAATCATTTAATATGCTCCTTTGTCTGACACCCGTCATGAACTGCAGCATGGGATGTCAAGGTTTCTGCAAATGCCAATAGCATGCCTCACTGTACCTCAGGCCCAGGGTACAGATCTCATGATAGAAAACCCGAGTCAGCAGTGAGCACAGTCATCCATTTTCTGGAAACGAGGTGTGGCCACGGTCCCCTGACCAGCACCCTGCCCCGTCAGTTTCCAATGGTATCTCCAGAAGAGCTAAAATCACCTCCAAAAGACCAAAGGAAAAGAGGCTCGAGTGTCGCTGTGTTGACACCATGGAGGCGGGGTGCTGTTTTTGAGTCTCTGACTTGAGGCGCAGACTCGGAAAATCAGAGCTGAAATGTCATTCCCAGCTACTTTCTTTGAGAGATTTCCCAGATGGATTGGCTCAGCCCACGGATCAAATGGCATTTTTGTTGTTGTTCATAACTGCTTGCTGTGTCAGCCAGCTGTGTTCATCCTGCCTCACACTGGATCCCCTACATTAAATGTTTTCTGATCAGCTGGCAGCCATGCTGAGGACCCACAAAGCAGATTGGAGTCTACCTCTGTTTCTCCATAGATGGGTGGCCTTGCCCTGCTAATGGGGATTTAAGCATCTTCATTTCAGGCAAGACAGCAGGTAGAGAACGCAAGGCACAGATGGGTTTGATTAGATGCTGCGTTTTCCACATCGACACTTAAACACGCCTTCTGTGGCCCAGCTTTGTGTTTTGATGCCTCGGTCATTTGCCCCTGCTTTTACAAGTTTGAGCCACTCACTCATCTCTGGGAAATCTTTGTCGTGGAAAACCCATGGTCAAGTCTGGGAGGAGTGAACATGTAACTCGAGAGATCTCGACTGAATGCCTGAAAGGGGTGATACTGTATGCCTTAAAAGACCAGGAATGAATAAGATGCAGTCTGTAGGAAGAAGAAATGAAGAAGTGACAATACTGACAATAGCCAAGCTCCCACGTGTGCTGCATGTTTGAGGTCAGCAGCCTGTGTGGATATCACACTCCCATCTTCATCACAGCCTTCCCGATCATGCCATACCCCTGGGTATTCTCCTTGGAAGCCCTCTAATGTAGATGTTTAGGGTTAGGAGAGCTTTCTTTTCTGTATTACAATTTCATAGAAGAATCTGGCTCATTCTGTAATGAAGAACTATTTTAAGGTAGTCTGCTTTATGGAACCTGATAAGCTAGCGCTAGGGTCATTTCAGGCAGGGGATTGGTAGGAAAATATTTTCAGTGGAGTTATCACCAGACCAAGGTAGTAAATTGTCATCAGGAATGCTGGAGCCCATAGGTTTGCCACTGGAGGAAAGAAATAATTTAACCTTGGCAGTGTTTCTGGTTGTGTATAACTCTCCTAGAAGCTTCGACTCTTGAAAATGGAAGGTATTTTGAACCCTTACTTGGTCCAACACCCTGCCATTTTGATAAATTCCTTCCAACATTTTCTCGCTGAGTGAATGTCCTCCGTGCTGGCAGGTTTCATCCTCGTAGCAGTGTAGGAGAGTATTCAGTTTTTTAAACATTTGTATACCCTTATTAATATATTAGGCAAAATCTAAAGAGATCAATTTAATCAATTAAATTTTACCCATTATATTAGCCAAAAATAAATATAAATTCTAACATATAAAAGTCACTTTTGGTTTTCTATCTTATGCATAGAAAAATGGTGACTTTACCATTACTAATTTCAGCAGTGATGCTTGTAGAGTTTTTTAGTGTTTATTTATTTGAGAGAGAGAGCACAAGTGGGAGAGAAGCAGAGAGAGAGGGAGAGACAGAATCCCAAGCAGGCTCCTCGCTGTCAGTGCAGAGCCCGATGCTGGGCACAATCCTACAGACCATGAGATCATGATCTGAACTGCAATCAAGAGTCAGATGCTCAGCTGACTAAGCTACCCAGGTGCCCCTGTAGATTCCTTATTTCCTTTTTTTGTGGTACAATATATATGACAAAATACAATTTGCCTTTTTAACCATTTTTAAGTGTACAATTCAGTGACATTAATTAGCTTCACATTGTTGTGCAACTGTTTCTACCATTTCCAGAAATTCTCATCATCCCAAATAGAACTCTATACCCACTACATGATAATGTGTCATTTCTCCCTCCACCTAATTTCTGTTAACTTCTGATATATTTTCTGTCTCTATGAATTTACCTATTCTAGTTATTTCATAAAAGTGGAACTGTATGACAGTTGTACTTCTGTGTGTGACTATCTTTTCTTTATGTTGTCTTGCAAACTTTGTTGAAGACTGTTTGATCATATATAAATAAATTGCACTTTGGGCTCTCTCTTCTGTTCCGTTGATCTCTGTGTCTCTTTTTATGCCAGTATCACGCTATTTAATTATGATAGCTTTGTAATATCTTTTAAATCAGGAAGTATGATGTCTCTAGCTTTGTTCTATTTTTCTTAAGATTCCCTTGGCTGTTCTGGATCTTTTGTGGTTTTGTATGAATTTTAGGATTGTTTTTTCTATTTTTGTGAATGCCACTGGGATTTTAATGAAGACAGCATAAACTCTTTGTGTGTTGGTTTGATATCTTGTACCTTTGCTGAATTCATTTTTTCTGTAACAGGTTCTTCTGTGAATTCATTAGAGTCTTTTTTTAGATAAAAGATTATATGGTCTCTGGCTAGAGATCGCTTTGCTGCTTCCTTTCTGATTTGGATGACTTTCCTTTCTTTTCCTTGCCTGATCAACTCTGGCTTGGACTTACAGTACTTATTGAATAGAAGTGGTGAATGGGCATCTTTGTTTTGTTCCTGATCTTAAAAGAAAAGACTTCAGTTTTTCACCACTGAGTGGGGTGTTAGCTGGTAGATTTTCATAAGACTTGAACAGTGCATATGAATTTTAGAATCAGTTTTTAAAACTTATACAAAAAATACCAATGGGACTTGGATAGGGATTGTATTGACCTTGTATAAATCACTTCAAACCTAAATACCACCATGTAGTGCTATCATCTTAACAATATTGTCTTCCTATCTGTAGACACTGAATATTTCCCATTATTTTGGTCTTTAATTTCTTTCAGCAATGTTTTGTTGTTTTCGTTGTACAAGTCTTGAACCTCCTTGGTTAGTTTTATTCCTATTTTATTCTTGCCTTTTTTTATGCTATTGTAAATGGAATTATTTTCTCAATTTTCTTTTTGGATTGCTCATTGCTAATGTATAGAAACACAGCTACTTTTGTGAGTTGATTTTGTATTCTATAACTTTGCTGAATTCATTTATTAGCCCTACCAGGTATTTTTTCTGAATTCTTTAGAGTTTTTTATATATAAGATCATATCATTTAAGGGTGGAGGTAGTTTTACTTCTTTCTTTCCAGTCGGGGTGGCTTTTATTTCTTTTTCTTGCCTAATTACTAGAACTTTCAATGCTGTGTCAAATAGCAGTGAAGCAGACCTCTTTGTCTTGTTTCTGATCTTAGGGGAAGAGCTTTCAGTCTTTCACCATTGAGTATAATATAGTTACAGCTTTTTCATATATGACCTTTATCCTGTTGGGGAAGTATTTTATTTTCTGTTTTTAATTTGTTGGAAATTTTTCTCAGTTAACAGTGTTAGATTTTATGAAATGCGTTTTCTGTATCCATTGAGATGATCATTAGTTTTTTTATCCCTGTATTAATGTGTATTCTTTTGATAAGTTTTTGGCTGATAGGTTTTTATTATTGAATCACTTTTAAAATCCTAGAATCAATCCACTTTATTGGGATGAATAATCTTTCTAATATGCTGCAGAATTTGATTTTCTAATATATTGTTGGACTTTTTTTTTTATGTTTTTTATTTATTTCTAGGAGAGAGAGAGAGACAGCGTGAGCAGGGGAGGGTCAGAGAGAGAGGGAGTCACAGACTGAAAGAGGCTCCAGGCTCTGAGCTGGCAGTCAGCACAGAGCCCGACGCGGGGCTCGAACCCACAACCGCGAGATCATGACCTAAGCGAAAGTCGGACGCTTAACCGACTAAGCCACCCAGGCGCCCCTATTGTTGGACATTTTTATGCCCAAATATATATAAGGAATATTGGTTTGTAATTTTTAATATTTATTTATTTTGAGAGAGAGAGTGCTCACAGGGGAGGGCCAGAGAGAGAGAGAGAGAGAGAGAGAGAGAGAATCCCAAGCAGGCTCCTCACTGTCAGCACAGAGCCTGAGCTGACACAGGCTCAGTCTCACAAACTGTAATATCATGACCTGATCTGAAATTAAGACTCAGATGCTTAACCGACTGAGCCACCCAAGCGCCCCAAGTCAAACCCCTTTGACTTTGTTATCACAGTAATGCTGCCCTTAGAAAAAGAGTAAAGAAGTGTTGCCTCCTCTTCAACTTCTTTGAAAAAATTTGAGAAGGTCTAGTATATTGCTTCCTGTTTAAATGTTTGGAAGGATGCCTGGGTGGTGCAGTCCATGAAGTGTCCAACTCTTGATCTCAGCTCAGGTCATGATATCACAGTTCGTGAGTTTGAGCTCCACATCAGGCTCTGTGCTGATGGCCCAGAGCCTGCTTGGAATTGTGTCTCTACTCTCTGCCCCTCCCCAGCTTCTGCACACTCTCTTTCTCTATCTCTCAAGGTAGGTAGGTAGGTAGGTAGGTAGGTAGGTAGGTAGATAGATAGATAGATAGATAGATAGATAGATAGATAGATAGATAAAAATGCTCGGTAGAAATCACCGGTGATTTTTGTCTGGTTCTGGACTTTTCTTTCAGAGGTTTTAATTACTAATTCAATCTCTGTATTTGTTACAGATCTATTCAGATTTTCTATTTCTTCTTGAGTCAATTTCGGTAATTCATGTGTCCCTAGGAATTTGTCTAGCTCTCTAGGGAATCCAATTTGTTGTGGACAGTTTTTCATTATTGTTCTCTTACAATCCTTTTTTATTCCTCTGGATTTGATATTAATATTAGTGTAGTCACTTTTTGTATCTGTCGTCATGAGGGAGTTTTTCCTTGATTTTTATTAAAAGCTGAATCTGAGAAGCTTTTAACTATTTGGTCCTGAATCTCATACTGTATTTTTTAGAATTCATTGTAGGATAAAAATGTATTGCTGGTAGTAATGATAATAGCAATAATAGCTACCATTTAGTAAATGCTGTCTACATGCCAGTTGCTATGTGTGAAACAGTTTACCAATATCATCTCTCTTAACTCTTATATTCTCTCAGTTTTCAGAAAAACTGAAACGCAAAGCAGTTGTCACCTAGTTGGAGCAAAGACCCCAGAGAATTAAAAAATGAGATTTCATCTTGCTTAGGATTAATCCAATGCTTGAGTCCACAGAAATTACCAAATCTACAGTACATTTTCTGTCATGTATGCCTGTTAGTAGTAGGATGTTTTATATCCTCTTGGGGCTGACATTATCCATTACCACAGATTGCTCCAGGGGTTCCTTGGATCCAGAAAAGGGGAACATGGAAGGATGATATATTTGAATGAAAAGATGGTCTATGTAGCTAGGCTGTCCCTGTGTCCTAGATAGACAGAGTATCTGGATATTTCATATTAAAAACAAAAACAAAAAAAACCCTCACAGCACTTAAGATTGGCTATTAGGAGGATAAGATATTTTGGGCAAAGCTGACACAATGAGAGACAGTCTTCCCTAAAATACCTTTTTAGTTGTGCTTTGTTTTTTTATACAGAGCAAAACTTAGAAGAGACCACCCAACACAGAAGCAAGCAGAGGGAAGGTAAAAGACAGAAGGAACCTCACTTATCTTTGGGTGCTGTCATTCAGTCCACTCACTATATTGTTTCAGACATTTTTATAGGTAATCCAGAGTGAGTGTGCTGATGTCAGGAAGAAAGTGCCCTACTGGCTCTAGTTGACCAAACTACAGAGGAGTTACAGGAGTGAGACCATTCCTATGGTTGTAATACAGTCTGGATCATGTAAACTGCAGTCTGAAAGAAGAGCATGGAGCTTAGCTCTGCTTTGTGCAGACCTTTTGAAAAGATGAAATGAGAAGTCAAAAGAGAAAAGACACCACCTCCCTAGAATTATATCATACTTATTAATCATGGTAGGGCCAAAAGGAGTTCCTGGAATTCAAACGGTGGGGCACAGAATGGTCATTCCCCGTAATCCATTGTGTTTTCCAAGTTGCTCTCCTTCAGCAGGATAATACTGTTTAATCCCTTATGCTGATTTAAAATTCCATCAGAGGGAAGTAATGTGTTTCTGTTCTGGAGGTTTGCTATGGTAAATGCATTACTGGATTAACTTTATCTTCACTATTACAGGGGTCTTTTAGGTGCTAACACAATTTTGAAATGAAATAAAACAAAACAAGAACTCTTCTATTTGAAAATGCATTTTCCACCTCAGAACTCATTTGTGGTAGCCATTAAGTGGTATCTGACATCTGAAAAGCTGAAATCTTGTCCTTTAGAGGCAGAGGAGCCTTACCAGCCAAAGGACTGGACAATCAAAACCCGTAAATGGGGGGCACCTGGGTGGCTCAGTCGGTTAGTGTCCAACTTCTGCTCAGGTCATGATCTCGCAGTTCTTGAGTTTGAGCCCTGCGTTGGGCTCTGTGCTGACAGCTCAGAGCCTGGAGTCTGCTTCCAATTCTGTGTCTCCTCCTCTCTCTGCCCCTGCCTCACTTGTACTCTGTCTCTGTCTGTCTCTCAAAAATAAATAAATGTAAAAAAAAAAATTTTAAACCTGTAAATGGTCTGGGATCAGTCTAGTTTGAGGTCCAAATGAGGCTTTCATCCTTATGCCTTATTCTTTGGGGTATTAAAATAATTTTCTGATGGAATGAGATTGGTTGTTCTTAAGTTTTTGTTGCTGCAGAAGCCTTTCAGCAAAAGAAATTTCACTGTGTGTCTAAATAAATAAAATAGATGACAGTACTGGTGGAGGAGGGAGGTGAAATGCCTTCCTCTTCTTCCCTAGTGGTGGGCCCTGAGGGCTTTTGCAGAGCAGGGCTTTGGTTTCGTTACTGGAATGCATTCCACTCAAATGAATTCAAATGCATAAACATGTTCCCATTAAAAACAATTCAAACAACACAGAAGAATATAAATTTGTTTTAATATTTATTTATCTTTGAGAGGGAGGGAGACAGAGTACAGGCAGGGGATCCCGGGGCAGAGATGGAGGGAGACACAGAATCTGAAGCAGGCTCCAGGCTCTGAGCTGTCAGCACAGAACCTGACACGGGGCTCAAACCCACAAACCGTGAGATCGTGACCTGAGATGAAGTCGGACATTTCACCAACTGAGCCACCCAGGCGCCCCAACACAGAAGAATATAGACCAGTAAGTTAATATCCCTCCTTTACCCCCAATCCCCTCTCCAGAGGTCATCCTTATGGTTCTTCTCTTGAAATAATTATCTTTATATTACTAATTGATAGATTGTTTTAAAATTTCTAAGTATATATTCTATATACTTACTATATTCTATTTAGCTTTATAGGGCAAGGATTTTTGGCAGTGTTGTTAACTAGTTTATCCCCAGTGTCTGGAAGAGAGCCTGACAAACTATTAGTAAATGTTGGTTGGATTACGGGCTTAATTACCCTGCAACTTGCTTTTTTGTAATCAGCAATAGGTCGAGGTGGTCTTTCCAGGTCAGTACACAGAGGGCCATTTTATCTTTTTCAATGATTGCATTGTATTTTGTAATATGAATGTTAACCTAACTCCTCTCCTATGGAATGATTTCCTGTGGAGTAATTGTTTCCAGTTGTCTACTATCATAAGCAATTCCACAATGAATGTCCATATAAATGACTCTTAGTGTATTATTTGTGTATAAATGACTCCAGGGCTTTCATAGGGTAGCTTCCTTGAAGTAGGATTCTGGCTCAGAGGTTATACACATTCTGAGTTCATGTAGGTAAGTCTTTGCATTTCTCCTTTTCCTGGCAAGTGGAAACAGAGATAGGGTTTAGCTTAGGAGTTTTTATGGCGTCTGAATATGGATTATACCACCTCCACCTCCATTCCAGTGGCCAAAACTCAGTCACATGGTCTCTCTTAACTGCATGGGAGATTGGGATATATTGACAAGCTGGGTATCCAAGAGAAATGGCAAGATGGCTTGGTGGATTTCTCCCACGTCTGCCACACAAGGGAAGCTGAAGCATGTTTCTGCCTAATCATGTGCTCGCTAACACTTAATTCCTGTTGGGGCACCTGCGTGGCTCAGTCGATTTACTGTCTGACTCTTGATTTTGGCTCCAGTCATGATCTCAGTCATGAGATCGAGTTCCGTGCTGGGCATGGACTCTGCTTAATATTCGTCTCTCCTCCCCTCTCTGCCTCTCCTCTGCTTGCTCATGTTGTCTTTCTCTAAACAAACAACAAACAAACTTGATTCCTGTAGAAGAAGGGAAAAACTGATTTTGGTAGACAACACATCATCTGCCATTCCTCTCTTCTTGACATTTGAGTTTGTAACCTCTGATATAAATCATTTCCAGGAAAATCCTCTGTATTTAAACCACACAGATCTTTCCCAGAATTTATATTTAGCTGAATTTTAGTCACATCTGAGCATGCTTCAGGTCAGCAGGTTCTCATGTAATTAACCTGAAAATGATTGACAGCAAAAGACAGGTCTTATAAAAAATTAGTAGCACTGGGTTTGCAAGGGATTTATTGTGTTCAGTGATCAGAATCTGAGACCTTATCACCTGTCTCCAAGTTGTCAAGTCACTTATCATGGTCTTTGAAATTTACGTATTGGTGCTGAGCGATGAATGAGCGTCACAGAGCTATTTTACTGCTCATTCGGTAATTCTGACCATTGACAATGGCCAGACCATGAGATTAGACCAGTCTCTAGAATTCTGGCAGTGGGGGCTTTAAGTCTAAGATGCAAGGTTATCTTTGAATGTCCTTTTCCTTCCTCTTCCATATGATGTTATCGCATAATAATCCAGCCAGAGTGAAACCTTGGTATGGTTTCTATTTATTTGTATTATCCTTTATACAATAGAAAAGCAGTCTGTGGCTTTTCAAAATGCTGAGAAAGGAGCCCTGTGGAGCATGGATAGCCCATCATGCATAAGTAAACTCTGATTTTGATTAATAAAGAATGCCACTGTCCATATGGGGGATTTGTTTCTTCTGTGAAGGTAAACAGATTGCTCTCTGAAAATCTCCTCTATGACTGCTTCATCTTCACCAGGCTATTTCTTTTTTTTTTTTTTTAATGTTTTTTATTTTTTCTAGGAGAGAGAGAGAGAGAGACAGCGTGAGCAGGGGAGGGTCAGAGAGAGAGGGAGTCACAGACTGAAACAGGCTCCAGGCTCTGAGCTGGCAGTCAGCACAGAGCCCGACGCGGGGCCCGAACCCACGAACCGCGAGATCATGGCCTAAGCAAAAGTCGGACGCTCAACCGACTAAGCCACCCAGGCGCCCCTTCACCAGGCTATTTCTTGTCCCCCAAGTACACTGCACTTTCCTGACTCCTGCTGGTGCTGACACCTCTTCCTGATACCAGTTCCCATACATTCTCAAGTCCCAGCTCAGATGACACATCCACTGTGCTGATACCCTCCATACCACATAGCAAGTGTATACGCTCCTTCTGCTCTGACCCAGTGCCCTTGACATTCTTCTCTGACTGTAGTGCTGCCTGGCAGGAAATTGGAAAATACAGAGGAACATAAAAGGAGAAAAATTACATTACCATCTGTTATCACATCACCTAGTAAGTTCTGATACTATCTTGGTATGCACCTTCCTAATAGATTTAAGTATATTTCTGTGTTCAATTTATTAAATATGTTTCTATACAAAATCCATACATGTACATATATATACATAGCGTTGTATACTGTAAAAACTATCTTATATGGCTTTTTATGTAGCATATATTGTTAAAAATTTCATATATCACTAAGAATTCTGGGCACCTGGATGGCTCCATTGGTTGAGCATCCAACTTTGGCTCAGATCATGATCTTGTGATTTGTGGGATCGAGCCTCAGGTCAGGCTCTGAGCTATAAGCTGACAGCTGACAGCTCGGAGCCTTGAGCTTGCTTTGGATTCTGTGTCTCCTTCTCTCTCTGCCCCTCCCCTACTTGTGCTCTGTCTCTCTCTAAAAAATAAACATTAAAAAAAAAAAAAAGAATTCTTCTAGGGGTGCCTGAGTTGCTCAGTTAGTTAAATGTCTGACTCTTGGTTTTTCTTAGATCATGATCTTGCAGTTCATGGGTTCGAGTCCCAAATCAGGCTCTGCGCTTGTAGTGAAGAATCTACTTTGGATTCTTTGTCTCCCTCTCTCTCTGCCCCTCCCCTATTTGAGCTATCTCTCTCTCTCTCTCAATAAAAATAAATGCACATGAAAAAAATTTCCTTTAAAAAAAGAATTCTTATAAAATAGAATAATCTGTCTTATGTCTAGGATAATTTTTGAATTATTCTCTATGCTTTTGCATCTAGGTTGTTTCTGATCTTTATTTTGGCTACTATAAATAATGCTGTGATAACTATTCATTTGGTACGTGTGTGTATATCCATGATTATTTTCTTAGAATTAGTTTTAGAATTGGAATAACTAGGTCACAGACATACATGCATATTTCTCTTGGTTTTGATGGGTTTTGCTAGACTTAATTATAACACTGAACTGATTGAAATAATTGTGTGTTTACCTGGTTTTTGAAAATCCCTCTTACCTCTGTTGTTTTTTCAGAATAAGGATTTTGCTTTTGTTTGTATTTTTATTGTCCGAAACAGTACTTGGCCTATATTAGATCTCAATAAACACTGAATGAACGAAGAGTAAGATTAGTGGCATGTGGCTTGTGACACTTGAAGCTTAGCCATAAGCTAATATAGATCCTGTCTAAAGCAGTGTTTCCCAAGGTGGGTGCCATGCATTCATTCATTCAGGAAGTATTAACATCAGCTATGGTTGTGGACTACAAGGATTGCTGGCCAAAATCCTAGCCTTACTGTGCTTATGAGTCTAGCAGGGGACTTGGACAAAAAAAGCTAGATAAAGAATAATTACAGTTCATGATAAACATGCAAGAAACAAATGGGATGCTGTCACAAAATGGTACAAACTTTAGTGTGCTTTGGGATCCCCTTGAGGGCTTGTTAATACACAAACGGCTGTTCTCCCCGTCCTCCTCTGGCCCCCATAGTTTCTGATTCAGCCAGTCTGGGGCTGGGCCTGAGAACTTGCACTTCTGACAAGTTCCCAGCTGCCGCTGATGCCACTGTTGGCGTGGGGACCACACTTTGCAATCCACTGAGAAGGGCAGTAACACATCAAGAAGGGTGAGGAAGAGGATTGCTTCTTTGGTGCTTGCAAAAGTTTTGTCCGAAGAGAGGATGGCTGAACTACCCCCAAAGGACAAGAAGCCATAAAGTTGCAGGGGTTTGCATTTGACCTGAACTCAGTGGAAAGTCAGCAAGGATTACAGGGCAGAGAAGGAATGAGATGCAGTTCACATTGTAAGGAGGTCACTCTGCAGGAAGGAGAAAGGATGGAAAGGTAGCCGGAGTGATGTTGAACAGACCAGATTTGGAGGCCATGACCATGAACTTGGGTGACAGATGAGGTTGCCATGACCCTAGGGAGTGATGGCAAAGATGGGAGACAGGGTGATGGAGTAAAGATCTGTTTCACCCCAAAAAAACGTTCAGGAAACATTGGCTACCACAAAATTAGAACCAGTTTTTAACTGCTGAGCTTTTCAGAGCCTTTAAACTGAAAATGTTCATTGGGACTCCCTAATAAGATATTTTCCCTAGAGCATCTCATACTAAAGTTCTTTGCTAAGAGCACTAGTTGAAACATTCACCATTTCAAAGGTTTTGGCACTCTGCTGCTCAGTAGGAGCTCACTCTGTCCCACTGAAGAATGGGCTGCAGAAGCATCTGGTGGCTCAGTCTGTTAAGCCTCTGACTCTTGGTTTTGGCTCAGGTCATGATCTTATGGTTCTTGAGTACAAGCCCTGCTTTGGGCTCCACTCTGATAGTGCAGAGCCTGCTGTCAATTCTCTATCTCTGCCCCTCCCCTTCTCTCCCTACCCTCCTCTCCCTCCCCTCCCCCTCTCTCAAAATAAATAAACTTTCAAAAAAGAAGAATGAGCTCAGAGCAGTGCAGTCCCATTTCCCAGGTGAAGCTAGAAGCGGTGCCACAGAGCATGTTGTTTGGAGCTTCTCCGGCTTGAACTGCTTGCCCCGGGTGAAATAGGAATTAAATGAAATGTGCTTATAGATTAGATGCCTGAGGAGTTTCGAGTTCTTTAGATTCCTGTAACAGGCGAGACAAGGGGTGTGCATAAGGCTTCAGATATTGAGGCTCTGAGGCAATTCCCTCCTCTGTCAAATACGCCTGTTTGGTGGTTGGTTCCTCAGCCTAAACATGTAGTGAAGTCCCAGCATTTGCAAGGAGAAACTCAGGGAGGCTACCTAAGGCATTCTGTGTGGTTACACTTCTGCTAAGCTCCTTGTGAGTGCCCCGGGGCCTGAGGGGTGGCCGAGGAGGGGTGTGGAGGCTCTCCCTGTGCTAACAGGTGCCCCACCACTTCTTTGTCTGTGACTTTGAGGATTTACCTCTCTGAGCCTCAGTTTCGTGTCATTCAAGACTGGAAATCATAAAATTCACCTTAAGAAGTGCTTAAGAGGATTAATGAAATCATTCAGGTAAAGAACTTAACACATGAGCCATATAGTAGTTACTCTTGTTATTGGAAGGAATTACAGATTTTCCACTTCACTTTTGGTCAGGTGTTAACTTGGCTCTCCTCAGCTTCAGAAAGCCCCAGACAGCTTTCCTCCTCCCCATCTGCTGCCTGCTAAAGGATTTATTCACAGCTCTTCCTCCTTGGGGTGATATTTTTCGGGGAGTGAGTGTTCTGAAAAACCCTTGTCCCTCTAACCACACATTAACTTAGAGAAATTTTCTCCTATTTTTTTTTTTCAGGCATGGTATTTAAACCTAAAAAGACTATCATGAATTTTCTATTTTGGAGTGAAATTTGATGACTTCTTTATCATCAGCAAAATGCCTCAGAGACAGCTTTGCGATAGAGCACCTTTTCATGAGCTGATAGCTATCAAATATATCCTGATGCATTTAAGTGGCCCACACGTTTCAGAAAGTGTGTTGACAGCTTTTCGGAAAACCTCAGTAGCTCATGTTGCCTCATTTCATTACTTGTGACAATAATACTCACTCTTTCTTTCCTTTTTTCATTTCTTCAAGTTTTCTTAAATTTCATTTAGTTAACATACAGCGTAATATTAGTTTCAGGTGTAGAATTTAGTGACTCACCACTTACGTACAACACCCGGTGCTCATCACATGTGCCCTTTGTAGTACCCGTCACCCATTTAACCTATCCCCCCACCCACCCGCCTCCAGCCACCCTCAGTTCTCTGATAATACTCAATTTCTTTAAAGAGAATATGTTTAGGTACCACAATCTCAAATTAATTATTTTAATCACTAGATCATGGCAGTGGGAGAATCTAAAAAGATCTGTCCAAAGATCTGCTCTAACCACTTTCCCAAGGTGACTATTGGATTTGTAAGTGAGAAATGGTGTTCCAAGTGAAGCCGTTCTCTATGTCACGGTGACTTAATAAAAGTCTTCCTGATGGGTTTTAGGGAGGAATAATGAGTTTCTTTTATCAAGCTTATTCCAAGCACTTCCTCCAATACAAAATCTGAATTAACTGTCTTCTCTAGAAATCTGATGAGGAAACCAAGTTCTAAAGATAATGTGTGCAGTGCAGGAAGAATCTAGATAAAAGCCTATTGGCCAGCATCCTAGATGTGAAGAAAGGATTTCAAGTCTTGATGCTGTTAAGTTGGGCACAGTGTAACAGCATAACTACTTTCTGCAGTTTAGAGTGGTACACATGTCATTAATAATAAGGTCAAGGCCACCGTTAAGGGATTCTGGCCACTTCTCTTTCTGTGAAACTTAGGTGGTTCTCTCCAGGCTTTCAATATTGCTGTTTGAGGCAGACCTCACCTTAAGGCTCAGAGGAATAAAGAAAAGAGAATAAATTTACCTTATTTCTTATATGTTTAGGAAGCCTCTTTATGAAGTTTTCCCTACCAAAATGGTAGTAATTCCATAAATTATCCTAGTACTAGGTCAGAACATACACACACAGTGCCCAGTCATGGGTTTCCTAGGCTCCCTCTAGCTACAGAATGTGAGTGCCTTCAGATTATCACATATTAGCTGTATCTTTTAATTTACAAATGGGGACATTGAGGGTGAATGATGATTATTATTTACAACTGTGCCTGACCTTTTTTAAATTAATACTAAATCTTCTGCAGCATATAAAAAGTCCTCGTCATCTATTTAGAACTTAATAAAGGATATAGAGTTCTTATAAAATAGTGTATAGTATACAATACACTTTGGATGAAATCTACTTATTCCTTCTGAAGTCTCTGTTTACATCTTTGTGTTTTCTACCCAGAGTTTAATCATTTGCCCCATTACCTCATATCCGAAAAGAATGAATTTCTTAAGTGTGCTGCAGTGAAATATGTGATTGAATAAAGTAGACTAATACTTTGTTAATCACTATGAAAGTCTCCTAGGTTGGATTAGGTAGGAGAGTACACACATTTATGTGTATGTTCGGTTGAGTGGTTTATTGCCTATTTCCTCAGAAGAATGGAGAAGATGCCACAAACAGATGTCTCCTGGCTGGCATGGTCGGTCACCTCCTGAGATTAGAAGGACTTTGGTTATCTTAACCTTAGCAGACACCAGAAGGGCTGGAACCTGTGACCTTGGTGTTGAGCTTACTTACAGCTGAGCGGAGAGGCATAACGGAGGGTGATGAATTCAGTCCTGCAGGCACAGCAGAAGTAGACAAATATATGATTAAGGAATCGAGGCTCTAAGGGGGACAGGGAGACTGAGCCTGGAGAGAGACCTGCTTGAAACAGTTTATCCATTTAGGGAAAGATGAGGTGCCCAGAAATCATCCTTGCTTGTATAATTGCCAATTTGGTGGACCACCCAGAAGAAGCTATAGAGTTGGCAATTTGTTTGGGTTGGAAATGAATGAAAAATAACCCTCTAAATACTCATGAAATTGTAGCTTTTCCGTTCTTCCCTAAAGCCAGTATTATGTGCCTAATGCAGATCTGTCCCTACTTAAAACCTGTGACTGTTGACATCTTCTTCAGATACCTTCTCTCGATAATGGGCCCACAAGGCTTTTGTCACCAGGCTGCAGCCTCAGATCCCTATATCCCACACACTCGGTATTATTTTCCGTCTGTCTTTCTGTTCTGTTAAAGTGAAATGTTCTCTCTTCCTTTCCTTGCAAGGCTGACTCCTTGCTTATCACTTATATTCACATCAGGTTCCTCCCTCTCCATGTTTAGCTGGTTGCCTCTCTGTGCATTCTCTCTCCTGAGAAGTCTCTCTTTGCAATTATATTAGAATGATTTATGTTCTTATAGGGGGAGGGCCCTTGTCTTATTCACCTTTGGGTCTCCAGCCCTTAAGAGAGTATGTAGCACATGATAAGTGGTCAGTAAATATTCTTTATATAGAACTGTGAAAGCCTGCATTGGTATAGTATTGATCTGTGTAGTTAGTGAATGATTTTCACTGCATTTGGCCTTGCTCACTCACTTCCTTATGAGCATCAGAAAAGCTGTTCTCATAAACTACCTTTTATTGAATATCAACCGGGAGCCAAGCTGTGTATTTGTGCCTTACATGCGTTAATGCTCACTGAATTGACAAAGCAATCTTAGCACTCTTTCCAAATAAGAAAACTGAAGCTCAGAGAGGTTGAGAAACATTTTTGCGGGTCTCCAGCTCACATTTAAACAGGCTGTTTTCTTTCTGCTCCACCATGTTAGGACTCTATCCCCGGGTGTGTTGCTTTTTGTAATACAGTGCATTTCCCTGCCTCTGCCCTGAAGCCATTTCTTTTTCCTCTTCTGTGTTTGCTTAGTAGACTCAGAGCAGATCACGGAGCAAAAGCACTTTGGATATTAGTGACAAGGGCGTGAATCCAGAGTTGAAGGCTGATGTTTTAAGTGAGTGTTCAGTTCAGGTTTTATTGATTTCTCCCCTCTCCGCTTTGTTACGGCCAAGTGCTCTGGGCAGAAATCTAACAAAGCAGACTCACAGAGCTGCACCTGGGGCCAGGAGGGTCACAGGTCACTGCACTGATGTGTGGGGGAACATTAGCCACATGACAGAGGCTCAGCTAGAGAACTCTAAGTGACCATAGTCATATGTTGGTGTATTCCACACATGTTACTTATTACCTACCAACCTGGGACACACCAGATCTGTCATAACTGTTAAGCACATATTGTGCTTCCATCTCTGTGCTTAACTATTCAGTAGGTAGATATGAATACAATCTATTGTGTTTATTCACTCTGTCACAGAAGAGCTTGCAGACATGGAAGAGAAAACTCCTAAAAACTGTTAGGAGAGCTCTTAGGTATTTTATTCATCTTCATAGCCCAGAATTTCAGCCTAGCACCTGGAAAGGCAAGTTCTGTGCTAAATGCTTTTATATTCATTACTTTATTTAATCCTCACAACTGTTTATATAGAGTTGCTAATACTAATGTTACCCACATTTAATACCTGGAGAAAGTGAAGCATCCAGGAAATGTTTGAGTGAATTCAGGAATAGTCAAACCATTGATTTCACATTGTTGAGTCTCAATGTCTCTTCTTAAAATTTCATATGAAAGACTATTCAATAGCCTGAAGTAAAGTTTTCTTCTGTTTTAGCCAACATCATTAACTTTTTTCTTTCATATTTTATCCATTCAAGGAATTCTAATCCCAGTAGCATGTTGTATGAAATCATACCATTCCATTATGTTTAAGTGGCCTTGGACTCAGAGCTGTTTAAGAAGAACTATCAAAGATGTCCTTAGTTTGGACAATTTAGGTCCCAAGATAAATTGAAATTACGGTGCTTGTCAGCTCCTCCTCTGTCCCCTCCCTGCCACAGGTCCAGCACTAGCTCTTTGCAGAGAGCTGAACAGTTTGCTGTCTGACACATATCTGAGATCAGTGATTGCCACCCTCTTTTTCCCTCACCAAGCCAAGGAAGTACTACTAACATTAAGTATCATGTGTTGAACATTCACTACACACCAAGCTTTATGCTAGGAGCTTGATGTACATTTTCTCATTAATGTAATTACTATTTCCCTTTTTACAGATGAGAAAACAGGTTCAAAGAGAGATTGGGCATGGCCAGAATTTGAACCCAGATAATCTGACTGCACAGTTCACCCTCACAGTTAATACCCTCTAAATATTTCCATCAGTGTCCATGCCAGACTTCAACAGTAAATGTTTATGTACATCCATTAAGAGTAGGGGATTGAAATTTAGAAAGCAGAGTGTCACACCAGACAGATAGTTTCAAGTCCAGCTCAAGTTCTGAGGTCTTTCCTGACCTCTCTAGCCCGTTAGTCTCTCCCTCCCTTAAGCCCAGAGCACATTTAGATGAAATACTTAATTGACAGTTCACCATGTACTGTCTTAACCGCTTCTCATCTTCTACTTGGATATCTTACCTGCCCTTTCCAACTAGACTATAATTTGCTAGAGGGCCAAGAGTTCATTCCCTACCTTCAGCACCCACCAAATACACCATGGAGCATGGACACTTAGTGCCTCTTGTTTCCTTAAAGAGTGGCAGCATAGTTTATTGGGCTCCAAAGACAGATCGACTCTGTTTCTCACCTACTAGGCTGCAATGGGTAGCAACCCAGTGAAAATTGCAAAATTTCGTTTCTTGCAAGTGTAATACAGGGATTAAAACAATACCTTATAGGGTTGTCGGGAATATTAAAAAGGAACATAGAAAGCACTTGGCATAGTTCCCTAGCATGTAATAAGCTCTCAATAAATAGTAATTATTAATGTTGTTATTACAGAATAGCTGAATTCATTGGGTGTTCGCTCTGTGTTACATGCTGTGCCAAATGGTTTGTATGCAGTTATCTCATTTAATTTTTTCATAGTGTAGAAAAGGTTTGTCAACTTCAAAAATATATATATATATATACTTCGTTTTACCCAAAAGTTATTTAAGAACACCAGTTGCTGTCATTGTCTTCAGAATCCTGTGGCAGGCCAGTCAGGCATAATGTGGTGTTGTAACACACCCTTGCTACTTCATGGTAATTGTGACACTTAACACAGAATAATTACTAACAGCAACTAAATCATTGGAATTGACAGATGCTTTGCTTTCTTTTTTTTTTTTTTTTCTCAATGTTTGTTTATTTTGGGGGGTGCCCGGGTGGCTCAGTCAGTTGAGCATCCGACTTTGGCTCAGGTCATGATCTCACAGTTCACAAGTTTGAACCCCATGTCAAACACTGTGCTGACAGCTCAGCTCAGAGCCTGGAGCCTGCTTCAGATCATGTGTGTGTGTCTCTCTACCCTTCCCCCATTTGTGCTCTGCCTCTGTTTCCCAAAAATAAATAAACGTTAAGAAAATAAATGTTTGTTTATTTTTGAGAGACAGTGCATGAGCTGGTGAGGGGCAGAGAAAGGGAGACAGAGGATCTGAAGTGGGTTCCGAGCTGACTGCAGAGAGCCCAATCTGGGGCTTGAACTCATGAACTCATGATCTTCATGACCTGAGCCACAGTCAGGCACTTAACCAACTGAGCCCCCCAGTGCTTTGCTTTCTTATGTAAGTTAAAGTAGATCTAAATTTTAATGCCATCATTCTGTCTCAGTTCTGTCCCTATGCCCTCTCAAGTCAAAGAGAGAAGAAAATGAAGTTGGGTTGCCAATCAGAGCATCCCATATGGACCTTTCAGTAATGTGTGTTGCTGTACAACATAGGATGAGAACCACTGGTCCAGGCACTATATGGAGTGTTAAATCTTGTAGGAATCTGAAATAGTTGGAAGGCAAACAGTAGAAGCTGTTTGGCTCAGTGTGATATAAACCACTATTAACCACAAGTTCTTCAGTGTGCCAGTCTGTTTAGTTTACAGAGAAATTAGAAAAGGCCAGGTTAAGAAAGTCTTGTTCTACAGGGTTTTTTGTTTTTTCTTTTTAAATCAATTTGGTACTAAATTATAAGCTACGAGTTTTCTAGCCATGCTGCAGAAAGTGTGTTTCGATGGCTGATAATGGAATCCTGCAAAGCAGAGGATTTTTAGGGCTGTGAAACTGGTCTGTGTGGTACTACCATGGTGGAGACGTGTCATGTTACATTTGTCCAGGTTCATAGAACGTATGACACCAAGAGTGAGTCCTAATGTAAACTATGGACTCGGGGTGATAATGATGTGTCAGTGAAGGTTCATCAGTTATAACAAATGCACCACTCTCCTGAGGGTTGCTGATAACGGGGAAGGATATGCATGTGTAGAAGCAGGGGGTAAATGGGAAATCTCTGTACCTTCTGCTCCATTTTTCTCTGAACCTAAAACAGCTCTAAAAACTAAAATATAGGGGTGCCTGGATGGCTCAATTAGTAAAACATGTAACTCTTGATCTCGGGATTGTAAGTTCAAGCCCCACTTTGGGTGTGAAGATTACTTTAAAAATAAAATATTTATTTTAAGTTTATTTATTTTGAGAGAGAGAGAGCAGGCACTCAAGCATGAGCATAAGCAAGGGAGGGGCAGAAAGAGAGGGAGAGATTGAGAATCCCAAGCAGGCTCCACACAGTCAGCATAGAGCCCAATACAGGGCTCAAACCCACAAACCATGAGATCGTGACCTGAGCTGAAATCAAGAGTCAGACGCTTAACTGACTGAGCCACTAGATGCATTTTAAAAAGGAAATCTTTTCAAAAATCTTTAAAAACAAACAAATAAATAAACCTATGATCAAAGCAGACCAAGAATCCTGTCCAATTAGACCCACACCTATTGAACATCTGCTACATGCGAGACTATAGGGTAGATTTGGAGAACACAAAAATAATGAATTTGTAGGTGTCCTTGTTGAGAAAAAATGGGTGCATACCCTTAGTAATACTGGAGTCTAGGAAGAGATAAGCAAGAATTCAAACTGCAAAAAGTTTAATAATGCCTGTAGGAAGATAGATACAAAAAAATGCTGAGCTAGAATGGAAGGGGGTGCACCTAACAAGACATGAAAGGTAAAAGTAAGGGAGGCTTCCTAGAGGATGTGATGCCTCAGTGGGGTCTTTAGGATGACTTGGAGCTTCGTAAGCCCACAGCAGAGGTGGGGTGAAGGTGGGGACAGTTCCATCATACAGCAGACGTAGTTTTGCTGCTCACGGGCTGACTCTAAATACGCTGCTCAGGTCCCTTTAAACTCAATTTTGTTTTCTGCACTGGATAATTCCTTTTTTCTGAAGTATTAGGAGGTAGGCTTAATGAATGTTTGTAAAGCCTTCGGTCACCTTTGGGTTAAAAAATGAGGTTGAAGGGAAATACGTTCTTTATTATTCTAGCTTTACCAGCATCCTGTCACATAGAGAAAATTCCCTGAAAGGTCATTTCTAAGAAGCGGTATTAGTCTGGTGGCTCTTCAGCCTCATGTAACTTCCTAGAACAATGCAAGAAGAGCCAGGGAAAAGAGTGACATCAGCATGGAGAGAATAATGAATTTAAATCTTAAGCCTTATTGCCTTACTGCAGCTGCTGAGGAAGAGACCAGTGGAAAACTTCTAAACTTAACTCTGCCACTGCCTGGAAGTGTCTAATTAAAAGTTTTCAAATAAAAGCAATAAGTTTTGATGGATAAAAGAGCAGATGGCTAAAGGAAGAGAACTAAAACACCACACTGGGAGAGTGCAGGGCTTGAATTCCATTTGAAAACACACTCCGTGTAGGAGAAAGCAGAGATCTGATGTGGACAGGCTTAGGAGACAGGATAGGCAATATGAGGCACAATGCCATCTCAAATTTCATTGGGAAATTTTAGTTGGTGAAACAACTGAACCTTCCTGTATCTCAGAATCCAAGCATGTGAAGTGGGAGTGATATTCTCTTATAACAAAGGGTGTTCATCTGGTCCCTCAAGTGGTTTTTCTTCATTCTTCTGTCTTTGATTCACCATGTGTGTATTAAGCACCTACTACTACCTAGTGTTACTTGCCTAGGTGCTGGGGATTCAGAGTGAGCCAAAATCAGGCAAGAGGTTTTTTGGGTTTTTTTGTTTTGATTTTACCTCTGATGGAGCCAACTTAGTGCAGACTTTGTGCAACTCATTAATTAGTCAATTGGAGGAGTGCCTGGGTGGCTCATTCAGTTGACCATCTGACTTCGGCTCAGGTCATGACCTCACACTCTGTGCGTTAGAGCCCTGCGTCGGGCTATGTGCTGACAGCTTAGAGCCTGGAGCCTGCTTTGGATTCTGTGTCTCCCCTCTCTCCGCCCCTCCCCTGCTTATGCTCTGTCTCTCTCTTTTTCAAAAATAAACATTAAAAAAAATTTAATGAGTCAATTGGCTAATGAAATGCAGCAAGTGAAAATATATAGGTATTTAAAAATGCCATGTAAGCATTTGACATTATTTGATGATGATGACAGCTCCATACTTATATTTTATTAATTTGATGAGACACTTTGACATATATCATAGAGTAATCATGATGACCAGTCTTTGAGGTGGGTGTTGATAACTTTTAACCAAGAGGAGACTGAAATTCAAGGGATGGGGGTTCCCACCCTGAGTCACAGAGCTAGTCCATGACAGAGCCATAACTTGAACCCATCTCCTGGGAAGCTAGTTCGTGTGTTCCTTTGCTGCTGCAGGTTGAACCTTTTGGGCAGTCAATTGGAATTTCAGTCATCTGACCGTTGTAAACCTCTTGTCCAAAGAGAGTGCTTATATGGGCAATTCTAGAGAATGCTGGCATCCCTGGTGTTAATATTGAGAGGTGGGAGTGGCCTCCCAGGCAGAAATATTGCATAAACAGAGCTATGATGTAGGCAAAACAAGCTGAGCAGTGGTGTCATGATGTAAGCTCTTTGTTGGGACTGGTCTGTTCAGCTGTCACCAGGAGTTCCATGCCTTTCTTCTGTCCGTTGCATTTGGGCCTCCGTCTGCCTATGTTTACGCGGCTTCAGCACATGGAAGGGTCTCGTTTTACCTTGATGTCTTGTAGAACAAGGAAGGTTCTATCGGTTCACTTGGCCTTCATAATCCAAGATGATGTCAGGGCAAAGGATTCCACTTGGGCACAGATCAAGTCATGGTCATTCTAGGACACTCCTTGTGGTTTGAGTCCACTGGCAAGTCTCAGTACCATAGTAGTTTGGGATGCGAGAGATACTCTGACATTTCCTCCTTCATATCCCATCTACCTACAGTTTTCAGAGATCCATAGATGAAATTTGGGACACTCCAGGCAAGACCCATATGGCCTCTTTGCAAGGTATACAATTACTAAAGCCATCTGTGTTTTCCAGACACCTTGCATGTCTAAAAGGAGTGCCCACTTCAGTCATCTCGCATGGTGCTCCCTTCTCTGGTTGTCCACATTTTTCATGAGGACTCCACTGGTACTTTGTACCTTTGGGTGGGCATGTGTCTCTTCTGTTGCTATGTTCCTGCTCTAGCCCTTTCTTCCCGCAATCCTCACCACGCATGACAGCCAGTGCTATTTTTCAGACTATGTGCCTATGTGTGTAATAGATAATTATGTACAGTAACATTGAACAGAATGTCATATATTTATATAACTGATATGGAGCCATGTCCCTTACCTCCCCCCCCCCTTATGTGGCTTTGGTGTACTCGCAGAACAAGACCGTGGCACTTCACCATCACCCCGGTGCCCTGCCTACCCCTCTCCTCTGTTCAGTGGTCCACTCACTGCACTCTTCCCTCCTGTGTGGCCCTCACTCATCACTTCCTGCCACCAGGACAGGTCTTCTCCATGTGTTTTGAAAGACTGGCTTTTCACATCGTCAAATCAAAAGAACATTCGGCTCTCATTCAGTCCCCAGCCCCTACTCTCTAGCTCAACCCCCTAATTTTTACTCTGTGATCACCTCATTCATTAGCCTTTATTAAAGTTTGGTCTTACCTACCTCCTCCACCAAAAGGTAACCCTCATGAGGAGAAGAACAAGAAGGACACATCTTGGTATAGCCTCCGAGCTTGGCACGGTACTCATCTGCTGCTCAGTAGTACCCTAAGGAATATTGATGAACATGTCTTGTCCCCCATCCAACATAGGACACCGCTCACTCTGTACAACAAGAAACAACACAGACGGTTACTAAGTGTGTACTCTGTAGTACCCACTTTCCTAAGTGCCCTGCATCAACTCACCCCTTGAATTTTCGTGAAAGCCCAATGAGGGTTGCACAATTACTATCAGCCCCATTTTTCAGATGAGAAGACTGAGAAATTAAATCGTGTTAAATATTAAAGAGATTTAAAAAATCTGCTCAAGATGAGGCAGCTGGAAAATGACAGAGCCAAGATTCAAATGCAGGCATCTGGCTCCCTGTCTTCCTAGAGCAGAATCACATGTATACATGGGAGATAATGGAAACAAACTTGGAGCAGGCTGCTGCACAGTGAAATTAATGGATCTCACACCTGCTACAGTGTACTCTTTCCCAGCCTGGGGAAGCTAGAGCTAGAGTCATTATTTCTTTAGTGGGTCCATAGGAAGGGAAAACCAGAGTCATCTCTGCAGATGCTAGGCTTGAAAGAATCATTGTCCCCTCATCAGAAAGCATAATTAAGAGCCTCTCTGCCTATTAAATGAGGCAATGAATGCTAACGCACTTTGTAGAGTATAAAACGCTCTATAAATGTTAGTTATTCTTATTCTCCAGCTCCATGGGACAATGGCTTATGTTAAGGAACTGATGGTTCAGAATATTTCAGTAGTACTAAATCCACCCAGTAGTCAAGGAAAGGAAATGCCTTCCGTGTATTCCCTCCTATCGTCCTCAAAACCAAACAGGAATCCATTCTTCTCCCGCATTTCCAAAATCCAGAGATATGCAAATTTAAATATGCAGGCTGCTTTTAAATGATAGATGAAAGGGATTTTTGAAATGAATGTGCTGTGATTGAATTTCTGGTCAGTCACCCAGAAGGCATTTTGCACTAAGCTCTGGACCCAATTCCACTGAAAATACATGAAGCTTTGGGGACTGTAGCCAGTCTAGCCACAGATGGGGATCAGGGTCCTGGCCACCAAAGTTACATTAAATCATGCAGATCCCCAGGCTCAGAGTTGGAAAACAAATTAGCCCAAGCCTAAAACAAGTCCAATACAAAGTTACTTTAAAAATACGTTTTGGGTAACCTTGGTCCTACGATAAAACCCCTTTGATTTTTAACTGCTTGGTAGGGCCAGCCTGGATTAATATATAACAAGTCATTTTCAGTGGAGGTAACATTGTCACTTTCAAGGGGTTTTGACTTCTCTTTGAGTGTAAGAATATTATAAATTGATGTTGTCCAAATAAAGGTTTCGTTGACCTGCTTTACCAGTAGATAATACAGATAAAAATAATCATTAAACATATATGACTTGGGCAGAGATGATTTTTAATAATAACGGACAGCAGTTGGCTCTCTTAAGGAGGTTGAAAAGCCCCACTAACCACCTTGCTTATTATTAAACAAGTTTGCTAAGCAACCTTATTTCTTGGAGATGATCAAAGGTAAGCCTCAGACTTACCGGACTTGCCATGACATTCCAAAGTAGTGGAATTTTATTTATTATTTATTTTTAAAGGCAACGTGGTATTTTTTTTTAACGTTTGTTTATTTGGTGGGAGGAGGTACAGTGAGAGAGGAAGGGAAAGAATCCCAAACAGGCTCCACACTGAGCATGAACAGTGCTTGATCCCATGACCGTGAGATCATTACCTGAGAGGAAATCCAGAGTCAGACGTTCCACTGACTGAGCCACCTAGGCACCCCCAAAGTATTGGGACTTTATATTCCCTCCCTTTTATTATTTTAAAAATTTGGCCAGTAGCATTTATAGAGCATGTACAACAAAAAGCAGAAAGAGAACAATTGAAGCTAATTTCACTTCTGCTCTCTTGACTCCACTCCTCAAAGGTGACCACTAAATCACTGTAGCACATCTCTTTCCAGACCTTTCTCTACATATTTGTCTCTGTGTGTGTATGTATTACATTTTACAATTTTATGCNTTTGAAATAAAAAGGATTTTTTTTTTTTTTTTTTTTAAATATTACATGATCTCCTTTTCTGTGAGGAAGAAATCCAGAAGAGGCTGAGCTGGTGGGCCCTGGCTTTTGGTCTCTCACAAGGCTGGAGTCAGGATGGAAGTTGGAACAGCAGTCAGAAGGCTGGACTGGGACTATAGGGTGTGCCTTGCCGGTGGCTCACTTGTCTGCTGGATGGAGGACACAGTCCCTCACTGGCTGTTGACAGGATGCTGCCACGTGAACCTCTCCATGGGGCTCCTTGAGTGTTCTTACAGTGTGGCAGCTAGCTTCATCTAGAACAAGTGAGAGAGAAGAAGGGATTGTGAAACCACAATGCCTTTTTTATGACCTAGTTTTGGAAGTGATACATTGTCACCCTTGCCATATCCTGTTTCTGAGTGGGTCACTCAGTCTGGGCCGCCTTTGAGGAAAGGCTAATCAAGCTCCAATCGCTAAAGGAGTATCAAAGAATTTCTGGACCCATTTTAAAACCACCACATATGGCACACTGAACATATAATTCTGAAATTTCTCCCACCCCCCACACACACAATAATATCGTACTATAGACAGATTATGTGTGCTGACTTAATATATGTACTGACTTATTCTTTTAACAGCTGCATACTATTCCTCTATCTATTTAATCATCTTTCTTGGGACAGATCTCATATTTTCCTTCCTGTAGAGAACACAACAGTGAGGGTGTTCACTTAATGGCTCTTGGGCACGTGTACCAGAACTTCTCCAGTACTAGTAAAAATGCACTGAAGCGCAATCATGGAGTCAAAGGGTCTATTTCTTGTAACAGTTGCTATCACATGGCCCTCCAGAATGACTGTTCTTATTTCCAAACATTCATTCCTCTCCTACTTGACAGTTGGAGGGACTTGTGGTAGAACTTTATTAGGTCAAATACCTTAGGGGACTTGGAGGTTATTTTGGCCTTTCTCGAGTCTAAGTTTGGGAGAAGCCTAGGAATTACCCTACTTTGCTCCTGATGGCAGCCTCCCTCCTTCAACTCTGCTTGATTTAAACAAAAATAGAGGAGCTCGTTCCTCTGGAGACAGCTTAACTGTTGTTTACAACGGACTCAGAGGTTCTCAGGTACAAGTTGCCCCTGGAGAACCAGGTTGATTATTGTTCATTCAAAATGACTTCCTCAGTGATGGTAGCAGCTGAGAAATCACGTGCACCAACCAGCATGTGGATTTCAATGCAAAGGTAAATGCCATTTTAGTAGCGACTATTTCTGGACTTTGGCTGTGCCTTTTTATTGCAAGTTAGTGATGCATAAAATCACAGAATCCTCTGAGTCTCCTCCCACCTTATAAATGCTCCTCAATTTAAACCCAGTAACCAGACTGACTTCCTTCTAATCAAGCTTCCAAGTGTCCTTGGCTGGCAAGAATCATTAATAGCAGTTCCCAACCCTGATCAACAATTAATAATATCAATAATTAACAGCAGCTTCCAACCTGGAGACAAATGAACTACATAAAAAGATTTGGTCTCATTTCTATCTCTTTGTTAACTGACCCAACACGAGCAAGAAGAGTCAGATCCAAAATGGTGCAACATTGAGACACCCATCCTTCATTCATTCTATCTATACTAATTGATCCCCTACTACCTGTAAGGAACTGTGCTGTTTGGTATGTGTGTGTAGGAAGAGTGCAAACATGATGACCCACAAGAATTGGAAATCCAGCTGTAATTATTACACCTGATACCGAGTGTGTTTCAAGTACCAGGCACTGTGCTCAGCTCTTCATAGACATGAATGCCTTTCGTTCTCTCTACAGTCTTATTTAAATAGATAGCATTGCCCTTTTACAAATGTCGTGGTAAATGCAAAACCCTCATTCTTTCATAAGCCAACTGCTCATCTCCATCCGAGTTCCTAACCCTGCTAAACCCTAGTGCATGAAGAGGCTGGACTAGTTCACCTTTTACCAAAATGTGTTTTTTTTTTCTCCCAATAACCTCTGTGAAAATGCTATAGTCACAGCACATACCCTGCTTAGAGATCCCGAAGGCCTGTAGTAGCATTTCCTGTAGATCTCATCTCAGAAAAGCTGAACTCCCTGACAAGGGTAGATCCCCAGATCACACCTATATGCCTTCCCATCTGACTTCTTGGCACAGAGGACAGCCACATTTGTGAGATTATTTACTATGCCTCCACCAGCGTGCTGTAAGCTCCAGTGGGCTGCGTCGGTGCTTTTCCTACAAACTTCTCTTGCCCCAGAGCCTGGCACAGGGCCTGGACTGCATAATCAATATTTAGTCCATTAACTAATTGCTTTATTAGTGGCTTAAAAAAGAACCACACTGAAGCAACCTGAAGGCTTGTCCCACACCTTCCAAGCCTCATTCAACAAATATTTATTGACTATATTCTAAGATTGAGGCAGTGAATTAAGGGCTGAGGATGAAGCAGTAAACTAAATAGACATGATCCTTATTCACTGCATTCCATCGGGGGATCTGATGATAAATCAGTCAAATAAAGTGAATCAGGTGCTTTCAGATATTTGTAAGTCCTCAGAAGAAAATGAAACTGAGAGCAACTAAAAGGAAAGGGGTAGGTAGTCAAGGGAGAATCTACAGAGGGCATCTTGCTCTGAGACCTGAGTCATGGTAAGGAGCCAGCCTTGGGAAGTTGCAGGCACAGAATGGTCTTGATGCAAGTAAAATGTATCCGTTGGTCAGGGCTGAAACCTTGACTCTTGCGTCATGCAGTCCTGTCACTCCGTCTCCAGAGTGTCTCCAGTCGGTGACATGTCCCTGGCCTCACTGCTGCCAGCACATCGGCGTTTCTCACGCAGACTATTGGAATAACCTCCTAACACATGTTTCTGTTTTTACGTCTCCACCATCGTCCAGTCTCTGTAAGTGAGATCATATCACTGCCCTATTCACATCCTCTACTGACTTCTCCTTACACGGAGCATAGAATCCCAGGACTGACCGAAGCCTACACGGTCTCACATCACCTGGCTTCCTCTCCAGCCTGCTTCCGGCACGCTGCCTTCTAGCTATGCCACACACAGGCCAAACACGTTCCCACCTCGGGTGTTTGCACTTGTGGCTCCCTTTTGCTGGGAAACTCTCCCCCACCGCCTCCTGCTTTTGTGGTCTGCTCCATCACTTGACTCAAGTTCTATTCAAATATTAACCAGAAGCCTCCCCAACCCCTACTGAAAATGGCAACCACCATTCTTGGCTGTGCCTCAGCACTTTGTAACTTTGCTTCATAGAACTGCTCATATAACAGAGTGGGCACGTTATGTGTGTCTTTCTGTCTCTGCTATTATAATGTCAGCCCTGAGGGAGTAAGAAATGAACCAGCTTTGTTTACTTTTGTATTTCAAATACCTGGAATAGTGGCCTTCAACCAATTTTTCTTACATGGGTAGCTGGATGAGTGGGTGGATAGATGGATGGCTGACTGACAAAATGCAAAGACCTTGAGTCTTGATATGTTGGAAAAACAGAAGGACGTCAGGATGAGGCGAGATAAGAGGAGGCTAAAGAGGCAGCGGGAGTCAGACCGCACAAGACCCTGTAAGTGATTTTAAGAAGCTCGGAATTATTTTCAGACCATCAAGAGGCTGTTCACCTCTAGAAAGCTTTTGCTTTGTAATCCTTTCTAACAAGTGACATGACATTTGGAGAAACATTGAACTGTATGACCTCGTTATTACTTTCTGTGATGCCCAGAAATAGAGCTTTGCACTGCTCTTTGATCCTACCAATGTTTGCTTCAGGTGCTATGGATTAAATAGCACATATGGAGTCAGCTACTTGGAGTTGTGGTGTAAATTCACGTCCCCAGGGAGCCATCCCTGACCTTGCAGAGTGGAGTTAAAGGTTCCCGCATGGGCTCCTTCAGCTCCCACTGATACCGGTGCATGAGGTACTACTTTGTGGTATCTGTCTCTTACTCCTGATGGAGTGTAAGCTCCTCAGGGCTGAGGACCTTCCCTTGTTGCCTCCTCTAACCCAGAAACCACAGAGAGGCTGCTGGTCTTCTGCATCCAGCTCACCAAGATGTGTGTTTCACCTGTTTCGTTTTATGTTAATTCACAGTGGCTGCTAACATTTCAGATTTAAAAAAACTGGATTTCTGACTTCTTTTGAAATTTTAGAAGACATAGTAATGTTGTTCCCATGGTTTGTATAATAGAGGAATTGAGTAGCAGTACCGTATTCCCTAGGGGGCATGCTTTCTCCAGCAAAGCACAGTCCCCACTACCCCCTAGTCATTTTTAATGCTGGGATTGAGCATTTCTTGTCATTTTAACATCCGATTGAGTTACTGTTTTTGTATAGGAGAGAAATATAAGTCTATATACCATTTGCAACCTGTTGCAATGATGCCTGTTGTTAAACCTGGTACATGGGGCCCCTTTGGGGCAATGGAGCTTGTGACTCTAGTCCCAAAATAAACGTGTTGTTACTTGGTGTTTAAAAGCATAGATGTTGACTACTTGATGCAGTAAAAGATGTTAATTCTCCCCACATTGTTATGTAGGTTAAAAAAAATCCTATCAAAATCCTACCAAGATTTTTGCAAGGTTATTTTTAAGCTTATATAGAAAGTCAAAGGAACTAGAACAAGTAAAATAATTTTTTAACAGAATAATAAAGAGGAGAAATAAATCTATTTTATTAAAGGCTTACTATGTGGCAACAGTAGTCAAGACTGTGTGGTATTAACAGGGATAGATTCCTAGATCCCTGGAATAGAGTAAAGAATCCAGAGACAGATGTACACAAATAGGACCCACTAATTTTTGACAAAGGTGCAAAAGCACTTAATGGAGGAAAAATGAGAGCCTTTTCATCCAGTTGTGTGCTGGAACAGCTGAAAACCTATAGAGAAAATGTGAACCGCCTTCAGAGTGTCACATTTACACAAAAACTTAGTGGATCAAAGACTAACATGAACTTTAAAGCTATAAACTTTTGAGGAAAAAAACAGCAGAACATCTTCAGGATTAGACCAGGCAGAAAATTCTCACAGTTGACTCCAAAACATGATCCATAAAAGGAAGTTTGATATTGAAACTTATCACAATTAAAGCTGTTTGCTTTGCAAAAGACCCTGTTAAGAGGATGAACAATTAAGCTACAGACTAAGAGAAAATACTTGCAAACTGACTACCAGGCAAAGATGGTCTCTGAAATATATAAAGAACCTGTAAAACTCATTATAAAGATAATCCACTTAGAAAATGGGCAAAAAGCAAATGTCCGTCGGCTGATGAATGGATAAAGAACATGTGGTTTATATATACAATGGAATACTGCTTGGCAATAAGAAAGAATGAAATCATGCCATTTGCAGCACATGATAGAACTGGAAGGTATTATGCTGAGTGAAATAAGTCAGTCAGAGAAGGACAGATATCATATGTTTTCACTCATATATGGAACTTGAGAAACTTAACAGAGGACCATGGGGGAAAGGAAGGGGAAAAAATAGTTACAAACATAAAAAGAGGGAGGCAAACCATAAGAGATTCTTAAATACAGAGAACAAACTGAGGGTTGATGGAGGGATGGGAGAGGGGCAAAATGAATGATGGGCATTGAGGAGGGTGGTAAAAAATCTGACTCCCAATTTCAAGCCCTACTTCTTTTTTTTTTTTTAATATAATTTACTTTCAAATTGGCTAACATAAAGTGTGTAAAGTCTGCTCTTGGTTTTTGGGATAGATTCCCTTGGTTCATCGCTTATATACAACTCCCAGTGCTCTTCCAAAGGCAAGGGAATTAAAAGCAAAAATAAACTATTGAGACCTCATCAAGATAAAAAGCTTCTGCACTGCAAAGGAAACAGTCAACAAAACTAAAAGCCATACTTTTTAAACTGCCTATACTATATTACCTTTCAACATGATGTTGAAAAAAAAAAAAACAAGAAGAGAGCAAAGCAAAAAACAATTCATGTTCACCCCATTTGGGGGATGAATTCAATGATGTGATGCATTTACAGTGCTTAAGAACTAGCTTGTATCTAGTCTGCAGCGTTGTGCCCAGTGCCTGGGAACTGTTTGTTTGCCTCCATTCTTACAAGTGTGGAATCAGAGGCAGGGTCATCCCTGGCACACCTCCCAGTAAACCAGGTTTGGGGCAGAGCAGAGATTGCTGCACTATCTCAGGTCACACATCCTGAGCAGAATTACTACTGCAAGCCTAGCAGTAATTGTTTTCATGGTGTTTCTGGCGCCGAAGAAAAATCTAACATTTCTGTCTATTAACTAGTTAGGTGTAGTCTACTTATAAGTATGTATACCCTCACAATTTAGTAACTGTTGGAAAAAAAGCATACAGATAAATTGAAAGAAACATATTCTATTTCATTCTTAACTATAATTACTTATAATGAAAGAGATGGGCCTGTCGGACACTATACAACTTCTCACACTTTGGAATCAGATTGAACACTGAGACTCTTTGTGTCTGTTCCACTATAATGTTGATGCAGTACTTGGTTTTAACCACATTAACTATCAAAAAAAAAAAAACACCCAACTTTGCAAAAAGATGATGTTATTAAAGGGGGAAAAACAGGCACAAATGTTGAAATAGTGAGTTTCCTATGCTGGTTCTTACAGTATCTGACACATGTTAAATATTGGTATTTCCCCCCCCAAATGTAAAACCTCTTCCAATACCCCTGTGAGTTTGCTCTGATACCGTAGGGCACTTTGGTGCATAGATTGCAAACTGCAGGTATAATGATTCATTTTGGCCTCTTCGGAAGCAGAATAGAGGACCCAGACCGAAAGCTAGCCTCCTGGATCTTCCCAATTGGAGTGAGCCGCCTGCTACTTGACATACTTGTGCCCACAGGAGAAGAGTTTTTAGGGAGCAAGAGTCATGTCCTCTGACTCAGCCGGGCCAGAGGAGATGATTAGAAATGGAAGCTGCACCTATTAGATGTTCTCTGTTTTGGAATGCCCTGTCCATTGTACAAGGCTCATTCTAGAGATAGTAAGCAATTTAGGGACCTCCTCTTCTCTCAAAATTAAATTCTAATAGAAGCACCTAGAAGATGACAAGCATGGTTCTAGGTACTGGGGTCATAGAAATTAGATCTGCTCCCCAGCCCTTGTGTAATGGATGTTAGAATCCATTCCACGGGTAACAAACAGCATGGTCTTAGGAAAACGTCTTGAAGTCAGAAGACCTGAATTTGAGCCCAGACTCTGTGATGTTAGCCTGTTAGTTCAGCCTTCCTGAGTCTCACTTTCCGTATCTACAAAATGGGAGTTAACTATCTGCATAGCACTCCCCCGCCCAGGAGCTAATGACGTAAACACACGTAAATTCAGAACCATATGACCGTCACATAGCAAACACATATATTTGCTACTTTTTAAATCACTGATTATCCGTCCACTCTCCTTTGTCCAAGGTTGAAATGAAGTCCAGTCAATAAGATGTATTTTTCAGACTTCTCAGAAGAGATGGATGTATCAAGAGTTGGGGGAAGGAAGAAAATTCCGGAAGGTTTTGTAGTTGATGTTAGTGAGAAACTTAGGAGTGTACAGAGTAGTACTGCCCAGGGAGCCTCCTCCTCCTCCTCCTCCTTTTGCAGACTAGGAAATAAATTCTTTGAGAACTAAACTGATTTGCTCACCCCCTGTTCCTTTTTTCTCTCAAATATGTCACTTAAAAGAGATCAACTTTCTTCCCTCTGATTCTGGCTGTCATCCAGGAGCTGTTTTAACCTGTGAGTGCCATACGTGACGTTTTTTATTTTTACTCCCAGCCCAAAAGCCTTTCCAAAGTCTAAGTTAATATTTCTTCACAGATGTTGTATCATTCCAGGCATCAGTAATAGATGTTGCTTCGTCAAGGTGGATCTGTTCGGGATCTCTCTCCAAGAAAGTGAGACAATATGAGAGTCCATAAAGCAGCTGTTAATTTCCCTCTCAAAGTGAGGAGGATTATGCACAGTGGTGGAAAGCCATTCTCTGGGTCCCCAGCCTAATTGTCTTGATTAACACACTGCACGGCTATCACAGGTGTAGCACATAATAGCTCTATAAGATTTTCATAGCCAGGCCAATTAAAATCTGTCACTGAGCCAAGAACTAACAGTGTGTGCATCACAATGCCAAAAGTCAAAACAAGTTCCCTAAATAATAACCATTTGGCATTTCTGGGACAGTTTTTGATTTAAAAACACATTTACACTTCCTCTACTTCATTTTCTCCTCCTGCGGAATGCAAGCAGTCAAGGTGGGGAGACCCAACTTGGGGAGAAATTTAGTGACTTATAGATTACAGAGCACTGATAATTGTACCACATTGCTCATGATACAGATAAGTACTTAAAGAACTTTATCCTGTCCGTTGTAAAAGTTAACATGTATATGTCACTTAACAGCCTAAAAAATGCTTCTGTAGTTACTTTCTCATTAGGTCTCCCGTTAACAGCACCGTGAATCCGATCTTTATTATCCCATTTGTACTCACACAAACAAGCCAAAAACCATGGAGTAGTAGCTGAAGTCCTATGTCTTCTTTTAGAGTTGAGAAAGCTATGGCTTTGGTGAGGTCCTGTTGCTTGTTCAAGGGCATATAGTTTCCAAGTAGAAGAACAAGGGTGAGAACCCAGCCTCCCCTGACCACCCCTCCACACGTGCTCTCATATGCAAGGTGCATTTTAGAGTGACAGGCCAATGAGTCAGTGCAGCAGACACTGTGCCGCAAAAACTCAGGTGCCTCGTATTGCCACAGTGCCCAGCTCTGAACAACTGCAAGGTTTTGGTCAGTGATTGATTTGCTCCCTGAATTGGGAATGGGCAGTCGATAGTCTAAACTGAATATAAACTTGACCCCTAGTCTCTTAACTGCCTCATCTCATGTGTTGGTTGACGCTACCCTTGTTGGTTTACAGGCCACCCACCAGAAGCCCAGCAATGCATTTAAAGAGCCTGAGGGCCGTGAATGGTCATGAAGGCAGAGGATGGATGCCTTAGCAGGCAAGGCAGGCTCAGAAGTTGATAGACAGCGTGCCTAAAGGAAGAATGAGCTCGAAGCCATTCTCAATCAGAACCACAGTTTCTGGCGGTAACACGTGGTGTTCTTTATTTCCTAGCGATGAGGAATGGGGAGGAACCCCTCTTTGGCTCTTGTGATGATTTTTTAGGTTAAGGCTGAGCCCCTGAGTACAAATGATTGCCTGGCTGGTGTCCCGGCACTGATGGAGCACACAGGATGGCTCCCTGGTGACATGTGTGAGGGTAGGAGTGGAATTTCACATTTCTCACTGCTGGAAGGGCAGTGTTTTCCACCCATTGTTCATTCTGAAAGCTCTCTTCAGCCCCAGCCTGTGTGTTCGCACTGGAGGAGGGAAGAGAATGAATTCTGTGTTCCCTATGGTGCGTTGATGCCTAGGGCCAGGTTCCTTTAATCTAAAGAGCCAAAAATGATGATTTCCTCAAGAACAAATGGCTCCCTTTGCCTCTTTGGCTGCAGTGGATGTGTGTCTGCTCTACCAATCCATCCCGAAATCTGGGGTACTGCTAAACTAGCCAAGGCAATGACATCTCAACACAAATAGCTTCTTTCATTAAAAAAAAAAAAAAATCACCATTGGAGGTGGGAGAGCCTTGTGTTCTGTACCATTTTGTCTCATATTTTTAAATATTATAAAAAAGAAGAAGGAGCAGGTATGTATGTAAATACANCATTAAAAAAAAAAAAAATCACCATTGGAGGTGGGAGAGCCTTGTGTTCTGTACCATTTTGTCTCATATTTTTAAATATTATAAAAAAGAAGGAGCAGGTATGTATGTAAATACGTAAGTATTTTGAAATGAGCATATGTATCTATACATAGATTAAAATATATATATATTTGAGATTTTTACAAAGATGTTCCCGAACATGGTATGAATAAATCTCCACTTAGCTTAGCTTAATGCAGTGGAATTGATTTCTGCCTGCTAACCTGTGATTCCCTCTCAGTGGGGAAGAATCGATAAGATCAGTCGGGCCCACTTTTGCACGTCATCGGGACTGGTTTTAATCTTGGTAATCCAACAGCAGATCACTCAATATGGAGGCAGGTTGATTGGCAGCCATGTTAGCTGGATGACTTGGCGACCATATTTAGGGCACATTTTTGCTTATAATGTGGTCCTTTAGGCTTCGTAATGTGGCGTGTGGTTTCTTCCTTGTACTGCAAAGGACTTGTTGGAATAAAGCATGGGACAATCAACTTGACTGTGACAAGGGAGAACTGAAACAGATTTTAAGCAGTATCAGAAAGGGAAATTTAAAAAAACTAAAGCACTGTAGAGCCTTAGTGCTTAGAGAGGTTTGCATCAGAATAGGCTTGGGGGAGACGGCATTTAGTCCAGAAGTAGAGAATGCCCTCAGAGTCACTGGGCTAAAACTAATACCACCCTCCTCTCTAGGCACATAGGAGCTGCTTCTTCTCTTCCTTCTCTTGAAAACAGCATCTCTGCTGAGGAGAATCCTAAACATGGAGTCTTCTAGTAGCCTCATGTGAGAGTTTGATGAGCAAAGTCACATGTGCAGGATATGAATCCTGCGTCACCTGCCCCCCAGGCCCTTGCAGCCCTGTGTACTTTGAAAAACCCACTAGAAATTACTGTTGGTGGTAAAAAGGGACAGAAAAGAAATCTTCCTCCATTGCCCAGCCATTTATTTCCCACCGATTAATAAGTCACGCCAATCTTCAGACCACAATACTGCTGTTGAAGAAAGTTCAAAGAGGGGCGCCTGGGAGGCTCAGTTGGTTGAGCATCTGACTGGCTCAGGTCATGGTCTCATGGTTCATGGGTTCAAGCCCTGCATCGGACTCAGTGCTGACAGCTCAGAGCCTAGACCTACTTTGGATTCTGTGTCTCCCTCTCTCTCTGGCCGTCCCCCACTTATTTCTCTCTCTCTCTCTCTCTCTCTCAAAAGTAAATAAATATTTTTTAAAAATTAGGGGTGCCTGGGTGGCTCCCTTGGTTAAGTATCTGCCTTCAGCTCAGGTCATGACCTCATGGTTTGTGGGTTGAAGCAGCCTGGAGCCTGCTTCCGATTCTGTGTCTCCATCTCTTTGCCCCTCCCCTGCTCGTGCTTTGTCTCTCTTTGTCTCTCAAAAATAAATGTTAAAAAGAATTTTTAAAAATTTTTTAAAGAAGGGGATTCAAATATAATATAAACAAAATGCTCAGAATAGAACCTGGTTTGTTTGTGACCATGTTAGTTTACAAGATCTGCTATAACAAAGTACAATGAACTGCATGGCTTAGACAACAGAAATTTAGTATCTTACGGTTCCAGAGGCTTGAAGTCTGAGAGTAAGGTGTCCGTAGGATCAGTCATCTCTGAGAGCACTGATCTTATGGAATTGAGGAACACTGAAAATGCTCCATACCTATTTGCTAGCTACTGTCAGTCTTTGGAGTGCCTTGGCTTGTAGATGCAAGATGCATCATCTCAATCACTGCCTATATGTTTATGTGGCCTTCTTCCCGTGCAAGTGTCTCTGTGTCCCAATTTCACCTTTTTAGAAGGATACCAGTCATACTGGATTAGGGCCTACCGTAATGATCTCATCTTAACTAATTATGTCTGCAGTGACTATTTTCAAGTAAAATCACATTATAGAAGTCAAGACTTGAACATAGGAATTTTGGGCTGCCAGCTCAACCCATCACAATTACTATTATGATTTCATTATTTGATTCTTGGATTTTCGTAATTTTTTCTTCACTATGGATCTACTCTCTCTGTGTTCCACAGTAAAATTTGCAAAATAGAGAGTGAGGAAGTTGGATATCATCACATAGTGTGACTATCTTCTAATAGCACTGGCTGAAAAGTTGGTATACGTGTCCACCATGTCAGGACGTTGGTGGTCCTGATAAAAGGAACCAAGACAATTGGCCAGTCCAATCCAGCAAGGCTCCAGAGCTAATCATTAATTACACCCAAAGCCATCCAGAATTTTGGCAGTCTCTCCAACCTTTAAGATGCTGGTATCCTCCCACAGTGAGCAGGCAGCAGGCTGCCCAACCCCACCAGATGGTGGGGAGTCCCCTGTGCCACTGGCGTCATGCACATTTTAGATTTATTAGAACGCCCATGAAAAACGAAATACCCTTTGGAGCAATAAAGTCTCAAATCCAGCAATTTCCTGCAGTATCATAGCAAACTACCCCCCGGCTGTTGTTGAGATGGTTAGCCAGTAATTCTTCAAAACGGTTTTCTTCTGACACATACACAACATTTTCCTTTGTAAGAACCTGAAGGTTTGATTCCTCCAGAGCCCATTACATAGACAGATTGGCCCCTGAGATAATTACATGAAGATAGTCTAATGGGCTCGATTAAGGAAATCCCATTACCTCCATGAAGAATCACCAGTGTAATGCAAACCCAGACAAGTCTCCCTCCATGAAAACTACAGTTTCTTATCTAAAAGCATAGAAAGATCACTCAGTCCACCTGTTTATATTTGGAAACTAGGCTGATACAGATCTGTCAAACAGGATTGTTAAGCCAGAATATTTTTACTCTGTTCTCTTTCAGAAGAATTTGGGATGACATACAATGGTGTATCAAATATAACATGATAGACTAAATTAAAATTTGGGTGACCTAAAACTGCAGTCTTAGTATCGGAAGCCAATTTTCCAGCACAGGCAGGACTGGTAGCTATAGAAAACCCCACCCTTCCTGATCTGATGTGATGCTCAGAGCTCTGGGGATTACTCACCACTGCCTGAGAGAGGCAGCCCCTTGGGATGTTAATACCCCCGGCTGTTGATTCCACCCTGGCACCTAGATGGATACCAGAGTGAAAAATTCTCAGCTATCTATAAGGAAGTATGCTATCTACAAGGACACCATTAGTGGTTTCATCNTTTAAAATATATATATATATACACATATATATATATATATGAAAACATTTTAGAAGGTAGAAAAAAATCACTTTAGCTAAATCATTAGATGAAAAGTTAAGAGGATGTAAGGAACTCACCTCTACCCCAGGCTTCTTAGTGTCTATGGCATGTACATATTTGGAGAAGAAAGGTTGCTTGCTAGTTCTGAAACTTCTTTACTGAGCATGCCTCACCCTTAGTGACCTGGTATTTCCAAAGTCCCTGTGATCAGCACAGAGGTTACCTGGGGAGTTTTTAAGTTGCAGATTCACAGTTCCCATTTGTTAAAGAGTCTGATTCAGTAGAACTGGGGCTGGGCCTAGGAATCTGCATTTTTAATGTGTTTCTTTGGTGATTATGATCTTCATGGCCTATGAAACATGAATGAGTACAATGCTTTCCTGTGACCATCATCACAATCATTACCTTTGTGTGTGTGTGTGTGTGTCTGTATTTTTTATCCTACCATTCTTTCTTCAAAATGGAATTTTTTCCCCCAGGTGTGATGCCTATAAAAGCAAAACATGCTTATTATTTTTTAAGTTACATAATGTAAAAAAAAAATCAGTTTTCTACTATCGAGACAGAATTATCATAAAATTTTAAAGGATAGCTAGCAAGAAATTTTTCCTGTGTGTGTATGTGTAATTTCTATCATTTAAGAATACTATTTCAAGGGGCACCTGGGTGGCTCACTCATTGAGTGTTCAACTCTTGGATTTTGGCTCAGGTCATGATCCCAGGGTGGTAGGATTGAGCCCTGCATATCAGAGGCTCTCTCCCTCCCTCCATCTCTCCCTCCCTCTGTCCTTTGCTCTCCCCCCATGCACTTGCTCTCTCTCTTGCTCTCTCGATCTCTCTCTTTCTCTAAAATGTAAATCAATAAATAAATCTATTTTAAGTTTGCAGGCCCGTATTCACAAAAGGGGAAGGGAGGGAGATGGCTTCCACAAAATCTTTCTTCCCGTGATAACAACCAGTACCTTGTCTTCCTTAGGTTCTGGGCCTCTATGGTCCCTTCATTTACAATGGCCTGTTGCCTTTGACGGCACACTTCCATAAGCTCTACTTAGAACTGTTTTCTTTAAGGACTGGGTAACTATTGATTGCTAACTCAGAAGACGTGAGGGAAACTGCTGTATCATCTCTCCAGTTTCTTTTCCCTTTTGTTAAATATATCATCTTCTCACCATAGAATTGGTCCTTTACCCTTTCTCCATCTCCTCCACTTGGAAATCCCTATCTGCTCTTCATTTTGCTGCTTTTGGTATGAATTGTCCTTGAGCATTTAGTCTCTGAGAGCTCTTCCCTAGCTAGAGCAAGCTCTAGAACCACATTCCTCAACATTCTCTATTTACTCAGTGCTTCATAATCATTGTGAGGTCTTAGACACCTTTGAGAATCTCAAGAAAGCAATGATCCCTCACTCCTGAAAACTTGTACATATTTACAACCACATTTTTGCATGTAATTTCAGGAGATCTAAGTTAAAGACCCCCCTGATAACACATCCTCAGAAAACTGAGTCCCCTCAAATCTACCAAGGATTCCTACAAACATCATTCATGAAAATAAGTATTGAGCATCAATTATCTAGTAGATACTGCATTGGTCACTCGTGATACAGAGAAATAAGACAAGAGCCTTGTCGTAAGGCTCTTAGTGTAACGGTGGAGGTGTATAGACAATGACCACAGAATGTGAGAAGTGCCGTAATGAAGCAGAACAGGGGCTATAATTTTCTTAAAGCATAATTCTCACTTCTCTCCTTAAACCCTTGATGTCTCCTCTTACTGTTGCCCAGGAAGATCTTCATGACAAACCTCAAGCTTACTTCTGTAGTATCATTTGAATACACCTATTTCTTTTGCTCAGCCCAGCACTTCATGCTCCTGTAACACTAAAGGTTCTGTTGATCCCCACATGTGGTGTTATAGGTCTTAGGAGCTGTCCCCTCTGCCTGGTATACTTCCCTCCCCATCCTTTACCTTTGGTCGGGCTGACTTTGATTTATCCTTTACCACTATATTGAGGATACTTTCTCCAGGGAGCTTCCCCTGATAACCCCAAGTTCATATTAGATGCTTCTCCTACATGGTACCATAGTACTCTGTACTTACCCTTATTTTAGTTTCCATCGTACTATACTACAATTACCTCCTTACATGTCCGTATTTCTCACCAGACAGTGCAAGTCTCCAGGGCAGGAACTAGCATGCTCTTAGTTCTAGTCATACTGGCTAATGCATAGTAGTTAAGAACTTTTTGAATGAATTATTTTACTAGTTAATCAATTTAATAAAAAAAGAAACCCTCAACAGAATTAGCTTTAAGGCTCTCAGGTCAGAATGGAGAGCCTTCCTACCTCTTTATTCTCTGAGAAGTGCTTTCTATAATTAGAACTTTAACAGTGTCTGACCAAGCCACTCTTTGTCCATGAGGAATCTGACTGTTGGTTACTTAGTACCCACAGAAGCAGAAGCAGAGATGGGCCAGTTAATTAAGAGATGGTCACCTGCCATTTACGTAGCACTCTGTAAAATACTGCAGGGAGTAAAAATGTATGAGTTTCTTCCTTCAAGAACCTCATGTTGGGAACACCAGAGCTCCTTTTGTGGAATCTGGATAGTATATAATTTGCTCCCAAATTATGTAGTGTAGATTATAAGATGGTATTTATAGTCACTTCCAGCTCGGGCTGAGAATCTCATGTTCTTAGTAGCACTTCACTGATTAAACACTCCTATAACATGATTTCCAAACCAGACTGGGGCGGGCAGTGTGATCATGTGTTTATGATCTCTGCACATCTGGGGTTGAGCATAATCCGCTGATCTGAGGAGGTATCTAATGACTATTTGTTAAACTAGATACCACCAAAGGGGAGAGAGAAACCAGTAAATATAACACCTGGATGAAGAGTTTCACATCTATAAATTACTTGACTGGGATGAAACACTTGTATATTTAACCAGCATTGGGGGGAATCACTACACATTGCATTAAGGATCTCTGACAGACCCACAAGAGTTAAGGTGTCATCAGTCAGTGAAAGCCTACAAATCTTCAAAATCAGGTAGAGCCAATTCAAATCCCAGTCTTCTGCAGACCTGCTAAGTACAGCCCCCCCCCATTCATTCCATCGATATCGTTGAACTGTGTTCTAGACAAGGCAGCGTGCTAAATTGAAGAGGTAACATTAAATATTTCCTATAATCTTGGAGCCTTCACTTATTTTCCTCAGTTTCTTCATGGGTGATATAGGGCCAACAATATTTTCTAGGAGAGCTCCTGGAAGGGTTAGGTGTGATGTGTATGAAAATGCTCAGTACATTCTTGGCGTGTGCCAGATACTCAATAAACGCCACTAGAAATGACAGGTCTTAAAATCTAAGTAGGACAGTATAACACAATATAGTCAGGATACGATCATGAAAATTCAGAATGCAGCTAGAGCTCACTGCCTCCTAGTGAGCACTTGAAATGTGGCTAGTCTAAACTGAGATGTTTTGTATGAAAACAAAGAAGAAAGACCCACTAATAATTGTTTTGCTCATTACAGTTTAAAATCGTAATATTTTCACCAAATTGGGTTAAATAAAATACATTATTCTGTTTTTTTATTTTTTTTTATTTTTATTTTTTTATTTCTAGGAGAGAGAGAGAGAGACAGCGTGAGCAGGGGAGGGTCAGAGAGAGAGGGAGACACAGACTCTGAAACAGGCTCCAGGCTCTGAGCTGGCAGTCAGCACAGAGCCTGACGTGGGGCCCGAACCCACGAACCGCGAGATCATGACCTAAGCGAAAGTCGGACGCTTAACCGACTAAGCCACCCAGGCGCCCCTATTCTGTTTTTTTTAATGTTGCTGCTAGGAAATTCAAAGTTACATATGTGACTCACATGACATCTCTTGGGCAGTACTGGGTTAAGAATAAAAGTTACTGATTATAAAAAAGAGCCAGTGAGAGATGCCAAAAGTGACCCAGCGATGTGTCCTATGAGGTTGGGGCAGAGCAGAGATGAGAACACAAAGCTCAAATCCTGATTTCATAGCCTCATGGGTGATATCAGTAGTAGTTTCCAGAATGCGCCAGAGCCAGGACATTCTAATTCACATTAGCTCATACACCACTTGTGAAATGTGGCTACCTGTACACCTAGGAAAGGGGGTGATGCTGGGGTGGGGGCAAGCTGCCAGAGACGTCATCAGTCCTCACAGTAACTGCACTGACTCCGTCCTTTGGAAGCAGTGTAAAAACAGCTGAGCTCTGGACGGATGAGCTTTGGATGTCAGGATTATTCCTCCTGTGTGATTTCGGGGAGGTTACTTAGTCTCTCTGAGCCTCAGTGTCCTCATTTATAAAATGGTGATGTTAATAGTGATTGTATAAGTCTGCTCAGGCTGCCATAACAAAATACCATAGACTGGGTGGCTTAAATAAAAGGAATTTATTTCTCACAGTCTGGAGGCTGAGAAATCTAAGACCGAGGTGCTGGCTGATTCACTTTCCCAGAGAGGACTCTCTTCCTGGCTGGCAGGTGACTACCTTCTCGTGTGTCCTCACACAGCAGAAAGAAAGCAAGCTCTTTGGTGCCCCTCATTTTTAAGTCATTTTATTTTTATTTTTTACTGAAGCACGGTTGACCTCCAATGTTACATTAGTTTCAGGTGAATAGCATAGTAATTTGACAACTCTCAACATTATCCTATGCTTACAAGTGTAGCTACCATCTGTCACCATTCAACGTCATTATAGTACCATTGACTATATTCCCTCCCTATGCTGTACTTTTCATGTGACATATTCATTCCATAACGGAAGCCTGCACCTGTCACTCCCCATTTCACCCCTTTTGCCCATCCTTCCGTCTCCCTACTCTTCTGCTGGCAACTACCAGTTTCTTCTCCGTATTTGCCAGTCTCTTTCTGCTTTTTTGTTTTTTATAAGTGAAATGATACAGTATTTGTCTTTCTCATGTAAGTGAAATGATACAGTATTTGTCTTTCTCTGTGTAACTTACTTCACTTAGCAAAATACCTTCTGAGTCCATCCACATTGTTGCAAATGGCTGGATTTCATTCCTTTTTTATGACTGAGTAACATTTCAGTGTGTGTGTGTGTGTGTGTGTGTGTGTGTGTGTATACATGCCACATCTTCTTTATCCATCTATCAGTGAATACTTGGGTTGCTTCCCTGTCTTGGCTAGTATAAATAATGCTGCTATAAACATAAGGGTGTATGTATCTTTTCAAAGTAGTGTTTTTGTTTTCTTTGGACAGTAGTAGAATTACTGGATCATCTGATATTTCTATTTTTAATTTTTTGAGGAACATCCATATTGTTTTCCACAGCAGGTAAACCAATTTACATTCCCACAATCAGTGCAGAAGGCCCCCTTTCTCTCCACATTCTCACTAAGACTTCTTATTTTTGTCTTTTCGATACCAGCCAGACTGACAGGTGTAAGGTGGTATCTGATTATGCTTTTGATTTGCATTTCCCTGATGATTAGTGATGTTGAGCATCTTTTCATGTGTCTGTTGGCCATCTGGATGTCTTTGGAAAAGGGTCTATTCATGTCCTCTGCCCATTTTTTAAATTGGATTGTATGGGGATTTTTCCTGTTGAGTTGTATAAGTTCTTCATAGATTTTGGATATTAACTCCTTATCAGATATGTCATTTGCCAATATCTTCTCCTAGTCACTAGGTTGTCTTTTCCATTTTATTGATGGTTTCTTTCCCTGTGTGAAAGCTTTTTATTTTGGTGGAGTCCCAATAGTTTATTTTTGGTTTTCTTTCCCTTGCCACAGGAACCATGTCTAGAAAAGAGTTGCTAAGGCCGATATCAAAGAGAATAGTGCCTGTGTTTTCTTATAAGAGCTTTGTGGTTTCAGGTCTCACATTTAGGTCTTTATTTTGCGTTTAGTTTTGTGTATTGTGTAAAAAAAGTGGTCCAATTTCATTCTTTTGCATGTGGCTGTCCTGTTCTCCCAACACCATTTATCTTTTCTTCTTTGTATATTCTTCCCTGTAGATTAATTGACCGTATTAAGTGTGGGTTTATTTCTAGGCTCTCAATTATGTGCCAGTATCTGGTGTCTCTTCTTACAAGGGCAGTAGTCCCATGATCAGGGCCCTACCTTCATGACCTTATCTAAACTTCATCACCTCTCAAAGTGCCCACCTCCAAGTGCCATCACATTGTGGGGTAGGGCTTCAACATGAATTCAGTTCATAACAGGAAATAAATCCCTGGATTATTGTGAGGATTGAAGGATCTAACTGAATGTGAAGAACACGGTGTGGTGTAAATGCTCAGTTGCTAGTATTGCCGCCATCACATCTGTTTTGTGTAGTGATATATCTTCAGCTCTGGAACAAGGCCTGGCACATATTTGGTGTTCAATAAATATTTGTTGAACTAAGAAAATAATTCATCAACATCAAATCAAGTGACGACTTTTCCAATTTCTGAGATTCCAGTGTTACTAAATAGGATCCTATTCCTTTTGCCCTTGAGGTCTTGTGTCCAAATGTGGGTCTAAGGACAGCCAGCACTGCTGAGAATGAGCCATTCAGATGACTACATCGTCTCGTGCTTTGACATAGTGCCCTCCAAGTTGACTCCACCCTGAGGCCACTCCTTAGCCACCCAGCAGTGCTCATGGCTCTAATCCTTTCCATCTCTCCACTGTATCCAACCATGAGACTCTCTTTCCCCATCCAATTTAATAGTATAAAACCTGCTCTGATTTAGAATCTCTTTTGCAGCTAATCGAACCTCGCAGCTTTCTATTAGCTGTTCGTATTTGCTCTAAGCCCAAGCTGAGGCATCTGGGATTATTATGTAATAACTTGGGCTCATTTCTGGTCAGTATATGCCATCCCTTTCCTTCTGCAAATCCCCTCAGAGTGCTCATTCTGTTTGCAAGGGGTGAGAGAAGTAGTCGGAAGGACTGTGGCTGGGGGCTTTGGGATGGGAGGAGTGTTTGCTATGAGTTATTATCCCACACTTACCAGTATTAAACTGGATTTGACAATCCATGGCCTAGGATTTAAATGATCTAAATCCTTCTTCATTTGGCAGCCTGGTTTCCCTTACTATTTATTGTACTACCCAATTTATTATCATCGGCATACTCAGAGGCTTTGGTCTGTGGTGCCTTCACAGTCAAGTGATTTATACAAATAATAAAAAAAGAAGAGGGTTCCCAGCAATGAGATTCAAAGCTGTTCCCTCTCTCCCTTGCCTCTCATCTGGTACAGCCCACCTCCCACATATTAACCCTTGGTCCTCTTACTTCCTCTCCTTGGAAATACATCCTCAACTCCCTTCTGGGCCTGTCAAGGAACTGTCCCTCGCAGGGAGAGGGGAGGATGGTGAGAGCTATGATCTGACTCTATTAGTCAGAATCAGGTCTTTATTTGGGCAGTACCGGGCAAACCCTTTCCGTACATTGTAGGATTTTGCTTGTCCTCTGAGTGAGGGATTTATTTTATCCCACGTGGCAGCAGGAAGTAGACATGTTGCATCTCGGTCTCACTAGAACATGCAGAGTGAGAAAGGATTGGAGGCTTGGAGGGCAGGGTAGGATATGGCCACAGGATCAGAGAGGGAATACTGATACCAACAGCATAGCAGGGAAGAATATGAGCTTTGAAATCAAACAAACCTGGGCATGATTTCCAGCCCTTTGACTTAACTAACCATAGGCCTCTGAGCATGAAATCACTCTTGCCTCAGTTTCTTCATCTGTAAAATGGGAATAGTGAAGTACTGACATAGATAATTTGGAGGCGTTAATGAGCTATCACACTCAGAGCACTTAATACATTTCCCCATCTTTTAAAAGTGGATAATAATAGCACCTAACTCATTTACCTTCACACCAACCCTATGAGGTAATATGTACGAAGCACTGAAAACAGTGTTTGGAAATGCTCATGTACATGTACATTAGCCGTTGTTACTACTGCCTCTACTGCTATTATTACTACTCCCTCCATCACCACTACCATTACTACTATTACTACTATTGGTGTTGTTGTTGTCATGATCTGAATTCAGTATAGAAGATCAATATTGTCCAAGCAGTATGTTGCAAAGACTTTGAGGTAGAGCCCTAACAAGCAGAGTTCAGACCTGATATCAATTATAACATAATACTATGAGAAAAATGATATGTGTGTGTGCATGCACACATACTTTGCTTTCCCTGCCCCACATCTACTCATGCCCTTCTCAAACTGGATGCCAGCCAGCCCCCGGCTTGCTGAGGAAGCTTTGGTCTAAAGCTCTAGCCCAGGCTGAGAAAGAACAGCCTTCATTTGAGAACTCGGTACTTCCTACCATCTTACCTCTCTGGTCTTAACCCTTAGTATATATATTTTATACTTTTATATAACTCTTAGTATATTTTTATTAGACCATATGTTTCTGAAAAGCAAATGTTGATGGATGGTCTCTAGAGAAGTTAGTACTCTATTTAAAATATGGGGCAAGGGTAGCTCTCTTGAGAGCTTCTGCTTTATTGAAACTAGACAGATGCCCACCCCCGTCCAATTTCATATCTTGCAAAAATATTTCTGTTGACATTGACCTCAAGCAAACGTCAGCATTCCTGTAAATGCCATTATAATTTTTTTTTCTACCAGCCAGCCCTGTGCTTTGGAAAGACAATAAATTTTTTCCTTTGTTGCCACATAACTTGCACAGAATGTGCCACTTACTACTTGTCTATAGTTTATAGATTATGAAACAGCAGCCTCACTGATAGACCTTTGTAAAGGAAGCTGTGCTAAGGGCTCACAGTGGCCTAAAAGTCCAAACTTGGCCCAAATATTCTCCCATATCCTATACCTAGAGCCAAGACTAATGTGGAATGCTCCAAAATGATTTTTGTGGTATGTATATTGCCAGTAATTTATAGTTATTGGATGGTATTTTCAACACAGCTCTCCTTTGCTGAAGCAGTGGTAGCAGAAAACGTGCTTAGAAACCGTCTTCCTAGGTAACTGTGTGGTCTCAGGCAAGTTATTTACCTTTCTAAGCCTCAATCAACTTCCCCAGCTGTAAGTGTGTATAGAAGTAGTCTCATAGTACTGCTTGAGGATTAAATGAAAGAATGCATTTAGATTTTGTGACTCCCGTCCCTGACACAGGGTACTTACTACTTCCTCTTTTACTGGTTTGCGTATTTCTGAACTCCTTATATTTAGGAAATTTTATCGATGTTTTCTTTACTGGTGATTATCGTGTGATAGTTACGGTGTTATGAATGCTGTTATGGTTCAGGGTAATAATCATAAATTCTACTATTCTTGTTTTATGAAACCTTTTATAGTTCCCTTTATATCTCTGCAAGGTTGCTCTTTATCCCTCATTTCAAGGCCAGAGTCGCTCTGGCAATTCCAAACCTTGCCTCCTTTCTATTTCTGTCCATCCTCCCTCTCTGTCAGCTGTCACTTGGTTTTCACTTACTGTGCAGAGGAGCAGGAGTTTCTGTGAAGGAGTTTCTGGAAGCCAGAGGCATCACTCAGAATATTGTCACTTAGCAGTTCTGTGGCATTTGTGTTAAGGAGGACCTTGCAAACCTTTTCATGAGTATATATGTTCATTAGAAATTCTTTTTTTCTGGGGCACCCTGGTGGCTTAGTTGGCTAAGCATCCGACTTTGGCTCCGGTCATAATCTTACAGTTTGTGGGTTCGAGCCCCACATCAGGCTCTGTGCTCACAGCTCATCTCCTGGAGCCTGCTTCGGATTCTGTGTCTCCCTCTCTCTCTACCCCTCCCCCACTTGTTCCCCCTGCCTCTCTCTCCTTCTCTCAAAAATAAATAAACATTTAAAAAAAGGAATTCTTGTTTCTCTTGAGGTCAAGAAGACGTTATTGAAATTCGGATTCTCCTACTGAGCCCTGTGCTGAGTGGCTTACCTCTGACCTTTTGCCATAACTGAGAAGCAGAATAAATGAATGATGCTTTCCTCTGCCTCCTTCCCTCCCCAGGTCATGAATGAGTCAGCATCAGGCACTTTGCCGGGAGGTCTGAGTCACAATTATCCCTGCAATCCATCACAAATGTCCACAAAAGATTGTTTTAAACAGTAAATGAGGACAGTGTCCTTGGACCTTATCTTAATCATCACATCACTGGGAGATATTTATGGTTCTAACTTTGGGGTAGGGAAGGAAAACTCTAGCCAACCATATAGATAAAAGAAATTAGTTTGAAGCCATTGTGAGATGATAAACTTCTCGTGGCGGAAAGAAAGACAAAAAATCTCAATGAACATGCCCACTCCGCCCCCACATTTTTGTCCCTCGTGTCCTATTTTTCCCCTGTCTTTCTAACCTTTATTAAAGACTCATCAGATGCCCGCTCCTTCATTTGCATTATCTCACTGAATCCTCACAACTAAGCTATAAAACAGGAAAGATTTTCTTCACTGTTTACCGAAGAGGAAATTGGGAATGAGAGTGACTGACATTCCCGAGATCTTACAGTTAATATGTGGCAGAGCTGTGCTTTGACCCCAGATCCTTCTGACTTCAAAGCCCAAGCTCTTAATTACTTGCTTATCCTCTCTGGGAGGCCCGGGAAAATGAAGAGGGAGAGGAGAATATATAGAAATGCAAGTTGACCTTCTCTCTGCTCTATAAGATGCTAATTATTGAACAACAGATGTAGTATGGTATAAAGTCTCTGGCAAAATAATTTTATTTTTCTGCCAAGTGCTATAAAAAGAGAGCCCCTAAACCAACACCATAAGACCTTGAAAAGTCACAGCAGCAGGCCGTATTCCTGGGGATGCACAGAACATCACGCCCCCAGCCGCATTGCAGATTTTTCAGACATTTACCATGCCGGTAATTGCAATCATTATATATACCTGAAGGTGCCCTGTTTTCACTTCACCCATTCTAGCTAACTTGGAGTGCAGTCTGCCATTAGGGATGCCTTTGTGATATGTATAATATTTTATTTATGAGAAGATTAGCAAAATATGATTGTTGGATTTGCTAATAAAGAGGCAACTGGAAAAGGAGCCAGCTGGCATGCCACATGTATCTCCGGCAGGAAGACATGTCTAATCTGTGTTTTTCTCTCCACACTCACACCTTGTAGGCACCTAGAGCTTTCCCCCTCCCCCTTTCCACTAAGCACCTCAAAGACCTCATCAGTTTCTTCTGAAAATGCAGAGAATATCTGTCTACATTTCCTGATCAGATTCCCCATGACTATTTAGGCTGTTATTTCTACTGTTAAAAGTTAATCTTACACATGTGTGGGAGCATAACTTTGTCTGGTTGGGAAGGGCAGGAGGGCTGTAGAATCCAACAGACCCAGAGAGATTGGTTAACTCTGAGAAGGGGTACAGAAAGAACATGATCTCTGAGCCTCATTCTTTCCCTTGGTGCAAATGTTTAAACACACTTCGATTTTCACTGCCTAGTAAGTAATAATTCTTGTTACTAGATATGGAAGAAGAGTCTCATTTCAAAATATTCCATGTATGGGAGTCGTGCAGGGTAGAACAGATAATGCTGGAGGTTAAACTTTATTTTTCCTTCCTAATTCTGAACTCTAAAAGATAACAGTCAATAAATCAGTGTCTCTCTCTCTCTCTTTCATCTTTGCTTTTCTTTTGTTGAGAGTCATTGCATTCCTTTTTTTTTTTTGAAATGTACTTAAAATTTAACAAAATTGGATAGATACAGGTTTATTCACAAGGGGTAAAAAAGGCTTCGGACTCCTTTACTACAAGTTGTTCAATGCATGTTTGCAAACAAAAAAAGGAGTAAGTAAAATTTGAGTTTTCTCCTTGTTAAATACTAGTTTTTCTGTGTCCAAATAAGAGTTTCTTTTATCACAAATATATTTTTAATTCTCCGTACTTTTTGACATATTTGTAAATTATCCTTTTTTGAAAAAAAAATTTCAGGAGTAGAATTTAGTGATTCATCGCTCACATATAACACCCAGTGCTCATCGCAACAAGTGACCTTCTTTTTTTTTTTTTTNGTCATTGCATTTCTTTAAGGGAGTTATTTTGTAATAGTTAAAATTATACATACCCATTATAGAAAACTCAGAAAAGTATCTCAGTGAAGCAAAAAGCAAAATTTAAAGCTTCATAATCTTTCCCTTTGAGCCTTAATACACTTCTTTCCTGTTCTTTTTTAATTTAATGCCTGTGTTTCACATAGTTGAGGGGATCCACACTCTTTGAAATAAGTTAAGTATCTCTGAGGTAATACACCAAGACTTTGTTCTTCCCACTGTTTTCTACTAAGTGAAGTTCAGTATACAATTAGTACATTTTGAATTTAGGTATTTTAGAAAATGAGTTCCCATAGGACCCCTATGGAGTACCACCTCACAAATGGAGTGTGTCAGTTCTATAGGATGAAACCTAACCCTCAATGGTTCAACTCTTACTCTCTTGTGGAAACATCTCCACAAACCACAGCCAGTTTCACCAGAGTGTGTATTATGGTTAAAAGGACATGTAAGTCACCTGTGCACTCATCTACTGAGCCACAGAACATGCATCTAGCCCTCTCTGCATCCTGAGGATTGCCCAGAAACATTTATGAACATAATGGGAGTTTGGGTAATCTACACAGCAAAAGAGATAATGGGAAATGCCTCAGAGTTTTCTTGGTGAGATCCCATGAGTTTGAGATTCAGAACCTTGTAGTAGTTAAGTTGTTGACTCAAGGATCGGACTGTCTTGATTTGAATCTTGGCTCCATTACTAAGTAGCTTTAGGATGTTAGGCAAGTTACCTAGCCTTCCTAAGCCTTGGTTTCTTTTTTTGCTAATTCAAATGATAAATAATACCAACTTATAGATGTGTTATGAGTGAGTTCATGCATACATCGTGCTTAAAAACATCTACATACTGATGAGTAAATATTAGTTGTTGGCATTATTATCAATAATCAAGTGTGTCTGTTTGTACTCAGCTGCATCCTCTTCCACATGATCCCCCAAAATGTCTCTCTCTTGAACACTAAATTTTCTGGGGGCAAAATTCTTGGGCTCACTTCTGTTGCCAGGTGCAGCTGGGACAGTACCTGGTTTGACATAGGTGTTTATTACTTGGCTCCAATTGGCCAACATCCCAGTTTTCTTCCAGCTATTTGGTGCCTAGTGATGACTTGACTCCAGGCTATGTAGGGTAGGTGTATAATGGCAGAGGAGGAAGCCTCATTGGATGGTACTGCTCTTTGCCTACCCCCCACCCCCAACACTGTTTCTTCCGTTTAACTCCTGATTGCCTCAAGAGAGGGAAGGAGAGCCTATGAAAACCAGGAGCTGTTGCTCAGATTTCTTTCTTACTTACACATGATTCCTTCTTCCTCTGACATAGCAGCCTTTGATAATTTACAAAGGAGACCTCATTCTCTCAAAGTTACCCATTCATAGTCTCCTTGTCCTAATTTTCATTTCCTTCATTGCTGTGCTAGGCATGGGAGAGTGAACAGGGAAGGCATAGGCCCTGACACTTTAGGGTACAATGGGGAAGCTGTATAAGTAGACGATAAGTATTAGTGGGATAGGTTCTATGTAAGGCAATTCATAGTGCCACGGGAATGTTGGGAAAGTCATCTAACAACCTCTTACTTTTTGAAAAGTAAGGAAGGCCAGTTATTTAGCTTTGGTAGAAAACAAGACTCTCCTTAATACGTATAGAGTAGGGAAAGTATAATGGGTTTGAAGATTTATTCGTTCCTACATATTCTTGTATTTTCTCTGCTGAGAAGGGAATAGTACATTAAACATCAGGTTATTTTGTGTTTTGTGGTCAGCTTGTACCACCTTCAACATATGGAGAAATTAAGATAATTTCCTCTCAAGACAGGCTTTCTAACATTGAGATGCACACATGCATATCCAAGCTTTCAGACATCTGCATCTGTTTCCCTGTGGCTGGTTATTTTTTCCTCTGAAATGTTTTTTTTTTTTCCTTTCTGATAGTGGAGTGACAGAAAGATATAGTTTCTTCATGCTGCGTTTTTACTTTCTATTTTCCTGATAAAACTGTATCACTGCAGAGAAACTGAAATCTAATCTTCAATATATTTAGCATGAAAGCAATAAAAAGCATTAATTCACTCCAGAAAGAGCAAAATACAGTCGGATACTCAAAGGAAGAATCACCATGGAAACTGTTTTCTTGAGATTCTGTACTCTCCAGGCTCCGGGCACAACCAAGTGAAGAAAGAAAGGCAAAGAGAAGAAATACCCTGCCCTTTCTGTTGTCACTAAAATGCTGCAGAGGAATTGCCATGAATTATTGATTACATGAGTAGGAGTATATATGAATTAAAATTATTAAACTGGTGTCTTTTCAGTGAGTGTGTAAGAGCGCTTGGAGAACGTGTTCTTCAGTGTTCCCCCTTCCTTGCTGTCAAATCCTATTGAGCAATCAAAGAGTTATCCTAAGGTCAGAAGTTGGCAGAGAAGCATGAGGAATTAGGATGATTAAAGAATTCTGGGAGCTGGAAGTAAAGGACCACGATTTTGCATACAACTCCCTCACACACTTGCCTTTGTGCACCGTGTCAAGACGGTGATGGTTTCAGAATTTTTCCACAGATATTAAATATGTAAAGATCAGAGGCCAGCTCTTGCCTTTGGGACCGTGGTAATGGGATGTGATGGAATTTCCCAAAGGAATTTCTTTTGGATTAAATTCATTCTCTGTTTATGAGCACGTGTATGCATCTCACAGCGCACCCACTCTTTTTTTGCCTTCTCCATTTTTACCAATTCACAGGGTTTCCTCCCAAAAACTAGACATCTCCACTGAATATCTCTGATAATAATATCTGCCGTGTGTTAAATGTTTCCTGTGAGTTAGTCGCTGGGCTGAATCTTTTTCCTGGTACTATTAAGAGCATGGACTTTTATTTGGATAAGATTGTTCTTTTTAGCAAAATGACTGATTCAGTGTTCATTAATAAAATAATCATGTTATTATGTAATTCTCACAACCCTAATGAGGAAGTCCCCATTATGCAGATGAGGAAGCAGAGTTTGATGATGACAGTCCAGTACAGTTGATCACAGAGCTACTAAATTGCAAAACCAGGATTTGAAACCATGTATGAATCCTCTGTCCGTGGTTTTAACAGCGATACTGAGATTTCATCCTAGATGACACAGACAACTTGTCTTTTTAATCTCTGTGCAAGCTCATAACTGTCAAGGGTCTGAGCACATAGATAGGCCCTCATTGTATTCATAGCAAGTACATATTTAGAATCCACCATTGTACCCAGTACTATACTAAATATAAAAATTGGAAATGAGATAAAGTCTCTGCCTTCAAAGAGCCTGCAGTCTTTAAGACATGTTGCCATGTATGAATAACCAGATACAGTAGTCAAGGAATCAGAGAAAAGAAAAGTTAATGAGGTTCATGGGGGAAGATTCATCCTGGTACTTCCAGAATGGGGAGAGCTGTCAAAAGGTCAAAAATGAAAGTAGAGAAATGAACAATTAGGGTGAGACAGCATGATTTTAAGCATAGAGGTAGGAGTGAATGACAAGAGTTTGGAGACCCGTGAGCAGATAATAGCATGTGTTTTAGTGAAGGGAATTTGAACAAGGAATTGACAAGTGGATCATGAGTGAAGAACCTTGAGCTCTGGAGTGAGGAGGTCCAGATATTATCCTTTCAAAACAATGAGCTGTCAAGGGATCTGTTTATTTATATTTAAGTATTAATTACTTAGAGTGCATTGTTTACTCATGTTTAGATCAATGATATTTACATATCTATACACCCTTGTCACCATTATAAAGATCAAGGTATAGGACATTTTTAAGACTCTGTGCCCCCTCTGAACTGTCTCCCACCCCTGAGATACCACTCTCTGACTTCCATGTAAGTGTTAAAGGGAAGTAATAAAAAAGAAAATGACATGAATGAGGTTTATAGAAAAATTTAATGACTTCTGGGATGTAGCAGTGAGCGTGGAGGTGAAAGTTTTCAAACAGGGGGACCAGCCGAGAGGGTGTTACATGATTCACAATCCATCCCTTTCAATATGTATTGAATGCCTACTGTGTATCATACCCTTACATTGGGACTACAATAGTAGTCAACACACGCTCTCTCCTGAGGAGACCCACAAGCAAAGAAGCAGTTACTTTCCACTGTAGTACTTGCTGAACTAGAAGGAAGCTCAAGTCGCACTTAAAATGGCACCTAACCTGGAATAATAAAGTCAAAGGAGGCTTCTTGGAGGAAGAGGCTCCTGACCTGAGGCTTAAGGACAAATAGCGGTTAGCCAGACCAAGGGGGAGATTGAGATGGAAATGGTTCCAGGTAGAGAAGGAGCATGTAGAAAGGAATAAAGGCGAGATAGGTGGCCATGTTGAGGAAGAGCCTTGGGCCAGAGAAGAATGGTCACAGACCAGGGGTTTTTCAAATCAGAGAATAGCCAGACTTAGTAAATGATATTGTGCCACACAAACCGTGTCACACCAGGATTTTTCAGCACCGGCACAGATAACCTGGCAACCTGATTGTGCAACAGTCTGCATCTATTGTTCACAAAATTCCAGATGCTTAGTGTGGCAGGCCTTTGCATGGTTTCTATTGTAAGCAGCCCACCTGGTTGTCCATCATTTCTCTTGAAAGTTGAGCCAGAGAAACCAGTCAGGCAGTGAGACTTCCATCTATCACCTACCTCTTTAAGATGGGCCAGGTTTCTTACATTTTGTACATTCTTTATCTCCTTTCTCCTGGAGTCTAGGCTGTGCTGATTTGCCAGCCTGCCCTTCTTCTTTGACTTGTCCAGCAGGTTTCCCTGTGTAGTTCTGAGCAAGCTACAGAGGTCACACCACTTCCTTTCATTCTGTCTGCTAGCAGGTGACTCAATAGGCAGAATGTGGCCTTCGCAGCCCTGCAGACCTGAGTTAAGGCCTAGTCCTGTTACCAACTCTCCTTGCAGCCTCAAAAAGTTAAATTTTCTAGGCTTCAGCTTCCCTGGTTGGAAGTAGTAATATCCACTGTATTAGGTGTGAGTGATGACAATATAAATGCATCAGATCCCCTAGGACAATGTCTGACACATAGTAGGTCTTCCATAAATGTCATCCAGAACACTAATGCAAAGTGGTTAAAAGCATGGATAGATTGCCTATGTTAGAAGGCTCTGCTAAAGCCTTCTGGATTATTCTAGGCAAGTCATATAGGCTCTCCCTGACTTAGTACTCTTATCTGTAAAATGGGGGTGATAGTAACATCTTCCTCATGATTTTATTGCGAAGGTTAAATGAGTGAATGCATGTAGAGTACTTCCTATAGAGTCTGGGGGGTGTGTGTGTGTGTGTGTGTGTGTGTGTGTTTGTGTGTATCCTCTACTGGTATTGATATTAACATTAGTAATTATTATTGGTATAGTACTTGGTCATAACTATGCAAAGGGGAGAAGAGTGTTTGCCTACTTTCTAGGGTAGTTGCCAAGAGCAGCTACCGAAGAGGTTCAGTGGCTCAATGCCAGACACAGTGGGCCCCTGATAATGTTTGTTGAATGAATGAGAGCGAAGCACTTCTCTCTAAATGCTTTCTATAAATGTTTCATCGTAATGACCAACAGGAGCCTCCACATGGAAGCAGTTGCCAAAGGAGTTCATTGGGTGTCAGCCTGGGTGCAGGCCTGGTAGACTCTGATTATGTCAAACAAAATAGATTCAGATCAGTCTATTTGGTGCCACTGACACTGTGCCAATGAGCAGCAAAATGTGATTTCATCTTGGGGTGGTGCCAGGATCCGGATTTACAGATCAAAGCAAACCCTACCTATTTCTAGTACCCTCTCTCTCTCCTCAATGGGCGTTTCGTACCTCTGAAAGAGCTTCTGGATGTTTCACGAAATCAGGCCCCAGATGTTTGAAAGACTTTTGCAGACAAGGTAATCAATCCATTTGGTGGCCAGATGCTGTCTGAAAATTTTCCTGCTACAGCACTGTGAGTTTCTAAATTCATTAGAAACATAAATTAATTAAATCTAATCAACAGTGGGTGATGCAGAAGATTAAACAGTGAAAAACAAATACATTTCCAACTGGCTCATATTAGATGCAGAGAAAAAGACTCCACTTTGGAGGTTGAAAGTCAAGTTAACCCTTTGTGTGATATTCTCAAAAACCCTTCGCCAAATCTGAGACCCCAGGTGAGCCTGTAGTTCTTCCCAGATGAGTCTGCCCTAATGGGTCCATTGACCTTTCAAGAAATAAATTGTGTATTTCTCTGAGTAAGAAGGGTTCTGGCGTGGCCTTACTTTGTTAAGCATTAACAGAAGAAAAATCTCCACCATTCTTTCGTCATGAAGGGCCTCTGGAAGTAAGTTCTGCAAGGCATAAAATAGAGTGAAACATCCTTCCTTATTTTACACTAGAATAAGTTACCTGAGTTCAGAGTTCTTGTCTTTCAGCACTGAATCCCAACACCTAGGAGAGTGCCCAGCACATAATAGGTGCTCAGTAAATAGCTGTTAAATGAATGAATTGTGGATGAATTTCTTTTTCACAGGATTTCTGAGTTACTGACTAGCCCAGCTGAGTCCCCAAGACACAAGATAAAGTGGAAGCAGTTTGCCAAAAGTATTTTGACTTTTTTTCACCCAAGGATCAGAATCTTGAGGGACTGATAATCCATAGGATGTATTTTAGAAAACTTGGTTCTAAGGCATTATTGCTTAGCACCCCTAACCTTTGTCCCACACCTTTTACCCTCAGTCTAAATGGAATGGGAGAAGACTCAGGGTGAGTCAATTATGAGTTTATGGGGCCGATTCCTAGATGGGAGGCTATTCTTCAATCCTGTGCTCAGCTCAGTGGAGAAGCCAGTCTTTAACCCCTGTGAATTGACTCATTCGATACTTTTGTTTGCCAGTGTAGACAAATGGCCTCAGGCTATGTGGAGAAAGGGGTTGCTTCCTCATATGCAGGCTTGTAGAGGTAACAGTTTCCAGAGGATGCCCATAAGCCCTCAAAACCAGCCCCTGCTAACAGAGATGCCTCCAGAGGTCAAGTAACATCAAAAATAAAGGCAGAGCAGTAGAGAGAAACATTAGGAGGATAAATGGGATCTGATATTTGGCCTCAAGTTTCGGGACCAGTAGAAAGTAGTGGGAGAGGAGGTAAGTTTAAGACCTTGTGCCCTTCTGAAGGGCACAGCGACAAGTCCCAGCTGAAGCCAGGAGTGGCCATGTGGGAATGCCAATCCAGTGGTAACCATCTGTTTATTTCTAAATAAACTGAAAATCTGGATTCTTTATATGCAATTTCATAATTCCTAAAGGTAAGCATATCATTCAAAAAATTGGACATCTTTGTGTGGACTAACATTGCAGTGTCCAGTAAGAACCCTGCTGGTCAGATATGACCATCCACTGCAGTTGGTGTTCTCTGGACTGTTTGGTCCCATGAAACGAAGCGTGGGCCTTTCTCTGCTTCTCTGGGATCCAAGATAGTGATCGATGTCGAGAAGTAACAAATTATTGTAGCTATCGTGTGCCTCCAGTGTGCTAAGCATCATGCTCAGGTCCTTACCTTCCTCATTTCATTTAATCCTCCTAACACTCTTCCAAAATGGCACCAGTATCGTCTTATTTTACACATAATGAAACCAAGAATCAGAGAATCCAGGTAATTTGTCCGAAGGCACATCTATTATACATGGTAGAGCTGCGAATGTGGTCTCTCTGACATCTAAAGTGATATTGTTTACCATTCATTATATTACTTCTGGGTATTATTCTAATTCTTATTTAGTGTTCATGTGTGTTCAACACTATTCTAAGTGCCCTGCATAAATTTACTCACTTCATCCTCCATATAATACCGCTCCCATGTTGCAGATTAGGTAAGTGGTGTGGAGAAAGACATTAAGAATTATACCCAACATTAGCTAGCACTACCGAGTAGTGAAGCTAGAATTGCATCAGGGGCTGGAAGACTCCTGTACACTGCCTCCTAGAATTACTTCTCAGAACAACGCCCCAGATTAGACACATAGAAGGTGCTCAGCAAATAGTTCTCCACTGACATCAAGCCTCATTTATAGCTGTGTACACTTTTGGGATCCTGAGCCTAAGGGTGTGGTTGGTGCCTCTGGGTAGCTGCTGTTTCACCCGTTATTCCATGTGACTCACTGGCACCTGTCACTCAAGCAGCCTTCACTCTGTCACTTTGCTAACTCCAGGCATGCAGAGCAAAGACCGACAGGTCCTAGAAACTGGCTGAGCCACTAATGAACTGTCTAATCCAGAAAGCCCTTCTCAGCGACCAGGCAATCCAATTCAAACTGCGTGTTTGACTGAAATAGTTCACTAGGTCAGACTTCTTGGCATATAAAGAGCTTCCCACCCAGTCTCTTGTGTTCTGTTCTCTTTCTTCCTCAAAATTGAACGGGGTGGAGACTGGTTTAGACAAGGGCTAGAATTGAAGAATCAGAAGGGTGTGTATACATTTTACAACGCATGAGCTTTCATACATATAATTAGCTTAGGAGAATAAGGCAAGTATAGATCTTAAGGAGAATGAGGGAGATTTAATTGTTTTTTAAATGTTCATGATTGTACAGGTCTGCTACACCCAGTTTGACTAAAAACCAAAAGTGTATGTGGTGTGTGTGTGAGAGAGAGAACAATATTAGAGAACATAAAACTAGTGATCAGCTAATAACTGTTAACAAATATTCTAGAAAACCGTACTTTAAAAAACCATCTATTGTGTGTTAAAGATGGGGCTGCAGGCCAGGAATAGCCAGGTGAAAAAATCAATTATGATCCCTGCTCTGGTGAACCTGATAGTCTGATAGACAGACATGATCAACACTAAACAAATGTGAGGTATTCTGATAGATGCTTTAGAAGGAAAGAATAGGGTGGTACAGAGCAGTGGAGGGTGACTAGAACAAAAGTGGTCTGAAAAGGTCTGTCTCAGGATGTGCTGATCAAGCTGCAATTTAAAAAAATTAATAGATTGCAGGGGCACCTGGGTGGCTCAGTCTAGTTGAGCATCTGACTCTTGATTTCACCTCAGGTCATGATCCCAGAGTCGTGGGATCGAGCTCTTCATCAGGCTCTGTGCTGAGCGTGGAGCCTGCTTAAGACTGTCTCTCTCCCTCTGCCCCTCTCCCCCATTCATGCTGTCTCTCTATGTCAAAAAAATTTTTTTAATTAAAAAATTAAAAACAATTCATAGATGTTAGCCAAGAAAAAGGGAGGAGGGCGAGTAGTTTAGGCAGAGACAGCAGCATGTTTATAGACCCCAGAGTGGGAAGATGCATGGCATTTACGAGGTCCTGAAGGCCAGGTAGTGGGGCTAGAACATAGTGGGATAGCGGGTCAGGGAAATGATTTAATGCGAGGTTCGAATGGTAGGAAAAGGCCAGTTCCCAATATTTCCTTAGTGATAAATTACCAAAAGGTGGTATTCTCCAAAGGTTTCCTTCAAATGGCTTCTGGTGCAGTTGACTGTTGATTTAATTTCAGTTGAAGAAGCAAGCAGTGTATCTGAGATTGTGACCAGTGTTAAGTCTATATCTTGAGTGTTTTATCGTTGTATTTCTTCTATGACCTGATAAAATATTGACATTTAATTTCTTCCCATGGACTTGGCAGGAAATAATCAATGCATCACAATCCAGGTTAAGAACCAGCTATAATGTGTGTTGGATAGAAAGAAATTTTGCTACTGCAGTTAATCGTTACTGGCTTTTTCAAGCCCTAAGCTTTTCGATACTCTCCAAAGGCAGTAACTTAGATTGTTGGAATCAGTATTTGAAATGTCCCCAAAAGTAGAGTACTTAAAAGACATGGTAATAGGCTCCTATTTCCACTCCTCTCCCATCTGCTGTGCTTGGAGGAAGTACTTCTGAAAAAGGGCTTGGCACTTGATTTCTCAAGCACTGGTTTTATTTCAAAGATGTCCCAGGTCAGGAACCTATGGTACTCAACCATTTAAAAAATAATAGTAAGTTGGAGGCAAAAATGGAGCATGTGTGAGTCTCATTTTAGAGGAGAACTGTGATATGCATTATACAGGCTCACAATCAGTTGTCCCCATGAGAATATGAAATCTCCAAGTGTGTACTATTTATATCACCTATGCTGAGATCTTAGATACTGATAAAGATTCTCTCTCTTAAAAAAAGAACTATGAGTCTGTCTTTAGGGAACTTATCATCTAGTTAAAGATACATCTCTCTCTCTCTCTCTCTCTGTGTCTCTCTCTCCGTCTCTCTCTCTCTGTCTCTCTCTCTCACACACACACACACACACACACACGGACACACACACACAGAGTATACTCAAGCATTCTCTTAACATTTGTACCATAATCCAATATGAGTCATTCCCAATACAAAAATGCTAACTTAAGCATCTTGAAGTTTTATGTGGAATTTATGAGTAGAGCCAAAGATGAGTAAAATAGGAACTCGGCCATTAATGAAATATTTTTCAGTGAGGAAAATAGAGAAAGTCATTCTCAGTTATATAGCTACATAAGTGAGAAGAGCTACATAAGTAGCATGGGGACAGTCCAAAGAGTTGTGGCATTGTGAAAAAGGATTGTGTTCCCACCAGGGCAGCTCATGCAGGGCTTCATGGAGAAAGGGGCCCTTGAGTTGGCCTTGAAGGACTTGTGTGTTCATTGTTTCATTCAGCCAGAGACTAAGTATTTTGTGCAAACCTCCTAAGGGCCTGTCCCTAGGCTGGGTCCCTAGACTAAAATAGTGAGTAAGGTCTTGGTCTCAAGGGACATACATGTCAGCAGGCACAAGTAATGGAAAGAATGTCTTAGGAAAAATGAAATTGCTTCACAGTTGGTCAGTACAGACTGCATTTGCTTACAGCCTACGAATTGAATTTTGCTAATGTGCCAGGTGGGTGACAAGGAGTACCAAAAATGATGGAAAAGTTAAGGCTGAACCCAGAAGATCCACTCTGTCCTGTTAAAAAAAAAAAAAAAAAAAAAAAACAGCTCTGAGGGAAAGATGAAGAAAGGACTAGGAAAAAATAAATGACAGACAAAAGGGAGTGGAGACAAGAAATAACAAAAGGCTGAAGGAAAAGAAGTGGGACACAAGGGGCGGGTCATGAACATAGGCTCTGGAACTACACCTGGGTACTGATCCCAGATCCCTTATTAGCTTTCCAAACGTGGACAGTTTTCTGAGCCACCGTGTCCCAGTCTGAAAAATGGAGGAAGAAACTGAAATCATTGAGTTTGAGTGACAGTTAAGGACAATATAAAACTCAACGTAGAAATCTTGACCAAAGTGGGTGTTACATAAATGAGCCTGATAATACACATTGAGGAGGAGAGTTTAGGTCAAGAGTCTAGTACTATGCCTGGCATGCAGTAGGGCCCGTTCAGTCATTTCAAAGAAAAATTGCAATACTGGTATTTTCCTGAGGCTGAATATCCTGAGGCCAGGCTAATAGCTAGTTAATTTCAGCCAGTCTTTTGCATGACAGTTGCGATCCTCTCCCTGTAGTCATGCTGTAATAAAGGAATGTTCAGCTAGAAGAGTTTTCCATTAAAGACTGACTTCCTGGCAGGGAGATCTACAAATCACTTGGAAAGTTCCTGGCACCGTCACCTGGGTCTTGCTATTTGCAAAGTGTCTATAAATCTTCCACAGGGCAAGATGAGAATGTGAGGATTTTTTTTCTTTCTCCTCTAACAGACTTGTTTCTTTCTATGCAACATTAGGAATCATGGTGAAACTTACCCAAGAAAGGCCATGAAGAGGTCAGGCTACCCATGTGGGACTGATCTTGTAGTAGATTTAGCATTTTAAAGTGTATACAGGTGAGCAGCCTTCCATCGGATAGGCAGACGGTAGGTAATGGACCCAGAGCTGCACAGTAGTAGAATGAGTCCTTTCCGTAGCCAGCTTCAGGATAACAAGGAAGGAGGGAGGGATGGAAAGAAAGAAAGAAAGAGAGAAAGGGAAGGAAAGAAGAAAAAAGGGGGGTGGGGGAAGAGTGGAGGAAGATCAGGAAGGGAAGAAAAAACAAAAAGAAAACCAAGAGGTTTGTTTTTCATTCATGGTGATCACATGAACATCTGACATGTTGATTTATGGGAGAAATACTTGCCGTACTAAATGTTTTGAGAATCCTTTTAAACCTTCTATGAAGATAGAGTTTATGCAGCATTTTTCTTCCTAACCATCCTTTGACTGCGGATGGGAATTGAACCTGGACAGATTTTATTTCACCTGTCAGTGGTGGACCAGTTACTGGCTTGTTTATTCATGCATTCATTTATCTGTTCATTCTGTTCCACCTTCTTCCTTCTTCATTGCTCATCTTTTCCTGGCTGTTCATCTTTCTCATCAGCAAATACACATGTTGTTGTTTCTCTGATACAAAAACGCTCTGTTGACCTGACTTCCCATACCATCTTCTGCCTCACGTCTTTGCTATGCTTCTCAGCAAAACTCCATAGTGACTTTATCCCGTTTGCTCTGAAACCCATTTGTGATTCCACCAAACCCACCCCCAGTAATCTCCAGAAACTGCAGTTGCCAAGGTCATAAGTGACCTCCATGGTTCATATCCAAAAGCCACCTGAAGGCTTTTACCTTGCCTATCAGCAGGGTTTGGCATCACTGATCGCTCTCTCCTCTGCGCTTCTCTGGCATTCGGACCCTCAGCTTTCTTGATTTTCCTGCTCTCTTACCAGCTGCTCCTTCTTCTTCTCTCTTTTCCTGATTCTTCTTCTTCTCCCAACCTTTTAGATGTTGGAGCTTCCCAAATTTCAGTCCATGGTCTTCCTCTTCTTTAATACACTCTTTCCCGGAGTTCTCCTCTGATCCTGTAGCTTTAAATATCATCTGAAATGGTAATAACTCCCAAGTTTACATCCCCAACTCACACCCCTCCTGAACTCTAAACCCTTCTTTCATTATCTGCTCAATATCTTTACTTGTAAATCCCTCATCCTTCACATGCTGGAAACTGTCGTTTTCCCCAAAAATGCCTGCATCACCCATAAACTTCCCATCTCAGTGATGACAGCTTCATCATGCCATTTGCTGAGGGCAGAAACCTTGGAATTATCCTTGAATCCTATATTTCATATACTGGAACCAGTCCGTCTGCAAACCTGTCAGGTCGACTCAGTATGTATCCAGAATCTGAATACTGCCCTCCACCTTGACTGCCAGGGCTCTGGTCTGACCACCCTCCTCTCTCATCTGAATGATCTTGATAGCCTTCCTGATGATCCTGCTTCAGCCCTCCGCAGTCTGTTCCCAGCTCTACAGCCAGGTTGGTACTTGGAACACATCAATCTATCTCACTCCTCCACCCAGTACCCTCCAGCAAACTTCCATTTCAGTTTTTCCTCACATTTTAAAAAATATTTATTTTTGAAAGAGAGACAGACAGAGAGAATGCATAAGCAGGGAAGGGGCAGAGAGAGGGAGACAGAGGATCTGAAGCTGTGCTGACAGCAGAGAGCTCAGTGCAGGGCTCAAACTCACAAACCATGAGATCATGACCTGAGCCAAAGTTGGACCCTTAACCAACTGAGCCACCCAGGTGCCCCTTCTCCCTTTAAAAAAAAAACTGTAGTAAAATGAACCTAACACAAAATCTACCATCTTAACCATCTTTAGATATGCAATTCAGTGGTTATTAAATATTCACAAAGTTGTGCCCACTGCACTTTTAGTAAAAGCCACAGTGCCTGCTGTGGTCTGCAAACACTGAATACCTCATTTTTTCCTTATTTGCACTGCTCCAGCTACACAGATCTGCTGACACGGGCTTGCTTCTCTCTTAGGGTCTTCTCACTGTCTTTTCCATGTCTGGAGCACTCTTCCTTCAGATACCCGTAGAGTGATCTCCTTCATCTCTTTCAACTCTGCTCAGTCATGCCTGTCACAATCACCTTATTTACAATCTAAGCCTCCCACCTACCTCCAGAACTCATTTTTTGGTGTTTCATTTTGTTTTGTTTTGGTTTTTTTGTTTTTTGGGTTGCATTTTGTTTTGTTCTGTTTTTGAGAGAGAGAAAGAGCACACAGGGACAGAGGGGGAGAGAGAGTATCTTAAGTAGGCTCCACAGCTCACTATAGAGCCCAACGTAGGGCTCAATCCCTATGACAGTGACAGTGACAATCCGTGACAGTGAGATGATGACCTGAGTCAAAGTCAAGAGTCAGGTGCTTAACTGACCGTGCCAGCAGGTGCCCCATGGACTCTTAATTTCTCTTTCTCAGTTATGTTTGTTTCCCAGAGTACATACATATGATGTAATTTATTATGCTCATTGATTATTATTTTTCTTCATAAGTAGAAGTTCCATAAAGACAGATATTTAATCTGCTTTATTAATTGATGTATACTTAATATGTAGAGTAGTATTTGACATATAATATATGTGGTCATTGAATATTTTTTGAGTGCATCAATGAACCATGAATAAATCTATCAACATTTAGTATTTCCTGCTTTTTCTACCTTTAATAGTTGATATCTAAGCTGCCAAGTGAACATGAAATCAAATATAATGGATTTTTTTAAATATCCAATTTTCAGTGGTTATTAAAAAACAGTAAGGATGTACTCTAGTGCCTTTGCCTTATGAATATTTAATAAAATTTGGGTCATGCTGGTGATGGAAATCAACACTCATTTATTTATGCTATCTTTTACTGTTTACCTACTGTGTGTGATATATTATATAAAGTGTTTTAAAATAGGGATGTATCCAAAAGAGAGTAATATTTTTTTTAATATTTTATTTTTAAGTAGTCTCTACACCCACCATGGATCTCCAGCTTACAACCGTGAGATCAAGAGTGGCATGCTCCACTGACTGAGCCAGCCAGGTGCCCCAAGAGTCATGTATTTTTATAATCTTAAAAACAGCTCATCTCCTAGCCAGAGAGAAGGGAGGACTGGAGGAAGGGAAGGGAAGAGGTGAGAGAGGAAAAGAGACAGAGAAATACTGATTCATCGAATTATAAATGAAATATTTCTTTCTAATACTTTCCATTTTCTTTGCTAAAACCATTATTCCATAATACCTTGTAAGTTGTTAACAGCATCTTTATTGTGTTTGACATAGAACCTTCATATTTTAGGGAGAAAAATCCAAAAATTGCCCTACTACATTCTTCATTCCTTAGGCCCGTCTAGAATTTAGCACACAGACAATTGTATTTATTGTTCAGTTTGCTCTTTAGAGCAACTATAGGAGATTTCTTGAATGCAGGCATATGGATGACATGTGAGTTAACCTTAAGTTTCCGTAGTGATTTCCTTTTGCCTTCTAGGCCAGAACTAGGGTTCTCACTCTCTGGCCCAAAGACTTCTACTATAGGGTGTTTGAACAATCTCTTCTCTAACAACTTTTTTTACTGTATTCCTGTTTACCACTGCTTCCCAGTCTTCTAGATTAAACGCTACTTGAAGGTAAAGACCAGATGTGTTGTGTTTATAGCATATCCCTGGCATCTCTGGCTTGCACATAGTAAGTGGTCAGTAAATAGATTCCTGGCATTTCAGATCTATTTGCTCCAAATCTGCTTTGGGTTCTGTGATTGCTGCCTCCATGCCCTCTCCTGGCACTCTCTCTTCCCCAACCCATTGGCTCTTTTCTCTTCTTATGATTCATAGGACCCTCAAATCCCTGCCAATATGACAAAAGCTTTTAGCATAAAACCTGTTCTTTACTGATAAATACATGTGGCTGTAAAGTCATAAAATACTTATTCCAAAATAAGAACATGCCCTTGTCTCACACCCCTTAAAATATGTTTCTAACATTCATCCAGCATATACACTTTGTTCCAGGTTAGTCTCTACGTGATGGTCCACTTCGGTGTCGATTCTCTTTAGGTCTCTTTCAGTGACCAATTAAAGAAAAAATTAAGATGTATCTATTATCTATTAAGACACTAAGCTTGGTACTGAAGGTTCATTGATGAGGAAGTTCCTTATGGAATTTTCAATTCAGAGACTAAGAAAGGCATTTAAAATGCTTCCATTACCATTGTAATTGCTAACAGTAAGTGATGAGGACTCTCTTGAAGGAGAAGAATGGGGGCCAGTTCAGCTGCATAGTAAATGGAGGCTGCTTGGGTTGGGAGAAGTCATACAAGGTTTCCCTAAATAAATGATATTAAAACCAACACACAAACCTGGCAAGTTAAGTTCCCACAAGGCAGCTGCTCTATCTTTCTGACATCAGAGCCTCTGGCAGAGCAAAATTTTTAACCGAAGACCTGTCGGACAGACTCCACATTATGTGTGTTTGGGTGACGCAATGCCTGCCCCCAGATACGATGAGCTTTCTCATTTTGGACCCAGAGTCCCACTGACTCTGGGGTCCATGCTAGATGACCCATGTTGTGTAGATAATAGACCTGAATGATTGACAGAGTTTGCATTGCCTGAGCAGTTAATTACTACTCCTCTGCTTTCTGAAAGAGGGGGTGACAGATGGTAGATACCTTGACAGCAGATCCCACTATAAACCATGCAGGCTTGTAGACAAGTCTGGACTGCTACCAATTTCCTGCTAGATGTTTCTATATTTAGAGGACTTAGAATTTTTAAAACCACTTTGTCCTTTGGGCAAGTTTGGTCCCAACTCCAAGAACATTCTTTCTTCTCTGCTTCTGTGTGGTAGGAACTTGTTTCAACCCACCTGGCCTGGGCTATCTCAGACCTGGCTAGTGCTGGGGATTTGGTCAGTATTGAAAGCTGTGTGCATTTTAATGGAAACAGCATGGCGTTCATTACTCACCTGCTTCCCACCATCTGGATTTTCACAGCTCAGCAGGCATGGTGGGCTCCCTAGACTTCATGGGAGAGCTTGACTTCTAAGGAGAGCATGGCTCAGTCCCTTTGAAGTCATCATTTTATGATGGACACCATGATAAATTGGGGGCGGGGGGCTGCTTCTATCCCAATAACCTGCTTTCATATTTGAATGGTTGAAGAGTAATGTTCCATTTCCACACAGGGGAAGGGGGGAAAACAAGCCACCTCAACACTGGGAACTAAGTAATTATGAAGGAAATTGGTTATGTGATAAAGTGAAATAAAAAGTGTGTGAGAGAGTTTATGCATACAGGTTGCAAAACAAAGAACCACTTTTTTCCAACTTAATTTGTGTTAATAATCCAGCCCTGTGCATGGTGCTGTGAGGAGAACAAAGATGCAAAGACTTGTCTGTTAGTAAGTGTTGAGTTGTAAATAACAGAAAATCTTTCTAACAGTTGCTTAAACCACTTGGGTCTGCTGTGTAACACATTCAAACTTTGGCTTTTCCTGAGGTAGGTTTTTGCAGCTCAGGGTTGTCACCAAGGACATTGTCCCTTTCTTCCATCTGTCATATTCAGCCTCTTGGCTTGTCACCTCATGGTCCTATAATGGCTGCCAGAGCTTCACATATCATAACCACATAAATTCACATACAAAGGCAGTAGTATATAAGGAGTATGTCAGCATAGCCAGAAGGCCACTCCTCACTTGTTTCTCTCCTTTTATTCAGGAAGGAAAACTTCTCCCCAGAATCTCTGCCTCCTTGCTCCCCATCAGACTTTCCTGCATGCCTGGTAGGCCATATTTTAGTCACATGCCCACCCCTAGATACAAGGGAGGCTGGGAAGGATTTTACAGCCTCTATGCCAGGAGGCAGGCAAGGAAGGAAAGGACTAGGTAGGAGTAGCTAACCAAGAATATCTGCCACCACACATCACCTACCCTTCATGAGGCTGGTCTGCATGGGCAGGCTGACATTTAAACAACACCCATTTTCCAGCGCTATGTCTGCATTTACAACAGAAGCAGCAGTTATGATAAGATCTTGGGAATTGAGACTATCGGACCCTTCTACCTGCTTTCTTTCATATAGGAGAAATACCAGCACCAGATTGAAGTTAAAACCAATGTGCACAGAATTAATCATATCCAAATGAAAAGGATTCAGTATCTAAATAGCAGACACTGGTTGGCAACAAAGGAATCCATTCTGGATCAGTTAGAAACTGTCTCTGATACACAGAAGATCAGGACAGCAAGAATGTGACATGTGTAATGACTGTTCCCATACCAATGCCATCATAGCCAGGTGATCTCAACACCCTCTAACCAAGCCCAGCTATGACCTCAGAATCCTTCTCACTAGGCAGCTCTTGCCAATAAACAAAACTGGTGAGTAAAGTTAGATTCAGTTGTTATCACTGCTCAGAATTTTATATTTACTACTACTACCTTTTTTTTAATGTTTTTTATTTATTTCTGAGAGAGACAGACAGCGTGAGCAGGGGAGGGTCAGAGAGAGAAGGAGACACAGAATTGAAACAGGCTCCAGGCTCTGAGCTAGCTGTCAGCACAGAGCCCGACGCGGGGCTCGAACCCACGAACTGTGAGATCATGACCTGAGCCGAAGTCAGATGCTTAACTGACTGAGCCACCCAGGCATCCCCTATTTACTATTACTTCTATCTCTAGAACTGAGCTACAAGAATATAAGAAGTAGTACCAAGTTAAGAAGCTAAGGCTACTACTGAGCTAAGAACCCAAGCATAGTCCCATTTCATTGCAGAGGAAGCTTTGAGTCCAAGGGCAGAAAACGTCATGCATAAACCTAGTTTGTGATACAGGCTAACAAAGGCATATTGATGAATTTAGTTTCCCTCCACTCTAAAGACAATAAATAGTGATATTATCTAAACAGTGAGATTGAAACATAAAATCTTTGACTCTCATTAGTGAGAACTGATCATTGGCTCCCAGTTGAGCCATACCTTTAGAGACCAGTAGTTATTAAGCCTCTGTATTTGTATAACATGTTTAACACTTGGAGGGTCTTAAATACTCCTCGGTTTACTTTATTCCCATGATTTTATTCTTTTTTAGAAAAAATTTTTCACTGCAAAGGGGCAACATGAAGGAACTGGTGGGGCAGGATAGCACTGTTTTATATCATGGTGGTGGTAATGGATACACATCTAAGTGCATTGACCCAAACCCATAAAACTATAAGGCACAAAAAGTGAATTTTACTATATGTGAATTTAAAAAGAAGTCTTCTCAATGAGAAGGAATGAAATCATGCCATTTGAAGCAACATGGATGGGATTGGAGGGTATTATGCTAAGTGAACTAAATCAGTCAGAGAAAGACAAGCTATCATAGGTTTTCACTCATAGGTGGATCTTGAGAAACTTAACAAAAGACCATGTGGGAAGGGAAGGGGAAAAAATAGGTACAACCAGAGAGGNGAGAAGACAAAGTGAGGGAGGAGGTGGGGGGGGGTTGTGGCAAGGGGAAAATGGGTGATGGGCACTGAGGAGGGCACTTGTTGGGATAACCACTGGGTATTGTATGGAAGCAATGAACCATGGGAATCTACCCCAAAGACCAAGAGCACACTTTACGCACTGTATGTTCGCCAGTTTGACAATAAATTATATTTAAAAAATGAAAAAAAATAACTTTAGAAAATACAAATTAATAAAAAAAGAAATCTTTTAAAAAGTCTACAGAATCACTGAGATAAAAGCTAAAGTCTTGTATTTGGTTTGAAAACCAATTAAAATTGTGTACATGTCAAAGATTGTTCAAGTGTTTATGGTCATAAAAAATCAGAAGATCCTGAAAAATCAGAAAAAGACTATAAGAAAATAAATCATTCACACCCTACACTAAAACATCATTTTGGACTCTCTCTGACAGACTTTGCCTTTGACTATTAGTGTGTGTGTGTATTTATAAGAGTTAGCAGTTATTTTTCAGGGAGTCAGATTGTAAGGGAAATTTCATTTCATATTTTAAGCATCATCGTGGTATATTACTGGAAGTTTTAACGAGTGTATATTGCTTTACCAGTTAAAAAATATTTTAAAATGAAAATACTTTTTAAAAATTACAATCATTGTACACATACTGTCTTATTGCCTGGTGGTTGTTGTTGTTTTAATTTTACAATATATTAAACTTTTTCAAGAAGCAGGCCATTTTGACACAATCCCAGTAGCAGTACTTGGGCATATTTTGTTTGGCCATAACTAGATATCATTTTATCCCCCGATTTTGATGGAAAATATGCTCCAACACACTATTTCATTTATCAAAACTTACCAGAGAAAACCTTATCTGAGAAAATGGAGGCTGACTTTAGTCTGTGAACCAAAACCCAAGAAGGAGGCCACAGTGTTATATAGACAGAGGGACTAATTTTAATTCCCATCGGGAGCCTAAGAATCCCCTATTTATTTAATGAGCCACACAGTCATTGCCAACCTAGGTGCAATCCCCTATGCAGTGATGACAAAGGGTATACATGCGGTCCCCTGTTCCCCCACCATGCAACGCAGGACCCACTGGCAATTAATTACTGCACTTCAGCCTGGAACTGACCTCCCAAATCCTTCCCAACACAAACTTTCCCACAACCACCTGTATTTCACCACTCTCCTCCACTGCAGCACCTGTTCTCCATCCTCTTTGACAATGTCCTCATCCTAGCTGAAGAGCAGACAACTCTGCCTAGAGCTGAGCTTATCATCCGGAAGAAAGCCAAGTATTGACTGGGCAGAACTAGCCACCTGATATAAGTAGAGTAAATGACTTTATAGCATTATCTCCCAAATGTTTCTTAGATGAAAGATAAAACATTTAATGGGCTCTGAAGGCTAAATTGCATTACCCTCTCATTTGAATCCCTATGATTGATGTAGAGAGCCCAGTGCTAGTGACCTGGTCATTAAGACCTTGTCCCACTAGAGGATTTGGGTTTAGGTCCTCTCCAGGTCTAAACTGAGCCATCATTTTATCTAAACAGTCACCCTGCTCTTTGAATTGTGCATCGCCTAATCATTGTGCCCAGCCCAGGCACAATGTTGTGTAGACGCCAGCCCAGCATGGTACTGTGAGAGACTAGGGTAGGCACTAGGGTTTCCCTCCATTTTTTCAGCCTAATCACAGGCATAAAATGGCCATGTCAATTTCTATTATTCAAGTAAATGGAGACTGTATGTATGAATCTACTAGTCTAGAACCTTTGTAAGATGCAAAGATTGATTTTAAAAAAGAAAAACTCTGTCTTAGCAGTGCCTATTGAACTAGAAATGGGGTTACGAGGCCACCATCTTGTGGAAATTAAGTCAGCACAAATAAATGTGGAACAGGGCAAACATCATACCTCTCAGGGTTTCCTTTAAAAAAATCATGTTAACTACATTTGACCTCCATAACTGTTTTTGGCCTCTGTCTTTTGTTTTTAGTCAAAAACATTCACTTTATCCACATCTCTGTAGGATAGAGGGGAAGTGGTCAAGTTTAAAGCTTTCTTTTAATGGTGTGATTCAGCTTGACATTTGAAAGAATGAGTTGTCATATACACCTGTCGTTTAAAGGATGAAAGTCATGTTGAATTGATGAATTTATTTCTTTTGACCATAATTTCGGATGAAGTTATTGTCCCAAGTTTGTTAGCTTATTGTTATGCTCAGAAGAGTTATTTTGTTTTGAGCACCGTGCGTGCTAATATATCAAGAAATTTCTCCTCTACCAAGAGCCTGTTGCAAACAAGAGTATTTGTATCAGAAGTTTCAGTGTCTTGAAATTGGAATATGGGGTGATTCATGAGGTTTGCATCATTTATTAAACAGTCATAGGTGAAGATATGCAAAGATGGATGAGGCGGTAAAGTATTCTGGTTACATCTGCTGGCTTAGCAGTGATAAATGAGTCAGGAAACATGAAAGTTCAAAACAGATATTAACCTGAGCTGCAAGTGGCCTGTGCTCTGAAGGGAGATAGACAATGGCTAGATATAAACAACCTAATATACAGATCAGCTACCTGGCAGGATTAAAATAAAGCTAAGGATTTGGCAAGAGAATTGAAGAATTTCCAAATCCTGCCATTTCAATCACCCTTTCTCTTGTGAGGTACTCAAGGGAGGCACAGCACAAATAATTATAACATTTGGAAAACAAATAGGACATTTTTTAAGTCGGGGCCATGTCTGGATCCCACATAATACAGAGTTGTAGTAACAGTGCGTTGGATCATCTGGCTCAGATGTGAGCTTGAGTCTGCCTTGTTTTGACCCGTGTACCTCCAAACGGGAGAGTGAATTTTTCACTCCCCTTTTCACAGGGATTCTGGGTGAAAAGACAGATGTGTATATCATCCCTGGGAGGGTGAATTTTGTTTCCTATGGAGTAACATTTTCTTGGAAACTGAGCCAGAGGCTGACCTTAGAAAAGGCACTTAACTCTTCCTTCTGATATCCAACTTCACTAAAAGGGAAGGGCCATCTTACAAGACAAGAACTTACAAGTTCTCAGGGTACTGTCTAGAGCAGTGGAGTCCCTATCAACCTTGCTGCTGAGAGCAAGAGTTTAGACTGAAGTTAAGCCACTTGTTGGCCCCAAAGACACAATTGTGACTCTGGTAACCTGTAGGCCTGGCCTCCCCACCACTCTTTTCTTCTGGGAGGTGTTTATGTCTAAAATAGTTTGAGAGCTTTGCCTCAGACTAAGGTACGTGACACAAGTCTCAAATGAGAAACAACACCCATGTCGGCTTTAGATTCTGCACAAGTCAGGAAACATTGTGAGTGACCACCTTGCTGACCACTCACTGAAAAGCCAGAAACAGTAGCTAGTGTTAAAAGTGCATCCTAGTGCTCACCTGGTTTTCCCAATTCATTCTGAGCCAACTGCCAACACCAAGCAGCCTTCTTCTCTCCTCTTTATGTGGTAGTGCTTTGCTAAGATTCATAAACCATGACAAAGGAAAGTGGTCCGATAATTCACTCAAGGTGCTCACTGGGCTTTCTTACTTCTTAGTGGCCCTGGTTACAGAACTCGGCTGCTAAAGTTACATCTGGATCTCAGTAACCACACAGCTTATTTTGTGTTTCCTTAAGGATAGTCATTTGGAGGAGTCTTCCTGAGTGAATAGACTAAGATTTCTAGTTGAGATCATCAGTAAGGAATGGGGTGGCCTTTTCTGAAGACTCTATAGATCAAAAGTCATGAACTGGTGACTCAACAAAACATACTCCGCCCACAGACAAGATGGTTTTGTTAATGTCATGGCTTTGAAAAATAGAAGTTGACAATATATATAATTTGAGAGACTTGCATAAAATCTAGAATTCTAGCTTCTTACAAAAACATCAGAATATCTAGCAACACATGTTGATATTCAGGTCTGCTATTGGCTTAAGCTCAGTAGCCACTTACCCTTAAGAAGGGACCCAAGCTTTCTACTTCACCTCATATAGTTCATTCCATGAACTCCTGGCTCTGCAGGGCTTTGAATTTGCTACCCTTGGAGTCACTCATTTACAAGGCCAAAACAGGAAGTCATGATTTGTTCTTTCAAAGGTCCCCTGCTTTCAAGTGAGGGTGGTTTGGGTTTATCCTTTTTACTCCTGCACCAAGAATGGCCATGAGATGCATGTTCATCTATAGAAAGGGACAGTTACATGCAAAGTGGAGAATTTTACACTACTTACCTGAATAAATCAGGCATACAAAGAAAATCCTGAAATGATGATATTAAAGGGAGATTGGAGATTTGAATTATTCGGGGGTAATTGCCTTAGTTTTCCACCTCACTGTTTCTCCTTTGCTTTCCTCGCATGGACATAATCTTCAGAATGTGCCTCTGTCAAAGGCCATCATCATAATTCCCCTACCTCTCTCTCTCTCTTTTTTTTTAAACTCATTTGCACTCCCGGTAGCAATTGTTGGAGCCGGGCAGGGGAATAATTGCAGAGGAATTAACCTCTGACATTTTTCTAAAAATAGCCCTAATAAATCCAATCATAGGTAATTTACCTGTCCGTGTTCCTCAGGGGTAACCAGGGTTGAAGAAAGACCTGGCAGGCTGGCATTCCTCCAGCAATTATCTGTGATCGGAGTTCCCCGCGCCTGTGTATTTTCTTCGTTTGGAAATACGGAGTACAAATTGCCCTCTGCCCTCTGACCTCATGACCCAGTTTCTCAGCACCTTGCTGCTAGGATTGGAATAAGGCCGTGCTCTTCCAGAAGGGTGTGTGGGGTTCACCAGGAAGGAGGAGCGTGGGGCAAACTGGAGGATTTGTGGGGTCCCTCCTGACTTCCTGACTCCTGGTGTCCGGGTGGTGTCTTCGTGCTCCCTGCTTCCTTCATTTTCCATGTCTGAGCTTCAGTGAAGTTCAGCCCGCGTATGAGTAGCCACAACTCCTGTTTGGGGAGGTTTCTCCTTCTGGAAGCAAGATGAATGCAAAAGGGCCCCGGTGGGTAAAAGGTGTGTGGTTGGTAAAAATTGTCCAAAAAAAAAAAAAGCCATTTCCAGGAGCCATTACAGACACGCATTTCCTCTTGCCCCAGACAACAGGGTCTGCTTCTGCTTTTCCCCTTTGTTCTCCCCAGATGTTCCAGAAGGGCCCACTGCAGTGGTCTCCTAGAAAATGTACTTTCCCAAATGCCACTTTTAGTGATACTTAAAATACAGAACATAAAATCCTTGTAAATTCCACTGCAGAGACAAAGCCCCGAGCCCTTAAATGCACAGAAAAGTATATCTATTATCTATCGTTTCAAAGTAAGTGTGCAGTTACTTTAATTGCCTTTGTCTTCTCCTTTTCAGCTGACATTATCTCTACGGTAGAATTCAACCACACGGGAGAATTACTAGCGACAGGGGACAAGGGGGGTCGGGTTGTAATATTTCAACGAGAGCAGGAGGTAAGTGGCAGTGAATGCAAAATGCCCATTTTCTTCTCTTTTTAAAGGAGGCCTCCTACTGTTCCTTAATCCTCATGTGTCGCCCTTAACCTTGCTGCTTTGCTAGCAAACTAAAAACTGCCAAAAAGTCATTAACATCAACAGTTCCACATTCAGGCTCATAAAAGCACCTGATAACGGAGCCTTTTCTGGGCATGGCCTAGTCTTTCCAAACCTGGGTGTTGCGCATTCAGAACGACCTCACTTCCCATTTGACCTGCAAAATTCCATGGGTTCTTGTTGAGCAGAGAACTCCTTTTTGAGTGGGATTTATCCCCCAGCCATTGAAATTAAGTCTCCTAATTTCAGGTGCCCCTGACCAAAAGGGAGAAGGGGGAAAAAAAATCCAGCTCTTTGCCAGTAGATGTGAAAAGGACACGTTGGGTCAGGAGAGAAGAGAGTGACAGCTCACTCTACCGAAGGGAGTGATATCCCACAAAATGACATCTGAGCAATGCAGGTGGCATATGTTTTACTATAGGTGGCGCAGAGGTCCCTGGAGCTCAGCGCTGCGTGCATTCCGAGCAGGAACTCGAACTTGCAGCGAATTGAATCTCAAAAAACCCATTTCCTCCTGATACTGGGGCTCCAGGAGGAATTGTTTCTCTTTTTCATATAAATTGAGTTTTTTGGTGTCTGTGTCTGTTTTGCCAGAATGAAATGATGTCCCAATCTGATTTCCTGGGCCTCCCCTGGCATGGTCCTGGAGCTTCTAGCCAGCGGCGGGTGTGAGTTCTAGGACCTCTCCCATCTGTTGCCGCCTGCCTCAGAGATTCAGCAGCTCAGAGCCGGGAAAGGCCCAGTGCAGGAGGAAGGTTTCACAAGAGACTTCCCTAGCAATTTAAAGCCTGCTCTGTGCCTCAAAGCCATTTACATTCCACCTCCCCTCAAAAAAAAAAAAAAAAAAAAAAAAGGAAAGCCTCATTTAGAGGTGATATATTTGGTAATTGCACATTATTTGCAATTAATTTCTATAAGGGCATCCTAATCCCTCGGGGTTCTCTATAAATTCAAGTGTTCAGCATTAAATCAGGCACCCGGCCTATTCCATTGGCCCTGGAAACACGAAAATGTGGTTGGCAAGTGGGAACTAATAGCTCTTCGTGACCTGGAATTTTTCCTGCTTTTCCAGAGCTGCCTGGTGCTAATTGGTCTGGCACATGATACACACACTTGACAGTCTGATTTGGATGGTAGCAAATCAACACTCTTATAAATTTATTGTTAAGGTGGACTGGCTGTCTCTGTAGTAAGCAGGATATCAGCATTTAAAGTCCGTTTAAAACTGATTTTCAGACCTTCTTCAATTAAAAAAAGAATCCAATTAGGTTCATAGTGATGATAAAGAACCACCAGAGCAGCCGTTTAGCATAAATTACCCAGGGCAGGATGTTGCCAGGAATACATTCACCGTGATTTCCGTTAGCTATTTGCAGGTTTCACCTATTTTAATGGACTGAAATAGTTGCGAAGCCTGATTCATCTGTAGAATGAAGGGGGACATTTTCCAAAGGAGGGTGGTTTTGTTCAGTCAAAAATAAATGTCAAGGAGAGAAACACACAGTTGAGTTTCTAGTTTTGTGGAGGGCTTCAGGTTGGAACAAATGCGAAGCCTGAGAAACAAAGCCACAGCCACGTGACAGTATATCGGGGTCAGGCCTGCCCCCACTGCCCCGCCCACCGACTTCTGTGCGTGACTTCTCAAGAGGCACGCTCCCAGCGAATTTGCTCATAGGAACCTCAGTGCCCTCACAAATACATAGAACATGGCATCAGCACCATCACCCACCAACTTGAGCAAATAGAGATTTTGGTCTGAATGGTCAGTATCCACCCAGAAATACAATTTTTTCATGGAGTCTTAATTTTGAGTCAAGCTTTTATGACACATGCTCAGTAAGGCCTGAACTTGAATTTGTGAGCATGGTTTGCCAAACCTGAATCTGGAAGCTCTTGGTAATAAGGTCCTAAAACCCCTGAAATAAAACCTGCCTTTTCTTTTTTCCCTTCTCTTTCTTTAACATTCTTTTTTTCCTCCTCTCTACCCTTCCTCTCCCCCTTCTGCAGATCTTCTTCTCTAAGTTTCGTTCTCGCATTCTCTACCTAGCTCTTTCTGTTTGCACTGTATCTGACCGGGGTTGGGGGAAGCTGGAGATAGAGCCTGATAATTTTCCCAGGGGTTCATGTGGCATCTCTACACTCATGTCTGTTTTGTCACTTAAATGAGAAAAAAAAAAGGGGGGGGGGGAGAGGGAAAGATCTGATGCCCAGATCTGCTGTGCATAAGCTGTGTGACCTGGAGAGGTCATTTTAATACCTCTGAACTTCTTTTGTCAATTTTCCTGCACTGCCTACTTCTCAGAGACTCTGTGAGGTTCTGATGAGATTTTAAAAGGCCAGCAAAACGTGCAGATACTACAGCTTTGTAGTCTTTATGAGGGATTGATGTACGTCACTGTGGACATCAGTGTGGGATGGATCACTCCTGAGGGTGTCCAAGACATCCATTAGGACGTGGAAAGAAAATATTAGAATTTCTTTTTATATGTACTTTTAAATTGTGTCCTATTTTAACATCAATTTCTGTGTATATGTTATGAATACCATATATTAGTGCCAAAGTTCATGTATATAACTTATAAATATATGTATATTGGAGGTGCCGGTATTGACCAGTAGGGGTACTCAAATGCTGTGGAGGCCACTCCGCTAAGGTAAACTTGTTGCCTTCATTCTACAGTGACATGGCCTGCCCATCCCACCCCCGACTCTGCCTAGAATAAGAAGGAATTGGCAACTTTGCAGTTGACTTGTGTGATTTCATCTTTTTGTGTGTGTGTGTGTGTATTTTTTTTTCCTTTCCTACAGAGTAAAAATCAGGTTCATCGTAGGGGTGAATACAATGTTTACAGCACATTCCAGAGCCATGAACCCGAGTTCGATTACCTGAAGAGTTTAGAAATAGAAGAAAAAATCAATAAAATAAGATGGCTCCCTCAGCAGAATGCAGCCTACTTCCTTCTGTCTACTAATGGTAAGTGGAGGTGACTTTGTCTGTTTGGTATTTGCAGAGATGCAGTCAGCAAACCACACATTTCAGCCTCCCCTGGGCTCACTTTTTCTTTTCACCTTGGAAGCTATTGAAAAACTTAGAAACACTATTTGCAAGATGCCTACCAGAGTGCCTGGCACAGAGCAAGTCCTCAGTACATAGCAGGTAGTCTTTTAAAAAATAACAAATTTATGACCAAATTAGGTGAGACCCATTATCTGCAGTTTTTGAGTAATGCAGATTATTTTTAGGTCTTTTTAGAGTCTGACTTGCTTTCTTCAGATTCACTGAAGGTTATTCTGGGAACACATTTCAGAAAACTCAACATGCCATCCCTATGAGTTTGGCATACTGAATAGAAATTATTAACCCCTGAATATATGTGGGGTTTGTAAAGGAGATGGCTTTGTCTCTCTTACACCATCAAGTTCTTGGTCAAGAAGAAGAGAAGGGGGACCCTTCCAGAGCATAGACAAAGAAGTGGTTTATCTCTCTTTCTCCCTCCATTCTCTGCTTATACCATTTATCATTTTAGGGGGAGTTGATATCAATAGGTCAGAGAGAGAGGATGTTGGGGGTTCAATAGAGAGACAAATGTCACATGATTTTGGTAAGCCTTATACAAACTTTATACCTTACAAAGTTTGGTAAACTTTATACAGTGAAATTACCTACCCTAAAGGTTCATAATACCCTTCTGAAAGGAGCCATCCATGCTCAGAACAATTCAGAATAAAATAATATAGTAAAGGGTGTTAACTGAATAGCATAAAAATTAAGAAGATTAGTGTATAAAAATTGAAAACCTCTACCAAGCAAATAAGCTGGGAAGTGATTCATTTCATCCGATGTATGAGTCTTTCCATGAGGAATATACATTTAAATATAAATCAAGAAGCAAGGGGTTGCTTTTTGCCTATCCCCAACATTTACAGAGTAATGCTCATATGTATATAATATGATCAAACACATATTAATGTTTTTAAAGACTGAAAGGAAACACACCAAAAGTTTTATCATGATTAATTTTGGATTGTGCATTTTGAGTGACTTGTAAATTTGTTCCTTGTATCCTTTTAATGCATATGAACCCAAAATCCTTTGGTTCTAAAGCCAGTGTAGAAATTATAAAAATGGCAATTCTGAAACAGCCAGTGTAGGGTTATTCAAGATTTAGCTCAGATTCTTAGTCATTTAGTTCTTTCTCAGAGCTGTATATATTGTTCGGTTTACTGTTTTCTACGCTGATTTCTTGAAAGTCAGACCACATGAATACTTCTGCCTCTTCCTCTTCTTCTTCTCCTTCTCTTTATTCTTCTTCTCCTCCTTGTTTTGCTGTTGAAATTTCACTCAGAGTCTCTGCATATCCAACCCTTTAGAATAAAAGAGACTTCTGATGATTTTGACTTAATTATTTCAGGCAGAGAGAAAGTGTCTGATTATCTTCTCTGGCTAGCTTACTTGATATTATGAAACTTAGCCTATTGATTATTACCATAAAATTCAAAGACTTATTAACTGCTTTGTGGGGGGGATGGGAAGGAAATCGTTGATATGCAATGAAGATTAATTATATAGCATAATGTTCTGTTAATTGAGTTTTTAAATAGTTTTTTGATTAACAAGGATATTATCTTCCCATTTGGGATGCTATTTCATATGCCAACAGCATCTCAAAATGATTCTTAGAAGAAAAATTCCCATGTTCTTACGCGATTTTCTTTTTTATACTAATATTGAGGTTGAGAATTCCCCTCAAGCCAAATAGGTTAACATGCAAAAATTAATGAAAGACAATTGGAATTACTGTACAAAAGAGAAAATGAAGATAGATGATAAGATTGTGTTTAAAAGCTGCCACAAGTAATGATAAACTACTCAGAGAGCCAGCCAGAAAAAAGAAAAGTCATTACTCATAGTAACAGCCACATGTTCTTTCACCTTTTTTATCCACAAAGCTTCAAGATACTGAGTCAAGAAAAATTGTGTGATAATAAAGTCGAGAATGACTCCAGGCAACCCACCCATAGGGAATTGGATTGAATTCACCATCAATTATCTTTTTTTAAAAAATGTACTTATCTCATTATAGTTGGGTACAGTTTTACATTTTATGAGCATATTTTGTCAACTTTACCATTTTTAATGAAAAGTAAAACCAACATTCAATTGCGAGTCTAGACTTTGAAATTATTTGCCAGATGAAAACACATTGCTTTATCTTGCTTTCTACTTATGTTTTATTATTTATGATGAGAAGGAAAGATATAATTGATTTGTTTTGCATGCTATGAAAGTAGTATGTGCTCATTATAAAAAAATTTTTTTTCTTAGAAAATACAGAGAAGCAAAATGAAGACAGTAAAGTGTTTACACCAAGAGAGAACCACTATTAATGTCTTTAAAAGACAAAAAGCAGAGTCATGGATAAATGGATAAATATTTTTGCTGATTAATGAAAATGGAATTATTCTGTAAGCTTTTCTGCAACAAGATTTCTTTTCCTTACTAATATAACACTTAATAACAGGAGTATCTTCCTGGTTGTTAAATGTTCTCCTAAGACACCAATGCATAGCATTTCCTTGTATGATTTTTCTGTAATTTACTGATAAATCTCCCAACATTAGACCTTTGACCGTGAACAAATTCTTACTATTATAAATTATATATTTATAGGAATCGATGTTAGTATGGGTAGATACTAGGTTAGGAAAAAGGCATATTATAAACTATGCATTCCATGTTACATAAATGAAAAAGTTATAGAATTACACATACTAATATAATAAAAGGATATGCATAAAACTTCCCTAATAGTTATCTTTGTCTAGTGGAATTGAGGGAGATTTTTTAAATTTATTTTTTACTTTCCAGTTCATTTTCATTTTTTTGCACTTATATTTACCACATGTATAATAAAAGAAGGATAAAATGACAGAATACAAAACCAATATATACAGCACTATGATAGGTTTGTACCCATCCCCAAAATATGCACAGAAAAAAATATTGCATGTATCTATGCAAAATATTAACAATGATTGTCCCTGCCTGGAGGAATTATAGTTGATTCTTGTTCTCTATGTTTTACCTGTGATTTCTCTGTGTATCAATGTGTCATTCATAATAAGAAGAATGTAAGAGAATTGCCTGGCAACTGGGATGGGATATCTCCCAAAGCCAAGCAAGAGAAAGTAGTTGGTGTTAAAAGTCACTGGTCTGTGTTGTTCTGAGTCACAGCTGACCAGTCACTAATCAAGTGACTCTATAAATTCGTCCTCTGGTTCAGTTTCTGACCCTAACATGCAGTGCACTAGGCAGCAGGATATCCAGAGAAGGGAGGCGCAGAGGAGTGCTGGCATACAGTTAGGAAGATCTGAATTCAACTCTGTGTCTGGGAATGGCTTCTTTGCCTTCCATCCCAGAACAAGCCAGAGGGAGCACACTGTTGAGAGCACACAAATCCTGCACTTGGCCGCCATGCCACGTGTGCCAGCAGACACGACCAACCTGAGTCCTCCCCAGAAAATAGGAGACAGGGACACTTACCTGTTAAAGTAGCCTAATTGTTGCTGAAAGCCTTCCTCAGAACGTGATGCATGTCAAACCTCTGAGGACAAGGCATTTGGTGGGGAGATGTGGGAGGTGAGATAAGGAGGCGAAGGAGAAAGCGAACCCTAATAAAGGAAGGCTGCGTGAGGTATGGCTCTTCTCCCGACAGTATTTTGGAGGAAACAGGATGTGCTGACATCATCACAGGGTGAGGCTAATGCTGTCAGAGCAACAGGTTATCACCAGAGAACGGTTGCCCACGTTGCTAATTCTAATAACAGCTACCATTTGTCAACCATTATTAGAAGCCCCAACCCTGTGTTAAACACCAGGTTTCATTCAGTCTTAGAGCCCCACGGGAAAGACACTGTTTCCCCCACAAATAAAGAAACTGAGGCATAGAGAAGTTAAGTGTCTTTATTTGTAAGGTTGAAATATTTGAAACATACTTATACTAAAAAGTCATTTGCTCTTTATCTGAAGTTCAGATTTAATGAGGCATTCTGTACTCTCTTTCATCATAAATCCATTGTGCTCATTTGTTTGTCACTGAAGAAACACTGGGCACCTCCTACATGGGAATCCTTGTGCTTAGCCATGCGGCCGGCTGGCATTGGGGTGAGGCCCAAGCTTGTCTGGTTCCAGAGCTAACCCTGTGCAGGCATAGAAGAAGGTACAGAGAAGGCATTTGAGTCTCTGCCCTGCACAAGAAAAGCTAGATAGCAACCACACATAATGAATGCGGGACCTCTTGAGGAAAGCCTACAAAAGGCATGTGGCCCACACATACATTCTGTTTGCCCCAGACATGTTTTCTTAGGAAACGGATCAAAAGGCTGCAGATGGAGCTCACCACCCACTGCCTCCCAAGCCCTCAGCCCCTCTCACTCATTCCTCCAGCCCACCTCACCCCTGTAGTCATTGGAGACCTTGTCCTGCTTTATGGCGATGGAGAATGACAGGTGTCGGCAAGTAGTATTAAGTGCTGGAATGGTACAGAGCTGAGAAAGTTCATTTCCAGCTTGGAGACTGCAAGGGGAGAGGAGCATTTTGATGAATGAGCCTACCACCATTTTACATCTCTGAGTATTGCTAAGGGAGATGCACTGTGCGGATACGGAGTTCATTCTTTCACCCAACTAATATTTGTTGAACATCTTCTGTGTCTCAGGCACTGTTGTAGGTGCTGGATGCGTAGTGATGAACAAGACAGAATCCCTGTCTCTGGGGATTTTACGTTCTCATGAGGGAGACATAACAAATGCACTGTCAGATAGTGAAAAGTGCTAAGAGGAAACCTCAAGCAGAGGGAGCAGGTGAGAGAATGGTGGGGACATTCTGATGCAGGTTGATTAGGTAAGGCCACTCTGAGCATGGGATACAAACAGAGCAAAGTGAAGGAACACATGATGTGAAGAGGAAGGTAGAGGGCTTCCCAGCGAAAGGCACAGCTAGTGCAAAGCCCAAGGCAGGAGGAGAGATAATGTGCACAGGGAACTATAAAGTAGCCATAATGCTGGAGCACAGGACGGCAGTCTCACAGTGTGAGACCAGAAAGGAGGAAATCTGAGTTTGGCTCATGCAGGGCCTTTTGGGTCATGGTAAGGAAGTGCTTGGTGGGGTGGGACTGAAATGGTGATATCTCCCTCTCGGGCTGTTGTGAATATTAAATACATTTTCCATGGCCAATGCTGATGACATCGTTACATAGCTAATGCTGTATATGTAGCTGCTCGTATTCACTGTTGAATAAATCTTTTTATTGAATGAACCAAAATAACATGTAAGCTCTCAATTTCAAAGGCCATCGTCAAGAAAACCGCTGGTCTTGGCACAATATATACTTTTGTTTTGAAACATGAGCTCTGCCTGCAGATGGCATGAGATTTATGCTCGGAGCCCTTGACACGAACCAGCTTCCGTATCAGTTCCTTCCGTCCTTCCCGCCACCTCTCCCTGCTCCCCGACCCCATCCACATATGAGACTCCTTTACAAGCTCATTGTCACTGTAATTTTGATTTGCTCTGGTCGCCCTCCACAGATAAAACTGTGAAGCTGTGGAAAGTCAGCGAGCGTGATAAGAGGCCAGAAGGTTACAACCTCAAAGATGAGGAGGGCCGGCTCCGGGATCCTGCCACCATCACAACCTTGCGGGTGAGCCAGCGGCAGCTTTTGCCTCTCCCTTTCACTTCTCTCCGCCACCAGGCTCAGTCAGGGGAAGGGCTCCCGGGTTTGGCCACGTGCGGATGCTGCTAGAGGTTGGTTGGAACTATGATGTGTGAGTAAAGGAGATGAAGTGGAGACTCGACTTGAGTGTCTGCTAGTAGGTGGAGGAGCAGGGCAGGGGCCAGGCTCTGATGACTCCAGATGCATGCATTTCCTTTATCCCCTTGGGACACGCCCACGTGGCCACGGCCATGCGCTACTCTGTGTTCAGCCTCTGTGTGCTCACATTTTCTAAAATGTTTGGAGCATCTTCTGTGCTCACCACATAGGGGATGGGACTCCCCATGTGACGAGTTACGGTTTGGTGGTTCAGAACGTGAACTTCTGAATCTCATGGGCCTGGGTTTGAATTCTGCCTCAGTAGAATCTCATATAGTCACCTAACCCTTTTGAACTCAAGTTATGCAAGTTGTTTTTAGTTTCTCTGTTTGTGAAACAGTGAACCTAGTACTTACTAAACCCAAAACGGTGAACCTCATGCATCACTAAAAATGTACTGAGGGTGGAAAGCCCTCCTTCCATGGCTGGTAACCAATACATGATTTCTGCTCTCAGACTCAGTAGCTCTGTTTCTGCCCTCCAGAAATGCACACTCTGGGGACACCTGGGTGGCTCAGTTGGTTAAGCGTCCGACTTTGGCTCAGGTCATGATCTCACGGTTCTTGGGTTCGAGCCTCCTGTTGGCTCTGTGCTGACAGCTAGCTCAGAGCCTGGAGCCTGTTTCGGATTCTGTATCTCCCTCTCTTTCTGACCCTCCTCTGTTCACATTGCCTTTGTCTCTCTCAGAAATAAATAAAACATTTTCTAAAAAAATTAATAAAAGAAAAAAAATCACACAGTCTGGTAAGGAAAGGATTTGGAGGTCTCCCATAAAAATACTTATGACAGCAAATAGAGTAAGGTACATGTAGTAAGTGTCTCAGAGCTACAGTTTGATCAAAGGGTGAAGAAATTATATTTGGTTCTAGAGACCAGGAGAGGTCTCATAAGAAAGTGGTATTAAAAAATGGATTTCTGGGGGCACCTGGGTGGCCCAGGCAGTTAAGTGTCTGACTCTTTTGATTTCGGCTCAGGTCATGATTTCTTGGTTTCTGGGATTAAGCTGTGTGGATTCTCTCTCACCCTCTCTCTCTGCCCCTCCCCTGCTTTCTCTCTCTCTATCCTTTCAAAAACAAATACAAATTTTTAAGAAATGAATTTCTCAGAGCAAACTTTTAAGGGCAGATTCTCTAGATGCAGGGTAAAGTGGTTCAGGACTCAGTGGTGAGTTTGGTTTTAGATGTGCTTCCTATGAACGGCACAACATTCCCAGATCCACATGTTGAGACCAGCCCTAGCCCCTAGGGTCTTTCAAAACCATCACATATGTGTTTTCAGATACCAGCTGCACTACTGAAGGCCAAAACCTGAGATCAGAGAGACGGTGCAGTACATGTGGGGAAAAGAGGTCGTCACCATAGGTTTAGAAGCAGATACGAGAACTGAATGATCGGCGTGTGCCTGGTTAACTTGTTTGTTTGTTTGTTCATTAATTCATTCATCCATTTGTTCCTCTCTGTATTCAGCAGGTACTGTTTGAGCACGGGCTCAGTGCTGGCCACAGTGCTAGGCTGTCATGTGTTTACCCAGTATTCATGGGCACCTAGTTTTTTCTTTGAGCTGCTTCTGAGCAAATAAGCATTGGCTGCTCAGCTTCCTCTCATCAGTCTGTTTCCTCCTCCTGAAGACTGGCCTTGCAAAGTCCTCTGTATCAGAGTGGGCCGATGCTTTCAATGCTCAGACCTGAGCATTTTTTGCAGACCTGAGTGAGGGTAGAGTCGTGAAGGGGACAGATATTGAGTCAGTCCTCCCTGGATTAGAATTGTGGCTCTATTGCTTTCCAGCCTGGGACCTTAGACATATTCATTAAACTCCTTGTGCCTCTGAAGTCCCACGTGCCTTACAAGGATTCACTGCTTCCCAGGATTTTTGCAAGGACTCCATGCTCTGTTGTGTGTGATGAAGTGTTAACCTGTGTAATGTCTCACTCACAGATAACACTCCATAATGTTAGTTCCCTGCTGGCGGTTTCATATTATCTCCATCATTATCATTATGATGGCTGTTATTGCTCCCTCCTGATAGGAAAAAATTATATTCTTGTCCTTTTTGTATATTTTTTAACTATTGTATTCATTCCACAAACTCTTTACTGATACCTGGGGAGAGGCAGGCAGTGTGCTGGCTATCCAAAGGGAATAAGACAGTCTTTAGCCCCTTGCAACTTTTCAGTCCTGTAGGGAAAACAGATGGCTTAGGTGCCACTGGGGGGTTCACGGCATGAACTTCTGCCCAGATGTCACCTTGTCCTTGTTTGCTCTGGGAATGGACTTTCTCAGATGCCATCTGTAGTTCCCACAATGAATTCCTGTTGGCCGTGGCATGCTATGGGATTTCATCCATCTGCGGTTAGCCGCTCAGAGATGTTGTCCCCACGATGAAGAGAAGGCCTGTGTGCACGTTTCCTTTAGAACAGAGATTCTCCCCAAGGTGAGACAGTGATGTTATGAAGTGGACTTTGTGCATACAAAACATGGAAGGAGACCTTGAAGTGTAGCTGGAAGTTTGAAACCCCCAATTCTGATTCTTGCTTGCTTCTTAACCAGCTGTGTGACCCTGGGCCAGTGAGTCACATTTCTTCTCTTCCAGCTTAGTTTCTAAGCTGCCACACTGAGGACTAGGTAGTCCTTCCTTTCACATCCACGGTGCTTGTTCCACATGCAGATCCTCGGGCCCCAGACCCAGTGATTCCCTTCAGCAAATGGAGTGATCCAGCAAAATGGACATCTTTAACACAAGCCCCTGGTGGTTGAGACCATAGGTCTGTGGTCACTGGATTCTGTCAACTCTAAGTTTCCCCTGAGCTGTCATTTTTTATGAGCCTCTGCTACTTTTCAATCATTTCAGTAGTTATTATACCAACCTGAGAGACACATTTGCTATAATATTGTAATTTCCCATATTCACCCCATCTACTTTCCTAGGTTTTCAAATATCCTGTATTTCAGTGTAATCATCCACCCTGCAGCATTCTTGGATGAAAACACTGAGAAGGCCAGCCTCCTCTCCTTTTTGATCCCAGTAGTAGAAGAAGGAAAAAAAAAAGAAACCAAAACAAGCAACCCTGAAGACCACAGATTCAGAACAATGACTCCAAACAGAGAATGAGCTGACGCGATATTAATCAGCCCGTAATTTACTAACATGCTCCTCTCTCGAAATTTGCATTGCCAGCATTTGTAGCTTTTCCCCCTTCCCTGTCTAATGATTACCTCTCGCTCACTTTCATAGTTTCCAGTTCTATGTGGATCTTGAGAGTGAGAACGTTTAATAATACCCGACAGCTAATTAATCCTCACTGAGTAATGAACCTGATCTATTTCAGTGCTAGGAGGCTCAGCTTTTCAAAGCAAGAATGTGGCTATTTTTTTTTCCTTTTTTCATGGGAGATAGCTTTTTCAGTCCAATCACTCATTACCCAAAGAGACTATGAGAAGCACTTCTATGAAAACGATATCTGCTGCTCAGTATCATAACACTGAAAGCAATAATCATAATGATAATTTAATAATAATACGGTATAGCTATAAAATTCCATTTATATCACAAAGTGTTTTCTTACCTCATCCCTTTATTCATCTTTGGAACAGCTGGTGAGAAAGGCAGGACAAGTATTTGGCCAGTGGAAATGCTGGTATCTAGTATTTATTGAACATTTATTATATCCCATGCCTCCTGCTGAACACCGTATCTGCATTAGCTACCACATGACATATAGTTTGCTGTTAAATACTCATTGTACACATGAAGCTCAGAGAGGTTAAGTAGTATGCCCAAGGTCATACAGAGCTAAGAATCAAATCTTGACCTACTTTGCTCTTGGACCTGAGCCCTTAGACCTGGTGCAGGCTCAGAGAGAGAAACGACTTCCCCATCGCCTGCGAACTGGTTATTCCAGAGCTGGGACTAAAAATCTTAGACTTGGCACATACATTTGAGGATTTGAAAAATAGTATCATTATTAGTCCAGGATAGTGTCTGTCTGTCTGTCTCTTCCTTTCCACCCGCACCCCTTTCTTTCTTACCCACACATTTATACACAGCGAGTTTCCAGATCCCTGACCTCAGGTCACCAGAAACAGTGACCCTGAGGTCTTCTGTGGTTTCACTTAGCAAGATTCTTCCTGCCCTTCTTTCCCAGCCTTCTAATGCCCAGAGGTAAGAAGCCCTCAGGACCCTTTCTAAGCAACAGAAACTCAGAGTTCAAGTAACTTCATCGGCCTGGGATGGGAGCTGAGTGGTGCAAAATCACACTTAGCATATTTCTCCCGGCAGGATGAGCCTGGGGTTATTATTCATCTCATTATGGTTGGCTGCCAGTGCCCTGGAAACCTAGGCCAGATTGGAATTGGCTTTTTAACTAGTTATAAATATAGATTTCAGAAGGTATGATCTCCCAAGCTGTGACTTGCCCTAACCTCCCCGCAAAGTAAAGGGGATGTAATGAATTCCAGTTTTTTAATGGATTTTATCTAGATATTCCTTACAGCTAATATTAATAATAATAGTAGCCGTGTTTAGTACATGCTTACTATATGCCAGGTGCTGGGTTTCACATCCCTCTACCATGTAGTTCTAACAGTAACTCTGCCAGGGACATTCTATTATTCTCTCTGGACCCATCCAGAGCCTTCCTCCCTCAGAGAAGCTCCCCTAGAATACCGTAGGGAAAATTGCACACTCATATCTTCCCGTTCACTCTTGATGGCCTCACCCCTTTTTTGTTAGCTTGTGTCCTTACCTGAGATACCACTCGTCCATGTTCTGCTGCCCCTTCTCCTCCTCTGGAATATAGGCTCCAAGGAAAAGGTGCCACATTGGGTTTTCTCCCATAGTTCCAGCACCTAGAAAAATGCATGGCCCTCGGTCGGCCATGTATTCTTTAAATGAATGCACTACACAGAAGTGGAAACAGAGTCTTAGTATGGACAAGGGTTTCTCTCAAGATCTCATGGCTAGAAAATGCCAGAACTGGGATTCAAACCTAGTCTATCTGCCTCCAAGTTTTCATTATGATTCCTTGTAGCCTCTGCCTTCTAAGAAAATATTAATTCATGATTGTAGGGCGTTATTTGTGTTTCTCAGAATTCTTGGGCAGAGCTTTCTTCATGCATGAGCTTGACTTTGGTGGGGAGGAGGGAGCAAGGGTGAGTGTCGCAAAGGCTTTTCTGCGTGGGCAAACAATGGATGCACTGTTTTTCAGAGAGATTAAAGACAGAAGGATTCAGGGGCACCTGGGTGCTTAGTCGGTTGAGCGTCTGACTTCAGCTCAAGTCCTGATCTCACAGTTGGTGGGTTTGAGCACCGCATAGGGCTCTATGCTGACAGCCTTGAACCTGGAGCCTGCTTTGGATTCTGTGTCTCCCTCTCCCTCTGCTCCTCCCCCACTTGCACTCTGTCTCTCTCTCTCTCTCAAAACTAAATAAACATTAAAAAAAAAACAAAAAGAAAAAGACAGAAGGATTCAGTGACATCCTGTTTTATATACGTACCTTCTGCTGGTGACTGCTTCGGTCTTCCTCGCAGCCTCAGGACACACACCTGTGACTTTCTGGACTAATGTTTTTCCACATAGAATGATCCTGATGTTTGCAAATCTCATCCATAGCTATTTGCATATCCCCCTAACCACAGTTTAAGACCATGGCCAGTCGGCAGGAGCCTTTGCCAGCTCTGAATTCTGAAGTGATCTTCTCAGGGATTGTGGCTAGCAGGTCCCAGGGTTAGTAAGGCTGACTGCACAGACGAGCTGTTTTCCCGAAAGTGATCCTTTCTGTGCAACAATTAGTTTCACTACCTGACCTATTTTCTAAAGAACTGATTAAATAGACGAGTGGTTTAAGTGTACCGATAGCCACTGCATTTGTTCAGCCTTTCGTAGTGAAGCCACTGCATTTGTTCAGCCTTTCATAGGGACAAGCTCCAGGCTGAGCTGTGTAATGTATGTTTTACAGTTCTTTCTTCGTCACAGTCCTCTGACTTAGGCATCATGCCCACTTTACAGATCTGTAAACAAAGACTCAGGAGGGAAGTACTGGCTTAAGGCCCCACAGATAATAAGGGACAAAGCCAAGAATGGAGTGCAGGTCGGTCTAATCCCAGAGGTCCTACCCATCACCATTATGAAGGACTATTTATTACATGGCCCATGGTCCCGACAACAATAAGGATGATAACATTAGACATGTTGAATTTTTTTTTTTAAGTATGTATTTTTATTTATTTCTAGGAGAGAGAGAGACAGCATGAGCAGGGGAGGGTCAGAGAGAGAGGGAGACACAGACTCTGAAATAGGCTCCAGGCTCTGAGCTGGCAGTCAGCACAGAGCCCGACGCGGGGCTCGAACCCACGTACCGCGAGATCATGACCTAAGCGAAAGTCGGACGCTTAACCGACTAAGCCACACAGGCGCCCCTAGACATGTTGAATTTTTAACGTATTTGTATTCTATTCACTGAGTGCCCACTATGTGTCAAGCACCATGCTAAGTACGTATTACCAAGTAAATCTCACAGAGATGAGTGAAACACACTCCTTTCCTTCAAGAGGAAGGGAGGACCAGATGCACATGGTTGCAACATGAAATTAATTGAACCAGTGGCTCTTAAACCGCGGAGTGCCTCAAGGGTGCCTGGCATGCTCTGTAGAGCACAGTCCCTGGCTTTCTCGCTAGGGATTCTGGTTTAGGAAGTCTGAATGGTACCAAGTGATGTCTTTGACAAGACCCCTCCTGGCAAACGCCCAGGTGATTCTGATGCATGTGGTCCCTGGGCCATCCTTTGAGAAACACTGAGTAGGATAAATGTCCTGAGAAAAGCACAGACAATCACCACATTGGAGAAAGAACAGAAGCGAAGAGGTGCAGCATTAGGATGGAGTTTCCAAGATGCCTCTTGAAGGATAGAGGTTCTTTCATGCCAGGGGTCTCATTTGATGCTCCCAGGATCCTGGAAGGCAAGCCGGACATGAATAGATACATCTCTCTTTGTAGTGTTGCAGATGTAATTATCCCCACTGTAAAAGGGGGACACTGAGGCTCTGAAAAGCAGACATTTGTGCTTCGTGCCGACACAACCCCATGCTTTCTGGCTGCTTCTGTGGTGCCTATGTGGTGACACTCACTCCAGGAGGGTGGGTTAGCCCAGGCCACCTTTAGGGCGAATTAGTGGAGAAGTCAGGATTGGCCATCACTTCCCAGGTTTTAATTTTGGTTTTATGCTTTGATACCCAAGGCCTCTTAGGACACAGATACAGCCTTCCCCTACCCATTTTTAATTTTTTTCTTGACTTCATTTTGTGATTTATTGCTGCGCTGGGGACTTAATATCCAATCCTTTTACAGTTTCATCTTCTCTTTCCTTATATTTGTTGCAAATAACAATGAAGTGTTTAGCTACAGCAGTGAAAATCAATCAAGCCTGTTCCATATTCACAGGCCCTGCAATGGCACCCGGATGGCCCCCTGGATTAGATTAACTATGTGAATGTGCCACTCTGGTGGGGGTCATTTCTCAGCCTTCGCTCCATCCCTCCCCCTCCTGCCTCCGCGGGTGGATATTGAGATTTCCCATTGATTGACTGTCCTGAAAGCAAACGCTGGCATGTGATGTGTGTAACTCAGCGGGACGCACGTAGTCTGTGTTTATGAAAATAAATAATAATTTCTGTTATCATTATTGATTGCCATCATTATCCGATTGTATCTGTCTGTGTCATGGGGTTTGCGTTAGGGAATCGGAAAGCACGCCACAGGAACCTCAGGCACTACCCTCCTGGCAGGCCTCTGTGTTTTGACATGTTTGGCCTCTTGGGGGTGAAGGTTGTGGATGTCCCTGTCCTATTCTTTGGCTCACGTTCGATGAGGCATTGTTAGTTTTGTATAGTGTTAAGCAAAGGACCCAATTCCGTTGGGAAGATAATAAGGGCAGCAAACCTTTACTGAGCATTAGGTGTGTTCCAGGGACACTTTGCCTGTATTGGTTGACTTAATCTATACCTATACCTATAAGGTAGGTACTTGAAACCCAGCTCATCTTAGAGATGTGGGACCTGAAGTCAGAGAGCTTAAGCAACGTGCCCTAGTTCACACAGCTAGTAAGTGGTAGTGTTTGGATTTGAATTCATCTTTGTACTGTCCTTCCAGTTGCATTAGAATAGATTGCCTGGTATACTCATCTGACTATTCAGTGTAAGGCAAACTCTGAGGAAGCGGGAACTATAGAAGACAGCCTGTCAAGGAATCTGTAGAAGCTGCTGGCGCCTTGGGCACAGGGGAGTTTTCCATTTTGTTTTGGGAGAAGGTGGTACAGAAAGGACGCATGGAACTGGGTCAGGGTTTACCAAACCTGCATGATCATCAGACTCTGGGAACGTCTTCAGTCATCCCAGCTCACCCACTCCAAATGGGCAGGAACAGAGCCAAGGGGTCTTCTCCCCTCTCCGCTCTATCCTGGGCAGTCCCAAAGACCACCTGGGTTCGAGGGCCGTTGGTGTGACGACCTCAAAGGTCCGCTCCAAGGTCAAGGTTCTCTGGTATTATTTTCTTTGTCTTCTTTGTCTTCTTCCCTCCTCCTCACCTGAAGGTTCTACATGGAACAATCTGAGGGCGATCTTATTATCAAAACAAGGTTGGCACTACACTGAGTGAGTGATTTGATTTGGAGTAAGCTTCTGCAAGCCAGCGAGGTTGTGTGTGAGTAGTTCTGCCCTTTAAAACTCAAGTTCTTGAGGCACCTGAATGACTCAGTCAGTTGAGCATCCAACTCTTGGTTTCAGTTCAGGTCATGATCTTGTTATTCATGAATTCAAGCCCCATGACGGGCACTATGTTGACAGTGTACAACCTGCTTGGGATTCTCTCTCTCCCTCAATGTCCCTCCCTTGCTCACTCTTTCTGTCTCTCTCTCAAAATAAATTTTTAAAAAATTTATAAAACTCAAGTTCCTTTCCCATCCTACTCCTTGTAGAATCAGGGGACAGCCTACCTGATGGCCAAGGTACTCGAAAAGTTAATACTATTGCAGACATTAATTAAACACCTACTGTGTGCCACACTTTCCACTGGGCACATTAGAAACGCCATCTCATGGCAGCCCTGTGGGGTGGGTGGTGTTGTTATTCCCATTTTACAGATGAGGAAATTTAATTCAGAGAGCTGAAGTGACTGGCCCACAGGCTGTATCTGTTAAGGGGCAGAGTCACATTTTTAACCAGATTCACACTGACTCCACAGTCTGTGACCTTAACACCATACTGCAGAGTCACCAGGAAAGGGCTAGGGCTCTGACCACATGCCAGCCATCATCTGTAAAATGGAAGTCACTACACATTCTTCCCATAAATGTCATGCTAATAAAATAGAGTAACATGCCAACAGCACGTAGCTTGATGCCTTGTGAGCAGTATATGGTCAGCATTATTACCTTTCTCCTCTCCCCTCCCTTCTTGTCTGTCACCTGGACATCAAGAATTTCAGGAACATCTCATGAATATAATTGCAGATGTTCAAAGCGACGTTACGTCTGGGGACCGGCAACCCATTGTGCTTTATTCTGAACGTGTGTTTGTACTGACTCTCCAAAGCTGCCTCAGACTCAGAGTGTATTCACTGACAATAAATATTTCCTTTCATCTGAAAGCTACCTTTGTTCTGCTGCATTTACAGTGTCGTCATCAGATCCAACATAAATGTAAATATAAGCAGCCTCCTATACCTGGTTCATGATCAAGTTCTCTTTGTCTCTTGCTCCCACCCCCTTTGGAAGGCTACCATGGCTTCTGGAATGTGATAGGAACTCGTAAATGCTACTTCCCATATGGATTCTTTTTTTTTTTCTCTTATGTATTTTTTCTTTCATAGTTTATTGTCAAGTTGGTTTCCATACAGCACCCAGTGCTCATCCCAACAAATGCCCTCCTCCATGCCCATCACCCCCTTCCCCTCTCCCCCCCCCCATCAGCCCTCAGTTTGTTCTTGGCATTCAAGAGTCTCTCATGGCTTGCCTCCCTCCCTCTCCCCCACTATTTTCTCCCCTTCTCCTCCCCCATGATCCTCTGTTAAGTTTCTCCTGATCCACTTATAAGTGAAAACATATGGTAGCTGTCCTTCTCTGCCTGACTTATTTCACTCAGCATAACACCCTCAAGTTCCATCCACGTTGCTACACATGGCCAGATTTCATTCTTTCTCATTGCCATAGTATTCCATCATATAGATAAACCACATCTTCTTGATCCATTCATCAGTCAGTCTATGGCCATACCACCCTGAACACGCCCCATCTCATCTGATCTCGGAAGCTAAGCAGGGTCGGGCCTGATTAGTCCTTGGATGGGAGACCCATATGGATTCTTAATGGTAGTAGGAAGCTGAGAAGTCCACTAGCCCAAGAAAAACAAAAGAATAACATTAGTGAAGAAAATCAGTGTTTCCATGGCCTCTGATACAGTTTATCTTGAGATTGCTTGGTCATGAGGCAGAATAGTATCCTAGATTGTGACCCATTCTCTTCCTGGCTCTGGTCATTAACTCTTCTGGTTTCCGGAGATGTGGTAAGCTGGCCAGGCAAGGCAGGCTGCTGGACTTTTTTAAGCGCAGCAAGCAAGGATCTCGCCACTGTTTCAAACCTAATTCACATCGACCCAGGTGGGTTTTTCCCAAAAGAGAAGTTATCAGTATGATTTTCCTTGTCTTTTCCTTTAAAGGGCTCTCTGTATGGCTTTATAGTAAGTGGAAAATCCCCGCACAACTGGGTGATTCCGAGAGAAAAGTACCTCCATTTTCTGAATTATTCAGGTGGAGTTATCTGAATTCTGAGTGTGATGGGAAAGACATTGTCCCTGGACCAGGTCCTGGCTCTGAAATGTGAGCTCACTATTGCTAGAGGGAGAGGTGGGAGTCCCAATCCCTAAAGCGACATATGTGCGTGTGTGTGCCTGTGTGGGTGTGCAGTGCGTATGACACAACGCCAAGCAGGGCATTGCCCAAGAAACCTTAGAATGTCAACAAAGCCTAGAACTGATTTATATTTGTTTTTCGGTTAGACTGACTTAACCAGAGATCAGGAATATATGCCTAGATCCCTTTTGCTACCAGCTTCTGCAAAGAACGAATTTGAAGTCACAGAAGAAATTCTAGGGCTTCTGCTCATGATACATAAGATTTTTGTAGAAAATAATTAACAAAAATGGATTTGGAATCAAGTTCAGTAGAAGATACAGTCCCTTTGATCCTAGTATCAAGCCAGGCTTTACCTGGTGCATAAATAATAAGCATTTTAAATTCCTGTCCTTACCTAAGAAAAAGATTTTAAATATTTCCCTAGAGGTTAATGTACAGGAAGATACTTTTGGGGGGGAGTGGGTACATAAGAAACTGGTTAGAGGAAGACCTAAGGATACTTGCATGCCAAAGGAGATTGTTATCAACAGAAGAAAAAATTTAATTCTTTGGTTTCCATAGAATGAGCCACAAGGAAAGGAATTTTCTCCCTGAAAGGTGTTGATTTGTATTTACTTATTTACTATACTTGTTGTGATCAGATGATCAGTTGGGCTCATGTTCTTTACGAGAAAAATGTTGAAGGCAGTGATAAAAACCTACACCCATTCATTCTCACAAATGTTTTTGCTTAAGAATATATGGGGAAATTCTCACTTAAACACATTTAAACAAATATATTTCAAGATTTTTCTGGACCTTTAATATACTGATACATGCTATCAAACTCCAAGAAAGATACATGACATGAGGTATTTTCTACCCAACTTAGTTGATCATGAAAAGCCCTTTGCTCAGTTCATGGGATTCCTTTCTTTATGACATTCTCCTCAAAATGTGGTCTTTGGCCCAGTGCCAGGATAAGGTACCAGAACATGAATCATCACATCACCAAGCCACTGCCTAGGTCAATGGACACTTTAGTTTTTCATAGCTGGATGTTGTCAGCGAATGAAACCATGCACTGATTGGATTCTGTCTTTAGCTTCTTAAGTTATCCTAGACATTAACAGACAGCTTGTGGATCTGTTATTTCAAATAGCACAGCTCTAGGCCCCACATTGGGAAATGCCGGCTGAAAGAATTGGGTCGAGCAAGGAGAGGTTCACCTGGTGGCATTTTCACTAAGCTCTTACTGCCNAGGTTTATTCCGAGGTATTTTATGGTTTTTTGTGCAATTGTGAATGGGATCAGTTTCTTGATTTCTCTTTCTGTTGCTTCATTGTTGGTGTATAAAAATGCAACCGATTTCTGTACGTTGATTTTGTACCCTGCAACTTAGCTGAATTCTTGGATCAGTTCTAGTAGGCTTCTGGTGGAGTCTGTCAGATTTTCTATGTAGAGTATCATGTCATCTGCAAAGAGTGAAAGTTTGACTGATGAAGAAGGATTCTTCACAGCACCTTCCTCTTGACTTTCAACTTCACCAACATTCACTGAGCACTTCCTAGTGCCTGACACAACACCAGGCACCTTGCATGCTTCCCTATTTAATTTTTACCTTAACCCCCTGAGCGTAATACTCCTGTTGCCATTTCAGATGAGGAAACTGCTCCACGTGGAGAAAACAATTTGCGCACCTTTGCTTGCTAACAGGTGGCAGAACTAGAGTGCACCCTGGCCTCTGACACTAGACTCCCCTGCTCTTAACCACCGTATCATCTGGCTTCCCAAAAGCACTGGTTTTCATTCGTCTGATGATGGAGGTTTTATCCCATCGTCAGAGAAACCTCTTGACGCAGAAACGCTGCATTAGCCAATATAGAAACCATTGCTGTTCACACGTTTCCTTCTGTGTAGCTTAACATCTGTCAATTCTGCATTTATGAAAAGCAGATTCCACATCTGTAGTCATAGATAGACATGTGTCCTCATGGGGCTGACGATCAGTGAGAAACTAGGTGGTTATGCACTTCAGTGTCAGAGTAGAATGGCACCCTTTTCCTGTGTCTGCACCTTGTATTACACTCAGTCCTGTTGTATATTTCAATTCTGCCAGAGCTCATTCTCAGCATTTTTTCTCTGCTCTGTGATTCCACTTCCTCTCATTATTTCAGGGGTTTAGAGTTCTGCAACTTTGAATTAAATAAGGTCATTGTCTGTTTAATGTCAAAAGGGGAGCAAACTTCATCCAATTACCTCATTTCGGTACCAAACAAGCAGCTGTTTAGAAACATCTGAAAGCTTCACTTTTTTAAAAAATTATTTGCTCTCCAAATTCAAAGAGCATCTGAGAAAAGTATTCTGGGGTGGACAGGGAGCGGGGAGTAGCAGAGGGACGTAAGATTCTCAACAGATTTAGGACTAGTAAGGTTAAATATTGGGACAGAAGTGACAAAGCCTTATTTGGTCACCATTGTTCTTTCCCACAGTAAAGTCATGTCTACACATGAACTCACGGTTGACTGCCACATCAGTCCTGATTAAATGTGCCTTTGCTCTATGTGTTGGTCAAATCAACGAAAAACAGACGCACCACCCAGGTCTCTTACTCATTTTCTCCATAATTCTTCAAGTACATCTTGAGTCCCGGCTGTAAGCCAGGAACTGTGATGGGCCCTGGACTTGCAGTGGTCAACGTGAATGCCCCGTTCCTGCCCTTCTCTTTTGGTTGGAAAGGACATGAATCACATGCCCCCTAATGTGAAACTGACACTGGGCAGGGGCTGCAGAAGAGAGGTGGATGGTTCACAGGAGAACAGACCAGAGAATTTGATCCATTTAGAGAGAGCAGAGAATAAGGCCATGAGGTGGAAAGTTGCACAGGTGAGCAGGAGATGGAACGAAGGCCAGAGTGCCTGGAAGTCTGAGCACAGGGAGATATGTGTGCCACCAAAGTGCAGGTGACAAGGCAGGCAGGTCACGGCCAGACCATTGTTGGGCATTGTAGACCTTATTAAGGAATTTGCTCTTTCTTCCCAAAGGCAGTGCAAGCCCTTTCTTCTCTGCAGTGGTCATTTTGGGAAACAACCCTTCTTTGCTCACATAGCTAGAGGTCTTGCACCCAAGACAGGATATGCATCATGGTAGAAAAGCTGTCGGCACAAACCAGGAAGTTCCTGGAATATAGGAAGCATTTTTAAGAAAGAAGGAAATGGCATCTTTTCAGTGTGGCCACGTTGCCCTCCAGCCCCATGACTGCCACTGTTTTCGTACATGTCAGGGCATGGCCTCCACGGACCTTCTCCAGTATGAAGGCGTCCTCCCTCCAAGGTGAATCCTCCTGTGAGTGATTGAATTGTTTGGAGGGTCATAGAACGTGACAGCTCCCTATTACACAAAGGAAAAGATAAGCTTCCTATTAGTCCCAGGGCTGAAGGAAGCCAAGACAGAGTGCACCTGTCAGAACTGCTTACGACATATAAATCATTACCTCAATTTTCCATGCAAGAATTGGGCCAGAGAGAAAAAAGTGACTGAGGTTGGTTAGCAATGCAGAACCATTTTTGAAGAGCTCTTGCCTGCCTCCAAAGCACGATTTGCTCTGCTATCCACGCAGAGAGAACAGCGCCCCGTGCCCAGAGGAATGACAGAGACAAATGCCCACTGGCTCCAGGAAGGGACGATTTGCTTCTCTGGCATTTACCAAGGGCTCTTATCACTCCTCTGACAAGATCAGCCACCAAAGCTTTCCCAGACCCCAAAGGGGAGCACATTTGGTACTGTGCCTCTTCTTTGTGTGGGCCTCGATTTCCCTGTTGTCCAATCACCATAGTTATCGTGGCTATTGTCATCATTTTCCTTCTCTCATTCACTGGCCAAAAATCTCCAAGACAGTCAGGGACCAACTGGGGCTAATCTGCTGCCCCATAGTCCAGGATATCGAGTTATATCTAGGGGCAGAAAACAACTAAAACCGAAAAAAAAAAAAAAAGAAATAACTGAATGAAAGACAACAAGTCTGAAGATGCTCAATAAAAATGCAAAAGCTTAACTTGATTGGACAGTACCCAAATATTCATTGCCTTTTATGTTCTCTGAAATACCAAGGAGCTAGCAAAAGGTGAGGGCCCGGAACACTCCAGTCGGAGAAGCCCTGAATAACCCATGGCACTGAGTAAACCCAAAGTACTAACTTGTGCAGCACATCTCTAGAAATGCTATCTTGTGCTTCTTCCGGGCTACCCTAGGCTGAGCATACAAAACTGTGGGGGAGCTCATGCATTGTCCAGGACAGACCCAGTCCCCCGGGCTTTGGAAAGGGACTTGGGTCCGTGGCACGTGCATCGCAAGAGAATCATGTGTGTGTCCAGCTCAGATCCTCCTCTTGCCAGTGGAGCTTTTCTTCATTGCCATCTTCATGTATTTTAAAGAGAAGCAGATCTTCAGAATCACAACACAGCCCAAAATGTGTTGGCTGCCAGTTTAAATTCCCTAGGACTTCTAAATGCAGTTTATTTTCTCTGTGCAAACCCAAAATATGAGTCAAGACAGTACACAGAGGGATGTGGGAGCTGAAGAAACGAGTCACATGGATACTTTAAAATAAAACAGAATAATTGCTTGTTTGTTCAGAATGTGTGAGCAGAATGTTCTTCTTGCCAGAAGAAACGTGAGGCCGATTTAACTTCCAGTTACCCTCTGATGAGGGAAGGAAGCCCACAGTTGGCACTCTTCTGGGAGGGGTCTAGTATAGGGGTTCAAAGTCTTCAGAGTCATAGCTCTGGATTCATATCCCAGCTCTGTCATTGTATGGCTTTGGGCCTTTTATTTAAGCTCTGAAAGTATTGATTTTATCATCGATAACATACCTACATCATAGTACTTCTTATCAGAAAAAAAATACTAGCATAGGATCTGGCGTTTAGTATTACCATTTGATAATAGGTAGCTAGTTTCATTTTGAAAGTTAGGAGTCCTCACAACAGAGATAACAGGTAGACAGACCCCAGATGTTGCTTTTGGATGGCCACATACAGTTCTGAGGACAGATAGGAAGGGAGAGACCTCTAACCTGATCCAGTGACCAGAGTTCATTTGGCAAAGCCACGTCAACCTCAATAGTTAAGGCTCTTCAGTGAATGTTCATAGCATCGGCCTAAAGGAAATGCCCATTAAAGATTCATAAGTATATGAATACTTTCATACGTGGCAGACAGACTCTCACTGAGGTGGAAAAAATTTGAAACCCTGTAAATGAAGATAAGGAGATAACAAAAGATAAGTCATCAATTTTCGACTCTGTGGATCAGCCAAGGTGTGTTCCCATGCTATGGTGCCCTTTTCTGAAAGACCAGTGAACTTTAAAGTTGTCACGGAGCTGAGAAAAGTGATGTGCTTAGTAGTAAGCCCTTTATAGAGAAGAAGCTGTAGCCAACTGATGTGAATGGCCTCTGGAATAATAGCACTAATAGTTCCCCGCAAGATTGCCAAAAGTTGACTCAGGACTCTGCTGGCAAATCTTCTTTTAGATTCTCTGCCCTACCCCCCGACCATCAGTCATTAAAAGTGTAGAACTGTCTACCTAAGTCAAAGGATCCACTGTCAGATGTTAGACCTGCTCTCTTTATTTGCTGTCAGCAATGAGGAAGAACCTTCTGTGTGTGTCACTTTTCCTTAAGAAACAGCCAAAAAAAAGTTCTCTTGCTGTTTTCTCCTTTGTCTTCACTACTGAGAAAAGAATTCTATTTTTTTTTTCTTCTAGCACAAGCTCATTATTAATCTATTTCACATTCACAAATTCAAATTCAACATTAGACATTAAAATTGACCTAGCAGAAATTTTCCCCTTAATTGGGCTGCTTTTCTATAGAAACCACGCTGCCAGCATCTGTGGTAAGATACGTTCTGGAAAAACAATGTGCCAGGCCAAATGATCAGGTGGAATTAGATTGCTCTCTCTTTCTGTTTGCTAACAGCGCTATGCCTTTGCATAATTCTTACTGATTATCAGAAGGGTAAAAGCTATAACTCAGGCAGAGATGAGCTTTATTGGCATTGGCCCCTTCTAGGGAAGAGAAAAAATATATATGAGCAGAAATATTTGCAAGTGCCTTATATGTTGAGAGATTGAAATTCCAAACAGTCTGTAAACTTAGCTTGCCTAAATCTGCAACCTTAAAAAATGAAAATGCTTCCCTATATTTGGTTTCATAACTCAAGATCTGGGTTTATCTCCTTTTCTATAATTAAAGACAAAAAAATTATATACCTATAAATATATCTGGAAGAGAATGTCAGTTTAAACCAGACAGTTCTCATGAAAGAAAAATAAATAGCTGGGGAGTCTTGAGTCAGATTCCTTCAAAGACTTGGAAATTAACAAGAGAGCCTTAAGTGAACACTCCAACCTGAACAGAGAGCATCAGGTTCCCCTTGTAAAGGAAGGGAGGTCTGTCTGCCACCTTTATTTGTTTATCCGCTGAACCTCCCTGTGGTTCCACTTTCCCTAGTGGCCCTTATGCATCTCCGTTTCCTCAAGTAGTTTCCCCTGTCAAGGTAGATCACGTAACTTTCATATGTAACATTTGTACAAATTCTGCTTAGTCTTCCTGTATCTTTTTTTTTTTTTTTTTTTTTTTTTATGGTGTTTTTGTTTTTTTTTTTTTTTTTTGTGTTTTTNTAAGCGGTTTTGTGTTGATTTTTTTTTCTTTGAAAGAGAAAGCGAGCACAAGTGGGGTAAGTGCAGGGGTCCGGGGCATAGGATCTGAAGCAGGCTCCACACTGACAGCAGAGAGCCCGATGCCAGGCTTGAACTCAGAAAGCTTAACCAGCTGAGCCACCCACGCGCCCTACCTTTCTGTGTCTTTTGAGGCATCCCCCACTCCAGCACTCTCCTTGTTGAGAAGCTATTCCTTTGCCTCCAATTTTAGATTCCCTTCCTTTCACTGGGAGAGTCCACAGAAAGTCTGCTCCCTGAACAAATCTAGGTCACCTTTGACCCTGTCATTATGAGACTTAGTCTCAGTTTTCTGTACTCCAAATAGCTTCAGGTATCTGTCGGTATCAAAGCAAACTATGTTGTTTGATGGTTTGATGCTTGTTCGTCAACAAAACTGATGCTTTAAAAAAAAAAGTCAGGGCTTTCCTTTGGAGGACTTGAAGAATCTTACTTCGTAATCTTCTTCTCCTGTGAAATTTACATTTTTTGCCTCCTTCGACATCCCCCATTGTGAAAACTGCAGCAAATGATTTTCCTCCACCATGTGGGTTTTTTTTTTTCCTTTGGCACATTCTTACTTGTCGATCAATAAATTACCCCCTGCCAAGCGCCAGCAGCCTGGCTTCCTTCTTCACCTCTTCCATTTTCTTTTTCTGTTTAAAAAAGAGCTCATTATTTTTCTCTTAACCTCCAGTGAAATCTTCTCTTTATTCTCTGCCTTTGTTTTGCTTATCATTTAACTTAATTCTCAGTCCAACTGTCCGCATCTGCACCTGCCTTGGTTCTCTGCATTTTCCCCTTTAATAGCCAGACGTTAATGAGACCATTGGAGTCACACACTCCTTTTCTGATCACGCCATGATAAGGAAATGGGATTTAAATCTCAGTGACAGGTGACACAATAGCAGCAAAGCCTTAGTAGGGTCATAGGTGGGTAGTTCTGTGCTTGCTGAGATGGATAGGGCCTGGTGTCAGAGCTGTGCCTCCATGTCCTCATCTGCGAAGTGAGGTTACCCCTCACGTATTGTTCTTGTTGCATTCGGCTGTTGCACAGATTAAATGAGATAAATCATGTCATGTGCTTGATGGAGTGGCATATAGTCAGCCCTCCAGAAGCATTAGGTGCTATCATGATTATAGAAAGCAAGTGCAAGACACAGTATCTCACACCTACCTGGGTGTAGAATCTGCAGCTACACATGGGTGAAGGAAGGATGCAGTAGTGGCCAGCCAGAGGTACCAGCTCTCTCTTTGTTTATACAAAGAGCTTGTCAAAGAAAGCATTTAGCACTTCCCAGCTGTGAAAAGACACAGAAAATAGCATTGAGTAGCCTAAAGACAGAGACTGTCTTATTTGTTGTCCGGTTACAAAGACCCAGTATTGTACCTGACACACAAAGTACATTGCCTGTAAATTTTTGACATCGATATATATTAGTCACGTAACATGTCCCCAGTACCGTGCTGGTCACTGTCAAATATCACTGTGTTCCCCAAAGTCTAGGCTATGTTTTTCTGTTGGTACAAGACATAGCTTTAAGTAATATTGAATCACAAAGCAGTTTTTCCTTTCTCGTTTCTTTCTCTCTCTTTCTGTTTTGGAGAGTGAGAGTGAGAGAGAGCATGAAAGAGAGAGAGAGGGAATCTGAAGCAGATTCATGTTTAGCAGGGAGCCCGATGCAGGGCTCAATTCTACAGCCCTGGAATCATAAACTGAGCTGAAATCAAGAGTAAGACCCTCAAGTGACTGAGCCGCCAAGGTGCCCCTCATTTCTTTTTAAAATCATCCTGATTACATCAAGCCCAAAGTCTTGGTTTTTCCAACCCCTCTAAATCTTGATTATTTTAAGATTGAGGGCTAACTAAGTCTTCAGGTGACCCTATCCGGCTAGAATGTAAGAACCTTTTTTTTTTTCATTTGCTAAGAGCACACCTTTAATTCCCATCACCTGTCTCAACCATCCCCCTCTGGTACCACCTCCCCTCTGGTAACCATCGGTTGGTTCTCTGTAGTTAAGAGTCCCTTTGTTTGTCTCTCTTTTTTCTTTTCCTTTTCTTATTTGTTTCTTAAATTGCAGATAGGAGTAAAATCATATGGTATTTGTCTTTCTCTGACTTACTTTGCTTCACATTATACTCTCTAGCTCCATCTCTGTGGTTGCAGATGACAAGATTTCATTCTTTTTTATGGCTCAATAATATTCCACATCTTTATCCATTGCATCTATCAGTGTGCACCCTGGGGCTGCTCCCATAGTTTGGCTATTGTAAATAAACAAAGGAGTACATATGCCCTTTGAATTACTGAGGGTTTTTTATTTTGGGGGTAAAAACCCTGTAGTATGATTACTGGATCATAGGGTAGTTTTATTTTTTAAGTTTTTAAGCAACCGCCCTACTATTTTCCAGAATGACTACACCAGTTTGCAATCTCACCAACAATGCAAGAAGGTTCCATTTTCTCTACATCTTCACCAATATTTGCTGTTTCTTTTGTTCTTTATTTTGGCACTTCTAACAGGTGTGAGATGATAACTCATTGTAGTTTTCATTTGCATTTCCCTGATTATCAGTGATGCTGAGCATCTTTTCTGTGTCTGTTAGCCATCTGCCTGTCTTCTGTGGATAAATGTCTGTTCATGTCTTCCACCCATTTTTAATCAGATTGTCTTTTGGGTGTTGAATTTTTTATCAGTGTTTTCTGCATTTTGGGTACTAATCCTTTATGAGATATGTCATTGGCAAATATCTATCTCCCATCCAATAGGTTGTTTTTTAGTTTTATTGGTTGTTTCCTTCACTGTGCAGGAGCTTTTTATTGATGTGGTCCCAATAGTTTATATTTGCTTTTGTTTCTCTTGCCTCAAGAGACACATCTAGAAAAATGTTGCTGTGACTGATGTCAAAGAAATTACTACCTGTGCTCTCTTCTAGGATTTTTATGGTTTCAAGTCTCACATTTTGGTCTTCAATCCATTTTGTGTTTATTTTTGTATATGATGAAAGAAAGTGGTCCAATTTTGTGTTGCTGTCCAGTTTTCCCAGCCCCATCTGTTGAAGAGGCTTTTTCCCATTGCATATTTGTCAAAGATGAATTGACCATATAATTGTGGTTTTGTTTCTGGGTTTTCTGTTCCATTCCATTGATCAGTGTGTCTTTTTTAATGTCAGTACCCTACTTCTTTATTACTACCACTGTGTAATATAACTTGAAGTCTAGAATTATGATACCTCCTGTTTTGTTTTCCTTTTTCGAGATCACTTTGGCTATTTGAGGTCTATACAAATTTTAGGGTTGTTCTGGCTCTGTGAATAATGCTGTTGTTATTTTGATAGGGATTGCATTAAATGTGTAGACTGCTTTGGGTAATATAGACGTTTTAACGACATTTGTTCTTCCAACCCATGATCATGGAATGTCTTTCCATTTCTTTGTATCATCATGAATTTCTTTCATCAGTGTTTTATAGTCTGCAGAGTACAAGGCTTTTACCTCTTTGGTTAAGTTTATCCCTAGATATTTTATTGTTTTAGATGCAATGGTAAATGGGATTGCTTTTTTAATTTCACTTTCTGCTGCTTTGTTATTAGAGTATAAGAATGCAATACATTCCTATACACTGATTTTGTATCCTGTGACTTTACTGGATTTATATGTCAGTTCTAGTAGTTTTTGGGTGAACTCTAGAGTTTTCTATATGTAGTATCATGTCCTCTGCAAATAGTAAGAGTTTGGCTTCTTCCTTAACCAATTTGGATGCCTTTTATTTCTTTTTGTTACCTGATTGCTGTGGCTGGGACTTCGAGTACTATGCTCAATAAAAACAATAAAAATGGATATCCTTGTCTTATTCCTGATCTTAGGGATAAGGTGCTCAGTTTTTCACCATGTGAGGGGTGTGGGTTTTTCTTATAAGGACTTTATTATGTTGAGATATGGTCCCTCTTGACCTACCTTGCAGAGGGCTTTTATCATGAATGGATGTTAGGCCTTGTCAGATGCTTTTTCTGCATCTATTGAAATAGTCATATGATTTTTAGCCTTTCTCTTTGTGATGTGATATATCGATTGTTTTGCAGATATTAAACCACCATTACATAACTGGAATAAATCTCACTTGATCATGATATATGATTTTTTTAATGTATTGTTGGATTTGGTTTGCTAATAGTTTGTTGAGAATTTTTGTATCTATATTCATCAGAGATATTGGCCAATAATTTTCTTTTTTGTGGTGTCTTTAGCTGATTTTATATCAGAGTAATGCTGGTCTCATAGAATTAATTTGGAAGTTTTCCTTCCTCTTCTATATTTTTGGAACAGTTTGAAGAGAATAGGTACTAACTCATCTTTAAATGTTGGGTAGAATTGTCTCTGAAGGCATCTGATACTAGACTTCTATTTGGGGGGAAGTTTTTGGTTACTGACTCCATTTCATTGGGGTAATTGGTCTGTTCAGACTGTCTGTTTCTTCCTGCTTTAGCTATGGTAGGTTAAGAACAGTTTTTTTTTCATTGTGTTTATTTTTATAACATTCTTTTGGGGTTCTTTAGCAATTCACAGAATACGTTTTTCATGCACTGATGTGATGTGAAGTTTCCTAGCAAAATTAATATAGTTAACTAGAGAGTGGACCCATTAAAGAAAATGGTAAGAGTTTGGGTAAAGCAGATAAGACTTTTTTAAAAAGAGGAGAAAAAGAAAAAGAAAATTGAAGGGGAAGATTTTTCAGAATCAAGACACTTAAGGCCTACCCCAGACTAGCTGAGTTTCAGTCTCAAAGTGTAGATGTAAGCAATCTGTAGTTTCTAATTCTCTTTAAGAGCTATTTGGTGGTTCTGATGAAAAACTAGTTTAGAAATTTCTGAATGAGAAGATCTCCAGCTTTTTTATGTAAAAAGTTTTTTCATTTGATCACCATTTGCTGAGTACCTACAAATGTGTAATACTCCATTTCCTGGGTGCTGAGAAGAAAATGGAAAACAATATAGAAGTAGACCCTGACTCCATGGAGCTTACATTCTAGTACAAGTTCGTAAATATTGTGTTCCCTGGTTTTTTCCTGCTTAAGAAAGTTGAATCTATTCTAAATCACAAACTGAGAGAATATACAATTGTCATAACTTGTTGACACTGGTTCCGTTACTGGTGTTGAGTTTACTGGGGCGGGAAGTCTGAAGTCAGTCTTTATTTTTACTTCTCATATATGAGTCAATTTAAAGATCTGCATAACCTGTAAATATTCTTTATGCCTAAAGTAACACAACTTCTCTAGGGTATGCCTTTGTACTAAATTTTCTCTAACAGTTGCTCTTGGATTACTGTCTTCACTCTTTTCAGTCTTTTCCATCTTTTCAATCGTCGATTGAAGTCTCTATTTCATGCAACTTTTATAATTTTTGTTCAGAATTGCTTCTTTTGGTCATTTCATAACTAACAATTATACATACATTGGATCCTCCTTGTTTTGTGTATATATAATCTGTTCTGCATTGATTTTTAAATCTTAGTACTTTTTCATTTTGTTTTCTGTGATTTCCTCAAGCCTATAAACCATGTTGATAACTCTGATTTCTACATTTTCTGTTTTACTGTTGTTGCTACAGTGCAGCTTATATATGTAATTGCTTTATTTTCTCTTCTGTTTTGCCTTTCTGTGTTCTGCTAGTTTGTTTCTAAACCTATATCCTCCACTACCATGTTAAAAAGACTTTCAATTGTCCTTCGTACATTCATGTACCCCCCACCCTCCCATCCCCAAACCCCCAACCACAAAGCACTTAGAAAGAGCTTTTAAAAATGCAGATAAGGTCTTTCACTCCCCTTTTAACAGCCTCGGGTGGTTTCCTTTACCTTTATCACTTAGAATGAATTCTCAAGTCCTTATCATGACTTATGAGGCCTATTATTGGCTCCTGCCTGCAAATTATTTGATGATTTTCTTATATTATTTGACTCTTTGTTTTATCTTCTCAATTTGTTATCTCCTTTAGGAAAAAAGCTGTTCCATACCTAAAATATACCAGTAGCACCTTGCATTTAGTAAGTACTCAACAAATATTGCTTGGAAATAGTTATAATAACTTTTTAAGTATTAGAATATCATCCTCTGTGCCAAGGAAGAACTTGAAAATTATCAACTTTAAATTCCTTGACATAGTATAAAACACGAATTCAGACTGTGTTTGGATCCAATCTCTGCTGATCCTGACTGACCTAATGCTTATTACATCATTTAACTTCACTAAACCTCAGTTCTTTAAAAATCTATAAAACAGTTGTAAAACAATATCAACCATGTGGGATTTTTGTGAGACTTAAAGGAGGTAATGGCACATGGAAAATAGTAGGTATTTGTAAAAGGATCAGTAAAGTGACACTTTCATAGAGGGAGGGTTCCAAAGTCATCCCCTGCCTCTATCGAATTTGTTCAAAAATGTCCCTGAAAAATCCCTTAATCACCCATGAGAGATCGTATAAATAGTTTTTGTAAACTCCGTAGAAAATAACATGTATATGTAAATAAGCACCATATAAAGAGTAGTGTGTAATATAAAGCTATACAAAAAATATGAATGGCCATTTCTGAAAAACAGACTTCTTTAAACCTTAGTAGCTCATTCAACATATCAAGATGCTAGGAGATGAGATCCACACAGACAATCTATCTGAGGAAAGAGCAGACTGACTCCCCTGATCTCATATTTGTGTGGGGGCTTCTAACCATTGAGTGGAATGCAGTTGCCACAGTCAACATTATTTAAATTTGTTTCCTTCTTTCATTTTTCTGTTTTATGCTAAGCACATATAGTTGAATCCACATATTAATGCATATGTGATGCACTTCAGTCTATAATTATTACTCCTAGGTTAGATGCAAGATGGGTTCTCAATAGAATGTGAAATAAGTAGAAGTCAGGTGGAGCGACTTGGTGTTCAACTACAGTGATTTTAAATGAACTGCATACTTGTCTTTTTTTTCCCTGTGTATGATTAGTTTTCCCTTCCTTTTAACTGTTAGCCTGAGAGATTTATGGTTTTTAAGCAGGTCCCCTGCTTTGGCTATTTGAGAAAATAATTCATATTCCTCCCTTCAGGAAGAAAAGAAAATTAATAGAGTTTATAGTCCTATGAGCCAGCCTCAAAGTCTATACGCTTCATCCTTACACCCTTCTTCCTCTTCCCCCCATTGTATAGGCTCACATTTTGCAAAACTAGGGGATAAAGAAGAGGTCAGGAATGAGTAAAGAAATGGATGGCAACCTTACAAACTTGAGGGAAACAGATAGGATACAGAGTTCTAAAAGGACAAAGCATAACGCTGAGCGAAGTCAGTCAGTCACAGAAAGACAAATATCCTCTGATGTCACTCATATGTGGAATTTAAGAAACAAAACAGATGAACATAGGGGAGGGGAGGAAAAATAAGATAAAAAGAGAGAGGGAGGCAAACCATAAGAGATTATTAACAGTAGAGAACAAGCTGAGGGTGGATGGACGGAGGGAGGTGGAGAATGGGCTAGGTGGGGGATGGGCATTAAGGAGGCACTTGCTGTGATGAGCCCTGGGTGTTCTATGTAAGTCAGGATTCACTAAATTTTACTCCTGAGACCAGTACTACACTATCTGTTAACTAACTTGAATTTTAATAAAAATAAAAAAACAATAAATCAATAGATGACAAATAAAATATAGTGCTGCTAGCAGCATGTGGAGAGAAAAATCAAGCATATATACGGAGAGTATGAAAAGAGGAAGTGAATGTGTGGGAAAACATCCCAGAGTCTTAGTGAAAAATAATTTAAAAGTGTTAGAACCAGAGCAGGCATAAGTCATCCGAAATAGTATATTGTTCCAGAGGAAATAATTATCAAGTTTTATTCAGGATAAACTTTTATTCTAATACACTTTAACAATCTAGTCTTAAGAAGTGTGTGATTGCCACAGAAAAGTCACAACATATAAGATTATTAGGGAATAGGAGGGAAATTATAAGAGGGAATTAAGGGAAAGTATTCATTGCCTGAAGAAGATTGAAAGGCAGTAATAGTGGCCAGTTGTGTTTCATTCAGTCTTCTTGAACAAGAGACCATTAGAAGTCTGAATTATAATGCCGGGAGCTTTAGTCAGGAAATGATTCCAAGAAGGCTGTCAAAATAGTGCTAGGCTAAAGGAGGAAGCTAGAAAATTCATTCCTTTCTAAGGGACTCTTAAAATGTCAGATGTTCCACTGGATTGAGTACATACACGGCATGAGAAAGGCGGGATGGGGTGGAGTTCTGTTAACTGGCATGGTCAGGATCTGGGGAGACTTCAGGAAAGAAGGTGGTAATTAGAAGTGAAGCATGGAGGTGATTATGAACGTGATATGTTCACGGGAACAGAGGAGACTTGTTTCCAAGGGTTTGACTCTTCCATTCATCCTGCTTGGTTCTCCCCACTACTTGTTGCCTTGTCTCCTTTCTAATAGTGAGGAGCACTTGGTTTGAAAGCGTAATGGAGATAGAACTAGAGAGACTCGCTGGAACCCACGCTCACACCCCTCAACAGAGAGAATTAACTTTCTCTGGTAAGGGGAGCAGAAAGGGCCACAAGTCCAGGAAGAAGCAAGTTAGGAGACCAGGTGGCCTTAGAGAGCCACAGAGACCACAAGACAAAGCATCGTCCCCGGTTCCTCACAGCTTGCCATGTCCCTGTTCTATTTCACACACTCCACTTCCAGGCCTGATAATCCCCCAGGTTTCTCTGTCCTACAAGAATCCTTTTGGGTTTTTGTTGTGTTTTGTTTTTGTTTTTTGTCTTTTAGGAGTTTTTTTAAAAAGTAAACTTGAGGAGGTTTCTGGTTCTTGACATCTAAACAGTCCAGACTAGATGATTACCTGCCCCTCGCCACCCCTCCCACCTTCTTCTCTTGCCCCTTTCCTGTTTTGGAGGCTTGCCGTGCTTTTTCTCTTTGAAGTCCTGTGCGCTGCTGCTTTTCTCAGACACCCTCTTCTCTTCCTTGTCCCCTTCCTTCACCTCTTTTCTTTGCCTATTCCCGCTCTCTCTCCTTGGAACTAGCAAAACTTCTCTAGAGATACCGCTTCCCTCACCCACTTCATGTAATAGTTTTATTTGCCAGGAATATTATATTTCAAATTTAGTCCTGACATTGGGGAGTGGAAGATTTAGGGTACCTTCCACTGTGCAGCCGGACTACAGGACACTATCCTGTCGTCTCCACGTTCCTAACTCATTCACCCATCTTCTTCATTATACAGAAAAATCCAATTAGCCAGAATCCATAATTCATTCATTTCACACACACACATACTATTTCCCATTCCTGCATTTCACTCCTAAAAGGAAGGGAGAGGAGCTTCCGGATGGCTCAGTCTGTTAACCGTCTGACTTCAGCTCAGGTCATGATCTCGCGATCTGTGCATTTCAGAGCCTGGAGCCTGCTTCAGATTCTGTGTCTTCCTCTCTCTCTGCCCCTCCCTCACTCACTCTCTGTCTCTCTCTCTCAAAAATGAATAAATATTTAAAAAAAAAAAAAGAAAAAAAAGGAAGGGATAAATCTGGGGAAGAACTGGGAGAGAATAGTCAGTAGCATAGAAGATATTTGACTTGACATTCATTTATTTGGGGGAAAAAAAAGACCTGAGAATTTTAATCGACCACATGATATGGACTCTGACAGAGGTAAATCACTTTTAAGCTACATAAGTAAGAAGCACACGTCCTGTATAGAAGAATGTAGGTCCCTCTGTGTTCCGACTGGCAGATGTGTTCCATAAAGCAAAGCATCAGTAGAGGTGAAACAGCACTGACCATTGGTGGGGTATGAAGATTGGAGGCCAAGTATTGGTATAATTTGCTTAATGAGGAATGGGGTGGGTTGAGAGCTGTCGTCAAATATCTCAAGTGCTTTTGCATGGAGAATGGGGGTAGACTGGCTCTCTGGTCACCTAGGGAACTAACAGGTGGACAGTTCAAGAAAGCAGATCTGAGCTCATAGGAATGAGGAAGTCGTGCTCATTAGAGCCACTTCAGTTTTCCCAGGAAGAATCCAGTGCAGACAGAAGAATCCGAAGAATCCTTCCCTGGCAGGACATTAGACCTAAGGATTTTGCCGCTTTTTCTTTTACACTCCAAAATTAATGCATGGTTACAGCAACAAGTCAAATAATACAAAATTGTGGACCCACATCTCGATGTAATTCATGCTACTAGTTTGGTATGTGTCTTTCCATACCTTTCTCTTTGCCTACACAAACACAAAATAGCATTAATTGATGGATACGATTTTGTTTTGTTTTGTTTAATTTTTTTATGTTTAATTTATTTCTGAGAGAGAGAGAGAGAGAATATGAGCAGGGGAGGGTCAGAGAGAGAGGGAGACGCAGAATCTGAAACAGGCTCCAGGCTCTGAGCTGTCAGCACAGAGCCCGACACGGGGCTCAAACCCACGAACCATGAGATCATGACCTGAGCCAAAGTCAGACGCTTAACTGAGTTAGCCACCCAGGCGCCCCTGATTTTGTTTTGTTTTTACAAAATGGAGACCATACTATATATATTACTCTGCTTAGTAGTATTAGCACCTTTTCAGGTGAATTCATCTTCTTTGAAATAGCTACAGATATTTTAAAGTATGTATGTACTATAGCTTATTAAATCATCCCCCCATTGGTAGGCAGTTGGGTTGTTTCCAGATTTGGCTACAGTACAATTATAACTAACTGCTGCAAAAAATGTTCTCCAACATATACGATCGCAAATTAATGTTTTGGATGTGTTGAATAGTTTCCATTAAAAGTGAGATTTGCTGAATTAAAAGATGTGTGCATTATTTTTGTTTTAATGGCTACTTCCAGATCACCTTCCGAAAATCTTGTTGCCATTCATAATCCCACCAGAAAGTGCCCATTTCCTCACACCGTTTCCAGCATAAGGTGTTGTTAGTCATTATAATTTTTGCCTATTCACAGCGAGGTACTCCTGACAAGGCAGCGTAGTGTAGTAATTAAGGATGAGGATGCTCTTACTACCTCAGCTCTAGCACACACAACCTGTGCAACTTTAAGCTACAACACATAACTGCTTCATGCTTCCGTTATCCTCATTTGTAAAGAGATATAACATGAATACCTACCTCATAAAATTGTTATGAGTATTAAATGAATTAATAGTTATAAAGACTTAGAACAGTGACTGGCATATAGTAAAATTTTTATAAGTAAAAATTAAAGATTCATAAGATTAATCTTCTATAAGAATATTCACAAATTTAACTTGCATCTCCTTGACTACTAATAATATTGGGCATATTTCTGTATATTTCTTCATCATTTGGTTTTCCTTTTCTCCCAATTTTCTGTTCCTGGCCTTTGCCCATAGTTTTACTGATTTGTGTTTTTATCAGTTTTTAGGAACTCTTTGTATATTTTGAATAGTAACCTTTTTCTTGTCATTTGTATCTTCCATAAATGATTTCCTCCTTCTTTGTGTATTTTAAAACTCGGAGGGTTTTTTTTTTTTAAGTTATCATAAAAACCTCAGTCTACACAAAACTTTAAAAATGATTTTAAACTCATATAATCTCATACCCTGAAAGATATCCACTATTACAAGTTTGCTGTATGGAAACCATTCCATCTACCCCCTCAGATTCATTGGCTGTCAGCCTTGGCTCTACGTATTGGTCATCTAGGGGGCTTGTAAAACCCAGTACTTGGGTTCCACTTCACAGGCATTCTGACTTAATAGCTCAGTGGTCAGAGCCAGACATCAGTTTTTAATAAGAGTCCTCATTTGATTCTCATGTGCAATCAGGAATGGGAACTACAGGATGCAATTCCACAAGGTAATTCAGAAGTCTATTTGTTCCTAAATTATAGTGTCATTTGTAATCACTACCGCCATCTGTTGGCGGGAGGCAGAACTGATACCAATGAGCTTTGTATAGCTTTGTTCTATGAAAGGTCATGCTTCAAAGTTCTTTGTAAATTTCTACATCTTTTTAGTGTCTTGACTTCTCAGATGTACTTTTGAACCCTAAGATTCTTGAAGCAAATACCAAGTGTACATTTATCTTCTGGGTTCTGTATGTTCTGTAGTAATAAGTGACAGGTATTCTTGATCCCTGGTCATCGAAGATTCCATATTTATGCTAATCATTGATAGGAGAACATGTGTGGACAGATTTTAGAAATACGTTTATCAATAGCAGTTGAAAAACAAAACAAAAACAATTTCATGGGATTAATCCTTCCCAAACTAACCAAGAAATTAAGCCTCTGCCTCTTCCCATCCCATCCCCTTCCCCACCTATAGGCGCTAATTGAAATTTTCTCCTACTGGGATATTTTAAGATGTCTCCTTTCTTCCTGTAGAATTACACAATGTGAAACATCAAGGGAAATAACAGGAAAGGCAGTGAACAGGGAAACATGCTTTGAGAAATAGCAATGTTGGCAGAAAATGGAAGTGTCTGGGAGGAAAAAAAAATAAGATAAAACCAGCAGAATTACAGGCTGCTGCATGGACTGGTAATTAGATAGTGAGTTTATGTTCTGAGGGAAAGATATTTTTCCTCTCTTTTCCATAGAGAGGCCAAAAGAAGTCAAAGATACCGAGAGCATGAAATTGTTCCTCTGCCATAAAAACTATCTTTGATGCATTGGGTTTAAAAATATATATATTAATTCCTCAGGCAGCTTTTATGGGCTGTGTGTTGCAGTAGAGGATAAAAGTATTGCATGTGTGTTGCATGTGAATGAAAGTATTCATGTACAAAATAAATATGTGTGTGTGTGTGTGTGTATATATATACATATATATATATATATATGAGTGTGCATGTATGTGTGTGTATACATACATATACTCTTTAATTCCAAACATCTCTATGAACAGGAACTCTTTACTGCCTATTGTGTACATGAACAATAGGGTTAATTTTCTCTATCCTAAATTTAGACATCTGTATCTGAAGGATTTCCTTCATAGCCTGGTTTCTTAACCTCAGAACTATTGATATTTTGGGCCAGATCATTTTGTCTTGCCGGGGACTCTTCTGTACCTTGTAGGGTAGTGAGCATCATTCTTGGCCTCTGCCCACTGGATGCTGGTAGCCTACACCCACTTGCAACAACTAGAAATATCTCCAGACTTGTTAAAAGGCAAAATTCTCCCCAGTTAAGAACCCACTGATTTAGAGGATGCTATGCCCCTGCTTTTGGGAGGTGAGTTTTCACTTCCTTAAAAACGGTTCACCTAAATTCCCTATCTGCGTTAGAGCCCTTATATTTTTTTTAATGAAACAGTATTCTGTCCTCTCTCGAAACAATATACATCTCTTTATAACATCACTGGCAGTTGCAACAATATGTCTGCCTTGAGACCTTAATGTCTTTCTTCTCTATTAGACTTTAAGTGCCACAAATCATCTGTTTTGTTCACTCTGTACACGTACCACCTAGAGCAGTGATTGGCACTTAATAAATGTTTGTCAAATGAAAGAATATAATTCTCAGATATTTAAGAACCTGAAGCACAAAGCCTGACTTGGTCCAAAGGGGTTTTTCCTCTAAGGCTTATTTCAATCTCCATGACAAAGCCAGTAAAAGAAATCAGGGACATATTGAGGCTGTTGAAGGGTGTGATCGGGAAATCTAAAAATTATATTATTTGGATAGGATTCCCTGGGGTTTTTGGCGGGTTGCTATTGAGTGGCAGTTTCATTCTGGAAACAACAACTCTGATATGTCACTGTAAGCCGGAGCCAACCCATCGCTCTCGCTTTTTGAACTCCAATCCACCATTGGTCCATGGAGGAAACAAGTTTTTTGACCAGGGTGAGACTTAATGCTTCATTAATTCTCTAAAAGAACATGCCTTAGAACCAGGAAAGAGGTGCCCATGGAAAATAAACCTCAGTGCAGTCAGCACAAGAAACCTGTAATTCTTCTTTTCATGTTTTTTTTTTAAAAACAGAATTAAGATGCATATTTTTTAAAATGAAAAATGACTGGCATTCTTCCCACTGAAAATGGGAAGTAATTTAATTTGTTAGTGGTTTATTTTATTTGACAGTCTTTGTACATACTCGATTTGGTTTGTTACACTGAATTACCCTTTAATAATGGGCACACATAACGCTAGACTCTGCCCCCCAGGTTGGTTTGATAATTGGATGAACAATCACATTGTTCCAAGGCTTTCATGACAATGTGGACAGAAGCTATTTGGAAAACTCCTAACCAGAAAAGCCTTCAGCTGTTTATTTATTTTTTCTGATGAAGTTAATTGCTACCCAGTGAACAGTTATTGCACTAGCCACTTTTCCTGAGCAATGCTGAGTTGTGTAATCACAGCTGAATTCCCTGGGTGGATAGAAGGGACGCCTAAACCAAGAGAAAGAGTCTGAAAATCTTCCCTAGGCAATCTCTCAGAATGCACCGTTTTTCCACAAAGGGTAGCTAATGGTCAAAATTCTAAGAATAACAACCGTAGAGGCAGAAGCGAGACAGCCAAGTTCAAGGGCAGCTTCAGAGCTTAGTAGGTGTACATCCTTGAGCAAGCATTGTGACCTCCTTTGCTTCAGCATCCACATCAGGGAACTGGGAACAATATCAGCACCAACCTCTTAATTAAGATCATTGTGAAGATTCAATAAATGGTATGCGTAAAGTGCTTAGCACAATCCTGGCCAAAGTAGGTTCTCCATAAAAATATTTTTTCTTAGTAGATGGTATGTATCAGGCCCTGTGCTAAGTTTTCTCAAAAAAAGCTACTGAGAGAATTGCTATCTTTAACATCATGGAAGGGAGCATTGACGTGTCAAAAGGTAAAGTTACAAGCCCAAGGCCAGATAGCTAGAAAATGGCCCCCCTATGATTCAAATCCAGTTCTGTTTTAAAAATTCTCAAACACCATACAACTTCAGAATTTTTGTTTGCATACCCTGTAGAAGAAGGTTGAAAACTCGTGTGCCTTTCTGAGCATTTATAAGTAGATGAGTAATCATTTTCCATTGTAATGGTAAATAATTCCAGAAGATGATTTCAGAAGTATTTTGAACATAGGCAGTTTAAAATAAAACTTTTACAACACCTTGTTAATGCATCTCTTGGAATTTAAATAGCATCTTAAGTGAACACCCACCAATTACCATTAAAAGAATATGTGAACAACTTCTTTAAAAAGTCAGAACTTTACATTGTTTCTTTTTCTTCTTAAAAAATGTATTTTCATTTAACTTCGCCCAAATAAATGTTAAAAGCTTTCTTGGATCATTTCTGCACCAAAAATAGACTCCTACCCCCACCCCATGTGTGTGTGACTGTAAAGGTTTAAAATTCTCTTGTGGATGTAATCGTTGCTAACAGTATTAATAGAACACAATTGGCCTGAACAACATAAATATGTTATTCTTACAAATAATGATTAAACACAAATAGAAAAACTTTATTAGAAATTCATATTGCATTGAGCTGGGGGTGGTGGCATTTATGGGGCATTGATTAAAGTCATCATCCAATTACCCCTCTCAGAAGTGTTTATACCTTGAATAGTGCACCATCGTAAGATTTGAATATGGGTTAATGAATGTCTTCTGTGTTTTTCTTTCACAAAGAGGAGAAGGACAACTTAGGGTGTAGGAATCTCCTGAGATGATTTTGTTTCAGAAGGGAAAATATGTGGAAGCTAGAGATGGGGGAATGGTTGCCTTTAAAACTATCCCATATAGTTCTTGGGAAGCCATCACATACTCCTGTTTTTGAAGATGGCTTCTCTGTCACAAAGCTGTGTTGCTTTGGAATAAAGATACTTACAGGAGGACCCAATGACTCTCCCTTTTTCAAGACGATCTACTCTCTTCCTTGACAATGAAGTCTCAGTTCTCTTGAGCTCTTGGCTTTATCCTTGACTTAAAGTAATTGTCATTGGAGAGTCATGACGGATTTTTGTTAAGAAAGCCCAGAGAAATGCGTGGTGGCAACCTTGAAGTAAGGCTGGAATTTGTGACTTCCTAATTTCCGCGTGTCCTTAACCGTGTATTGCTTCTAGATGCGATAGTATAATCACCCTAGATCCTCCACTGGCCTTACACCTAGAGCACCAAGGTCACCGTTTCCTTGCACCAAAGAGGAGGTAGAGAGCTCTCATCTGTTTCTTTTCTACGTTAAACGGCCATGGTTTCAGCATCCCAAAAGGGCTTGTTAGTAACTGAAAGAAAGGGTAGGAAGTTGTGTGTTAATTGGTCTCCACCAAGCTTCCTAAGGACCAACTGTGTGGTAAATGCTTAGCATGTAATAAATACTCAATACATGTATTTTTTTAATGTTTTATTTTGTATATGAGAGAGACAGAGACAGAATGCGAGCAGGGGCGGGCAGAGTAATGGAGACAGAATCTAAAGCAGGCTGCAGGCTCCAAGCTGTCAGCACATAGCCTGACACAGGGATCAAACTCAAGAACCGTGAGATCATGACCTGAGCCAAAGTCAGTTGCTTAACCGACTGAGCCATCCAGGCGCCCATTAATACATGTTTATTGAAGATTTTATCTGGGGCCGGTATGTGATCATAACATTCCTACATATACTTCTTAATTGATGATATGGAGACCACCTAACCCGTGACCTTGGTATAGCCTATCAGTCAGAATGTAAAGTAATCTCAACTACTGGGAGAGTGGTGGAAGCACCTTTCAAACAATGACGAAGAGATATGGAACAAGCATGGATTTAAATGGACAGAAATTTTTTCAAAAGGCTCCATAATGTCACTTACGTTCATTGTACTTAACAACCAAGGGTATTCAAATGTCTCTCTGCCAAACTCAAACATGTCTGACCCAGAGTTGCTGAACAGCTAAAATCCATTCACATCCTTCTATGCATGATCATCTCTCCCTCTTCTTTCTCCATGACTCCATCTTCTTTCTGTTCTTTAGCTCCCTATCAGGCCATCTCTTCTCTCTCAGCCTTGCTTTGAATATGTCAACTTGCTGGGGCACTGGAGGTTGCCATGGTAAACACAGCTGTTGTTTTTTCTCTGTGAAGGAAGACACTTGAGTCCTCACCTCTAGCCTCTTCCTGCTGTGCATTTTCACAGATGTCGTTTCAAGTGGGGCCTCAGGGGCTTCAGAATTCTGCACAGCTTTCCTTGTGTATCTCTGAGTGGGTGGAGGGGTGGTGATTTGTGACCCACTGGCACCTGCTTAGGTGCTCTGGAAGATTGTGAAGAATCGCCCGCGTGGCCACCAAATAAGCCAAATGACAGCAACATTCATTTTGTTAGTAAATGGGTTCTGGGAACTGAAAGATGATCTTGTATTTTCCAAGGGGAAAGGCAGAAAAGATAATGAGAAAGTAGCCGAGGCAGGAAGACTGAAGGAGGGGTGGGGAGAGACAGAAGGGGCGGTGAGAGGCAGAGGGAGCAAAGGGTTGCTGAACCAGAAGGGGAGTCTACATTGGACAGCTACCCATGCCTCCCTGAATCTTCCCTGTCCTCACAGTCACATCTATCATCCATTGCTCACTGCTGAGCCAACATCTGCCGCTGTTCGCTTACAAACCACTGCAGCCACAAAGATTACTCGCTGTTCCTCCTATACCGTAAGCATGCGCCACCCTCAGGTGCTCCAAGTTTTGCACTTCTTCATCCCTCCTCCAGGAATGCTCTTCCCCAGACAGCCATAAGACTCTGTCCCTCACTGCGTTCAGACCTGCACTCAAAGTCTTTCCCTGAGAGAGGACTTCTGTAATCACCCCACCTCAAGTAACAGCCCATCTATGGTCTACCCACTTGCCCAATTCAGGTTTTCTTCATGTCTGGGCCAGAGCAGGGACTTCAGTATTTGTTGAGTGAATAGTTAAATCACAGACACCCTCCCCCAGAAATGCATGGAATCACACACTTCCATACGTGTTCTTTGCTCTCTTCCTCCTGAGTTTTTGCATGTGCTGGGCCCTCCGACTAGAGTACTCCCCACTCTGCCTGATGGGGTCCTACAAACCCTTTGCACCCTGCCTGCTTTCATAGCCCTCTCCTTTTGAAGTCTCCCTTGACCTTCCCAGGTAGACACATAACCCTTTTGACAAACACAGCCTGGGCAGTGCCCAACGACCTCCATTACAGCACAGATCCCCTACACTGAAATGTCTCTTTCCTTGTCTCTTTCCTTCATACCCCAGTGGGCTCTTCCAGGGCCCAGAATAGAGAGCCACCAAATGCTTAGACCAGAGTCAAGAGTGCCAGGTGTGTATACCAACTGTGTGACTTTACACAAATTACTTAACCTTTCTGGCCTCAGTCCCCTCATCTGTGCAGCAGGGGTCATAATATCTACCAAGATAAGTCACAGGATATTGATGAGAATTCTCTGATGAGTTGATGAAGTGTTTATATTTTTTCATCTTTTTAAATTTATTAATTGTCAAGCTAGCTAGCATACAGGGTAGTCTTGTAATTGCTGAAGTGTTTTAAAACATCCTAAGCTGTCAGCTGGTTAAGGGAATAGTGAGTGGAGGGTGTCCTATTTGAGGTGAGCGGGGCACGGAAGGCCTCCCTCAGGAAGTGATCATTGAACAGAGACCTCAGTGCTGAGAGAGAGGCAGCCATGAGGTTCTTCTCTAAGCTCTTTATATCCCACTAACATTACAGATGAAACATACCTCTATAAGCTTTACGGCAGGTTAGACTCTGAGACCCCTCTCTTGGACCTGAGACGCTATCAGCTGATTTTCTAACACGATGCTGGTTGTCTTATCCACTGGGCTAATGTGTTCATCCTTTGGAATCAGGCTTGGGGTGATGAACTGAAACTTAATCAAGGTACCAGAAGGAATATGAGGCACCTGAGGGAGGGACATAACCAAAACCCCACAGTGCACTGCAGAACCACCTTTGAAGTCCAAAGACTCTCTTTTCATTAAGCACAATGCAGCACCTGCCTTGTCTCAGAGTTGATTCTAGCCTCATCAACTACTGCCAACATAGATCAGAAAAGAGGCTTTGAACTACAAGCTAAAGGTCCTGGCTTGGTCCTGGGTTTTGTCTAGTTCTGGTCCTGACGTTTGGCAAGAAGGGGGCTCTGGTCCTATGGAGAATGGTTCAGGCACATACTATGGTGCTGGCAGGTAGGTGGGCAGAGGAAGCTCTGGGTTAAGAGGCAGAAAGCTGGGTGACCATAGATAATGCTCCTCACCTCTGGGGGGTCTTGATTTCCTCATCTGCCAATATTAGGTACTGCCTGGGCCAGTAGTTTTCAAACTTTCCTTATCCACAGAAATATTTATTTAAGCATGGTATGACTGAGAATCCAAATGTACTACCAAGAGCAATGAAGAAGGTAAAACCTAGACAACCACAGCTTCCCATTAAATTCCCCATCCCCATCACACACACGCACACACACACGGTGGCCCTCCCAAGATTCATTGTTCCATGATTCAGTGTCACATGTCTATAGCACAAAGTCCTTCCAAGGTATTAGGCTGAACCAGAGGCAGTAGCTGAGATTTGGTGATTATTGACCTGCAAAAAATGGCAAGTTCACATTTCACTCTAATAGTGTCATCTGTATCAGAAACCAAATAGCCTAGGTTCAGCTCCTCAACGTACTCTGTGTGTGACATTGGACAGGATACTCCACCTCCTTGATTCTCTCCTGCAAAATGAGCAAGCAGAAGAATCTTCCCCAGTGCTTTGCCCAGAGAAGGCAGAGGGCTGAATGAATCAGAGCCCTGGAGTCGGGTCAGGGGAGCTCTGACACAGTGCCTGGCCCATAGCACGGAAGCCTCCATCAGTGTCTTACAGAGAAAGCCCGAATAGGGCCTGTGGGCCCAACTCAGAGAACAGCATCCTATTCTTCTCCCTGCCTGACCTTGAAGGGAATATGCAGCCAGAGCAGTTGGAAAACACAGTCCCAACAGGGCTTCCTAATCAGTCATCCCATCCAGCTTGAATCAGACCCACCCCCACCCCCGATCTTCCTTCCTTTGAGGGGCATCACTAGGCAGTGGACAGGACTTGACCTGGGCATGGGAATGGTGCTGGCATACCATGAATGACATTCTCCCTCTGCCTTATCTGAGTAAGGCATTAGAGGCCCCCTCCCCAGACACCTGCACGGAGCCTTCCCTATTAAGTGGTACATCATGGAATATGTCAGCCTGAATTAGCAGGCAGGCCCGTCACGTGAATCTGACGCTCTGGACTGGCAGTTCCCACTTTGTAATGCCTCTTGATCCTGGCTGNGTGGGGAGTTTAGGAGGAGCCACAGGAAGTCCTTGCAAATTCCACTTCTTCTGGGGCCCTGGGTAATGAAGGAGGCTCAGTGGGGAGTTTAGGAGGAGCCACAGGAAGTCCTTGCAAATTCCACTTCTTCTGGGGCCCTGGGGAGCTCGCTTTGAGCTCTGCTACCTCTGGGGTGGGGGCAGAGAGGGGTGGTGGAGGAGGCAGAGGAAGCATAGGTAGCACTCAAAAGCTCCAGGTGGGGCGTTCCTTTCTGACAGACTACAAAAGCATGGCATGTGTTTTTGAAAGTACGCAGAATAGTCACCCCTATTCAAATGCCAGGAATACCTACATCACCTAATGAGGTTTGTAGAGGCAGCTCAGCTACAAAACTTTGTGAGTACCACTCCAGTTACTGTTATCAGTAATAGTGTTGATTCCTTAAATTCTTCTGGCAGCTTATTTTCATGTCATTTATAGAGCATTTATCACTTCCTGCCATGCAGGTATTTGAGTGTGGTGTGATACTTGGGAAGGAGCACTGGGGTTTGCAGTCAGGTAGGCTCTGGTATTAAATTCTGAAAATGCCTCATAGCTCGGAGCTGGGCATCCCTGGGCAACTGACCTAGCCTCTCTGAGCCTGAGCTTTCTCTTTGTGACAGTACTCACGCTACTACCAATTTCACAGAGTGTTGAAAGAATTACCAGACATAACATCCTCAGAATGATTGACACAGAGCAGTAAATGCCCAGTAAATACTTGCAGGCAGAGTTCTCAAGAGCAGAGTTACTTTGTTTATCCATTACAAAGTCTTAACTCACATGCACCCTTAACTGGTGTTGGATGGTATGTCACCTTCCTTTCCAATTTTTTACCTCATTTGTCCTCTAACTTGTTTTCCCCAGTACATCAAAAATGATCTAATCAAACTTTATCATACCACAATCATTGAAAATCTTTTTAGTTCTCCCTTCTTCTCTAAGGATAATAGCAAATATTGGGGGGAGGGGGTAAGAGCTTACCTGTAACCTACCCTATTCATTTCTTACCATGATTCCCATCACTCTTTCTGTCTCAACCACATTGACCTATCGATCCTTCATTTTTGCCTTACCCGCTCTATAGGACCTTTGCACATGCTCTTTTCCCTGACTGGAACATTCTTTCCTCCTGGTGCAGAAAACCCGTTCTCATCCTTCGCAGTCATCCATCCAGTACTCCTTCAGCAACCGCTCTCCAGGGCTCCCTGACCTGTTAAATCCTCCTTTGCATCATACCCTCTCTTTCTGGGCACTTAATGCATTTTATTATGACGTGACTTCATATCTCCCTCCTCCATCTCGACCAGCGCAATGAAGGCAGGGAGTGTCTGGTTTGGTCCACCAGCTGGATTCCCCAGAAAGTTGTATGGAGCCCAGTAAATGTCGCTGAAGGAATGAGAGGGCAGGTGAACCAGAGAGCATGTTATCTCCACAGATCTCAGCCACTTTTCCTGATACCTAGGGCACAGTGGATATTAGCAGTTTTTCAGATAGTATACCCAAAGCCCAGAAGGGCTAAGTTAATCACCCATGGTCACACAGCCTTTCAGTATGTGGTCAGTCTGTGATGAGAACCAAGGTCTTCCAGTTCTCTCCATTCCTGAGCTTATGCTTTAAAACCATTATCCATAATTGGTGTGGAGGGCACACAAAGACTTGCTTTCCCCTCCCTGTTCTGGTATTCAGAGGATCCCTGCCATCCGACATCCACATCTCAAGCCACCTCTGTCTTCCAGGGTATCTAGCGCCAGAGCTGTGTAGGACTCTGAGTCCTCTGAGTTGCTTATTTGCTTAAATTATTATATTTAAAAGCTCCCCAGAAGTGAGCTAAGCTCCCTTCAAGATTGAACTGGAAGAATGATGTTTTGTAAAAGGCTATACCATTGAAGTGAGTATACTTCACAAAGTGTAACCTTCGTTTCTGCCCTCTTCCCCTTCCTGTGGGTTGAAACATATTCAGAAGTTGAAGCCTTAATCAACCACCTGGTAGAAAATCAGTCATCAAGTCAGCTCAGTTGCAAGAGGTGACTTCCTTATAAAGGAAATTTCAGTCTGTTTATTTTCTTCTTTCTCTTAAAGGATGACATCTGTGTTTTGTGTTTGTTTTTAATCTGTCCCCTGTCAGGCATTGCTGTTCTCTCTCACTTTCTCAGGAACCAGTTCACCCAGGTGTTGTCCAGAAGTGCCCTTGAATTCAAAAGGAGAGTCGGGGGGTGAGAGGTGGGGGCGCCTGGGTGGCTCAGTCACTTGGGCATCCAACTTGGACTCAGGTCATGATCTCATAGTTCGTGGGTTCAAGCCCTGGAATGGGCTCTGTGCTTACAGCTCAGAGCTTGGAGCCTACTTCAGATTCTCTCTCTCTCTCTCTCTCTCTCTCTCTCTCTCTCTCTCTCATGCACACACACACACACACAAATACATAAACATTTTANCTCTCTCTCTCTCTCTCTCTCTCTCTCTCTCTCATGCACACACACACACACACACAAATACATAAACATTTTTAAAAAAGGAAAAAAAGAGAGAGTCAGAAAAGTCATGAATCTTCTTGTTCATATTTGCCAGGAAGACCTTCATGTGTAGGAAACTATTTAACTGCCTGATTCTTTGACCTGTGGAGAACAAAACATTTTCTCACATACCCTTATTCACTCATTCAACACACAATCACTGAGGACCCTTTAGATATCAGTTAGATGACCATAAAGCTTATTGTCCGTATTAGGATAGTTTTGATGTGAAAGTGGACACTACCTGGTTGGTACACCATGACAAGAAATATAAACCAAGATTTCCCAGGTAAAACAAGTTGTCACTAAGTGCCGTATATACTCATACGTATATATTCATAAACTATATATAGTTTAGAATGAACTATTAGAATCTTGGGCGGTTACGTATTTTCACAAAATACCCTTAACGATCGAGAGAGAAAGCCAGGATGGGTTCTAGGCCTCCAAAGCCATGAAATATATAGTTAGATCAAAGTTGAACTACATACTTCTAAAATTTGCCCACAACTTCCTTTTTAAAGTACATTTCATGTTTAAAACAAACAAGCAAGCAGCTTGGAACAACAGCTCCAGAAGCTAATGACCCATCAGTAGCTTCTAAGTGCACTTTTCTGAAGATGAGGTCACCTAGAGGGGCCAGGAAAAAAGCTTACAATCTATAAAGTATGAAATTGCCCATGAGGGCTAAGTGGTGATGAAGTCTTTTGAGAAAGAAATAAAACTACAAGAAATAGAGGGAAAATAAATTTTTTAAACAAACCTAAAAGGAACAGAGGAAACAGGAATTTACCAGTCTGCTTCTCTTAACTTCAAGCTTCTTAAATGTGGTTGTGATTTTGTGTTGTGATGATAAAGGGCATAAACATGCAGACTTTTTCCCTGATAAAGAACTTTGGTTCTGAAGTGATTTATTCCTCTTTCATCCCAGGTGCCTGTCCTGAGACCCATGGACCTGATGGTGGAGGCCACCCCACGAAGAGTATTCGCCAACGCACACACGTATCACATCAACTCCATATCAGTCAACAGCGACTATGAAACCTACATGTCAGCTGATGACCTGAGGATTAACCTATGGAACTTTGAAATAACCAATCAAAGTTTTAGTATCCTTTCCTTGGGGTAAATAGCCAGTTGGATTGAATCCTAACTATTCAGGTATGAGCAGGCGTGGGGGGAAATAGAAGAGAGAGAAACAGTTACAACCACAAACTCCTAGCACTTGTGGAGAACTAGGCTCTTTTAAATTATGTTGGCGTCCAATTTTCATCGTAACAGAGTTAGAGAAGTATTGAATTACTGAAGTAGGTGGTCCAGGACCAGCTCTGGATTGAAAGTCTGAATCACCTCCTTTAGGCATTGGCATCTGTGTGTCATGAATTAAAATCAGTTGTGACTTTATCAACTATAAGATAAGACCCTAGAATTCAGTTAGGGTTCCTTTCTCTTGTTAAAGGATCTATAAATGGCCTGTATGGACAGCATGGACCACAGGTACACATGAGATGGTTTTCATTGTATCATGATGGTGAAAATAATACTGGCTGCCATGTATTGAATTCCAGGCACTGCAATAGGAACTTTATGCATAGAATCTCATTTTTTAAAGTATTATGTATTTATTTTGAGAGAGAGAATACATGCAGTCAGGGAAGGGGCAGGGAGAGAGAGAGAATCCCAAGCAGGCTCTACACTGTCAGTGAAGAGCTCAATGCAGGGCTCAAATCTATGAACTGTGAGATCATGACCTGAGCCAAAATCAAGAGTCAGATGCTCAACTAACTGAGCCACCCAAATACCCCACATAGAGTCTCGTTTTGAGAAGTACACATATCATAATATTAGGGCTTGATGAATTTTCTCAGAGCACCTGTGTAACCAGCATTTGGATCAAGAGATACTAAAGTTTATTAGCAATCCTCAAGTCCCCAACCCTTCCTTCTAGTCTGCGTACACCAAAGGCATATTTGATATAAGAAACCCTAATGTAAGTATGACTATCTCCTCTGTTACCTAAAATCCACAGACATCAAGAAAATTGTTGAATGAGTGTCTGAGCCAGCATTCTTACTCCATTATAATGACCCACTTTTTAATAATACAGATCGGTCGTTTATTCACCCCCTGTCCTGTGGTCTGTGCTACCACAAACCTGACTCTTCTCTTGAATTCCCATTCCGTTCATGTTTTCTCTACCCAAGTAGCTGACCAGAACTCAGTATAGGTTCTTTTCTCTCCCTCACCAGCCTCCATACCCCCAGCCCAATCTGTCCATGAGGCCTATCAGCGCTTCCTCTGAAATATATCTTAAATCAACTCATCTCTCTCCATTTTACTCCTACCCATCTGTGCTACCATAAGCCATTATTTCTTCATCTGTGTGACTGCAGTAATCTCCTATTCAGTCTCCATTTTTTCTTGATCCCCTACATAGTTCATGTTCTCATAATAAAGTGGATCTTTCAGTATTTAATTTATATATCATTCTCTGCCAAACACACACACACACGCTTAAAACAGTCTAATAGCTTCTCAATGAATTTGGAATAAAATCCAAGTTCTTTATCTTGAACTGTAAGATTCTCAATAATATGGGCCCTGCCTCACTCTTTTTAAAAAAATTTTTTTAATGTTTTTATTGTTTCAAGAGACCGTTAAAGAGCGCTAACAGGTGAGAGGCAGAGAGAGAAAGAGAAAGAGAAAGCCAGAAAGGGAAGCAGGCTCCAGGCTCTGAACTGTCAGCACAGAGCTTGATGTGGGGCTCAAACCCACAAACTGTGATATCGTGACCTGAGCCGAGGTCAGACACTTAACCGACTGAGCCACCCAGGTGTCCCTCTGCCTCCCTCTTTGATATCCTATCATGTCACTCTCATTGAAATCACTCTGTTTCACCAACTAACCTCTTTTCTGTTCCTGGATAAACTTTTTCTTATGTCTCTTCTTTGTATTTGCTGTTCCCTCTTTCTGGAATACTCTGTCCCTGGAGTTCACATGGCTAACTGCATGCCATCATTCAGACTTCAGTCTCATGTTACCTCCTCAGAGACCCTTTCCCCAGTAATTCGCAAGTCATCCCCAACAGCCCTCTCTCCCTCTTCACAGCACTTACCACTATTTGAAATTGCTTTTTTATTTGGGTACTTGGGGGTTCCCCATATTCGAGTATAAATTCTATGAGAGAAGGGACTTTGTATGATCCATTCCTGTATCCCAGTACTTGGAACATTCTGAGACCCAGAAAATACCATTTTGGTTGGACACGTCAAGTTTGAAATGCAATAGGTCACCAAAGTGCAACAATCCAGTACATAGTCGGTTGTGAAATTTAACCAGGAAGTCTCACTTTGTAAGTACGGTGGTTATAGTAAAGCTCTGAATGTTTTGATATAAATAGACCTCATAGTGGCTCAAACACATAAAAGATGACTTCTGTTATAATGGAGTCGTTATGATGATTGCCACCAGCAAACAGCCTCCTCCAGTTAGTGAGTCAGAGAATTAGGTCCTTCCACCTTCCAGCTCCCCAGTGTCACCTGCAATCGGGACACCAAAAGGAGAAGATCGTAGAGAACCACACATGGGAGGCTCTTTTGAGCCAGGCCCTAAAATAGCATGGATTCCATTGGTTAGAAGTCAGTCACATGGCTACCTCTAACTGAAAAGCAGGCTGGGAAATGTAATATAGCTCTGTGTGTAAGAGAAAAATTACCCCGGTTTTGGTACACAGCTAGCTAGCCTCCACCAAAGAAGAGTGCACGATACTTGCACTTTTTTTTAAGTTTTTATTTAAATTCCGGTTAGTTAACATGCAGTGTAATGAATTTCAAGTGTATAATACAGTGATTCAACACTTCCTTTTTTTTCTAATTTTTTTTTAAATGTTTTATTTACTTTTGAGAGAGAGAGAAAGCATGAGCAGAGGAGGGTCAGAGAGAGAGACACAGAATCCAAAGACAGGCTCCAGGCTCTGAGCTAGTGTCAGCACAGAGTCCGACGCGGGGCTCAAACCCACAAACTGCAAGATCATGACCTGAGCTGAAGTTGGACGCTTAACCACCTGAGCCACCCAGGTGCCCCAGTGATTCAACACTTCCATACATCAGCCGGTGCTTTTCACAATAAGTGCCCTCCTTAATCCCCAGCACCCACTTAGCCCCTCCCCCACCTCCCTCCCCATCCTGCCTCACCTCCCTCCCCATCACTTTGTTCTTGGTAGTTAAAAGTCTGTTTCTTGGTTTGCCAGGGCTTTTTAAGGAAGGCAGCTTTAAGCAAGTAGTGGCAGTGATGGAGGCACTAAGACCTGACCCTCAGGACCATGACTGGCATCTGTTGTCATTCACAGAGCAGACTCTACATACTGTCTGAGCCTCCGAGAACCTGCCCACAGATTGTGCATGGAGGTGTGGCTGCTAATAGAATGAATGTGGGTGGTGGTTCCCTTTCTCCCTTCACATCTTTTCTGAGAGCCAGAAGTCTGCTCAGACTCAGCTGCTGTCACTCTGGGCGCCTGCTGTCGCCAGTCTAGATGACATGTTTTCTGGATTTGCCTCTAGGCCTTCAAGAGGAAGGGGGGTTTCTTTAGGCATTTTGGGAGACAGATGCCTCAGGGAGAATGCAAAGGGGAAATATTAATAGCACAATTTAGGTTATATTCTGCAGATGTGTGACAGCCTGCCAGATGCTGGCATACAAATGAGACTGTGCCATTCACCCTGAAAGCAGCCATATGTAAAATAATCATTGTCATCATGAGGACAATGATCACTGATATCTACATAGTTCTTTTCAACCAAACTGCCGTAAGCACTAAGCTGACTGTACAAACTGGGAACCTTTTGCCTCTCATCACTGAAGTGAAGCCACCTCTGGGGTATGAAGCGGCCATCTTTCAAAACACCTGCAGAAAAACACCAACCACCAGGCAGGTCTTATGAAATCTTACATTGTTTTGTACTACTGCTATAATGCCGCTTACCCACTAAGAAGGCTGACAAACGTGGTTCAGGACAGAATAATGTGGGGTTCCCAAGGCGTGATGTGAGTACCACCAGGGTGGTAAGCGAGGTGCGTCTAAGCATTGCGTGAACTTGTTTCATTTTCATAGTTAGGTATTTACAGTCATGAATACTAGGAAATACAGTTCTATCAGTCTGATGATCTCCTAGATACTGAAAACACTTAAATTACAAAGTAAGTTATATGTGAAGAAAAGTAGATAGTAAGACAAGTGGTCTTGCAGTCTGGTTAAAAACTGAAGTCACAACTTCCGGTGCCTGGCATTTGGTGTGACATTAGCATCATGGCTGAGAACTCAGGCTTTGGAGTCCCAAAAGTCCTAGAATTTCTGAAGGCCCGAAAGCCTGAAGTTCACACTCAGCTCTCCTGTTTACCGGCTGTGTACTCTCTAATGTGCTTCTTAACTTATCCACGCCTCTGTTTCAGGATCCTGAGAGCGAAGCCTCGCAGAGAGGATTGTGAGACTTTTTAAAGGTGTTTCATATAAACATAGTTATCCATATACATAAAAGCATTTCTATTTTAATATGCGTATGTGGATAAATTCTGTATATACACTTGACTCTTGGATCATGGGTTTGGACTGCATAGGTCCACTGACACGGAGAGGTTTTTTGATAAATGCAGTATAGTACTATAAATGTATTTTCTCTTATGATTTTCTCAATAACGTTTTCTTTTCTCTAGCTTACTTTATTGTAAGAATACAGTGTATAATATATATAACATACAGAATATGTGTTAATCAACTTATATTATCAGTAAGGTCAACAGTAAGGTATTAATCATTAGGTTTTAAGAGAGTCAAAAGTTATATGTGGATTTTTTACTGCGTGGGAGTCAGTAACCCTAGTCCCCACATTGTTCAAGGGTCCACTGTATATAAAATATATCCATATATGTATATGGATATAGAGAGAGAGCGAGCCCACACACATATGCTTGTGTGTGTATACATATACACACATAAATATATATGGTTAGGCCAGTACCCTGCTAAATAAATTATAAACAAGTTTCAAAAGAAGCATCATTATCCTGGAAAAGATTGGGAAACTAGAAAAATTGAGTCTTAGTGTGTGGATGCTATTCTGCTGAATTCATTATCTGGGTCATCTTCTTTCTAGATGCCTCCTTTGGTTCTGTAGTTGTATGCTCTTCTCAAGATATTGCTCTTTATACCCTAGTTACCACATATTTGCAGGATCTCTGAGGTCCAGGGTTTTGCATTTAACACCAAATCAGATTGAGGCATTCCTAGCCTTGTGACACATGGTCTTGAATCCTCCCCCTTCTATCCATAGCTCGTCTGTCTTTGTCTTGTGTAACAGGTTCTGGCTTAAAGTGGTCAAACTTTGGCCTTAATGGGTTAACTATTTCAAGACAACAATAATGATTAGTGATATTCGAAGGCAAGAAGCAGCCTAACTTTTCAAACTGTTTTCTATTGTATATTTAGGATCCTTTGAACTCCATTCCCAGGACTAAAAACGAGTCGACCTGGGCTCTTACGTAGTCCAATATGGGACCTATTAAATAGGCTCCTATCAAGTAAAAGTAAAGGTACAGCTCCCGACAACTGTATACTGAGTGCCGAGTCTGTGCCAGACACTGCACTGAGCCATGGGGATGCAAAAGTGAAAAGAAACGTTCTGCTTTCAGAATGACATTCATCAAATAATCACACTAATGAGCATATAATTACAAACATAAGTAAGTCCTTTGAGGAAAGGAAATACAGTCCTGTGTATGCTTCTTTTTTTGAACTCTGATACAGATTTCAGGGACTAAAAGACTTTGCAGCGGAACTGATGACTGAGTTCAGATCTGAAAGAGGAAGAGTATGAGTTAACTTGGCAACGAGATGGGGAGAGATCGGTCTAGCATGTACAGAGGGCATGTGGCAGGAGGGAGTGTGGCAATGTTGGAGAAACTCTAAAGAGTCCATTGTGACTAAAGCCCAGGGAATGTGGTGGAGCATGGTGTAAACTGGGCTAGAAAGGTTAGCCATGTCTTACACAGGTCTAGTCTCTGGGCATGAGACGGATGATTTCTCTGAGAAAGAACATCTGAACTCTAGAGGCACTTCATCATTGACCTTGGTCTTAGCACCCCTGTGCATCAGCTTCATTTGTCGACTAAGCTAAGGTCTTTGGAACTTTTTCCTGATGAGGGGACCATAAAACCTCAACTTTTGGCTTCTGTCTCTTCATAGTACCATGGACAGTGGCCTTGTTTTACTCTGGTGGGATTCTGCCAGGCAGGCTTTGAAGGAAGTTGTGGGGCCTATTACAAGTTTGTCTCCCTAGTTGGTGCTGGGGCTTTCATCCACAAATGTGCATACCAGTCTGAGGCTGGCATTTAGTGTAAAAGGAGAGCATGCCACTAACACATCCAGCACATTGGTCCGTGTGTCCCAGGGCAGCCTCCTCTTCTCCATGTTAAATGTAACCTTGGTAGGTTTTCCAGGTTTTCCAAGGCCTAGTGCTTTGCTTATGTGGAAGCTGACCTTCTCTGCCTGCCAAACCTAAGGCCTCTTGAGACAAGGGACTTCTCCATACACAGGGAAATCCCTTTGGACCTCATGTTGTCAGGGAAGAGGGCAAGAATGCAACTGTGCACACTTCTTGGGCTTTTTGAGCTTCCTCAGAGCAGTATGTATAGCTTAGTAGTTAGTAGTAGTTAGCTTAGTAGTTAGACTCTGGGGTCATATTCACTGGATTGGAATCCAATTTTATCTCCTAAAATCTTTGTGACCTTGACAGGCTGCTTAACAGATCTCTGACCCTCCATTGTCTCATCAGTTAATGGAGATAGTAAATACGATCTATCTTATAAGATTGTTGTGGATATTAAAGGAGATAATCATGTAAATTTCTTAGCCAAGTGCCTGGCACAGAGAGAAGTCCTAGTAAATAGTAGCTGTTATCTTTGAAACATTTCCCCAGCCCCCTATTCTTCTAACATGGTTGCTTGGTTCCCATTCTTTCCTAAGAAAACCACAAGCTGGGTTTTACAGTATCCAGGCCTGGCAGCTTGACCCATTACTGACCTACTGTGGATTTTCTGCATTTAAAAAAACTATGCCTGCTAAATCACAACGAATTAAAGTAATTTATTAAAATTCAGTAAACTTAAATTTATTGAGCACTTACTATGTGCATGGGAAATGCCAAGATGAATAAAACTCCATAACTGATATTACAACTTTTGTAATCTAAAAGAGTGGATGTATCATTCAGAGTTCAACCAGAGAAGCAGAACTATTGGGAGAGGTGGGTGTTTGTGAGACAGAAAGGGGGGATAGGAGGGAGAGGGAGAGAGACTGACTTATTACAGTGACTTAGCCTTGCAGTCATGCGGCTGGCCAAGCAAGTCCAGGGTCTGTTAGGCAGTCAGGTAGGAATGGAAAATCACAAGTAAGCTGGAAGAGCATGAGCATCAGTTGAGGCTTGTCCACGTATGGACATCAAGAAGGGAGAACAGTTGTGGACCCAGCAGCCTTTTGGAGTCTCTTCCTCTAGGAAAACCAAAGCTTTCCTTTAAATGTCTTCCAACTGATTAAGTCAGGCTCACCCAGGCTCATCTTCCTTTGATTAACTTAGTCAACTGATTGGGGCCTTTAATCACATCTGCAGAACTTCTTACAGCACCGAGATTACAACAGCATGTACGTTAATGTTTGACTAAATACATGGGAGAAGGTGTGTGTGTGTGCTGCACAACAGTTGCTTTTTCCCTTTTGTCTTCCAACCCTCCTGAGCCCATGTTAACCCACTGTAACCAGACAGAAACATCCTAGAAAGGGAAATCTAAGGACTACAGTTCAGCCTGACCACGTTAATGTTCCACAAAACCAGCAGAGTGAGTAGGTGGACAGAGGGAGACAGACATGTGGCCATACTAGGGAAGACGAGACTAATAATTTTTGGAGCCTGTATTAAATACCAGGTATGTGATACACATCATCTACTGTAACTTCCTTCCTCTTTTTGCAGATGAGTTCACAAATCTAAAGGCTCTCAAGATTATGTAACTGGTTACAGAATGTGGGATTAAAATCTGTCTCTCTTATTCCATACTCCAGTATAAATAATATACTCTATCACACCATGTCAAATTACTCAAATAATTCTAGTAGTATGGGTTACGTGTTAGGTGTATTCAAGGTTCTATGGATGCATGAAACAGGAAGAATCATGAAGGAAAGGCTAGAATACTTTATAAAGAAAGTAACATCTGAAGTGACCTTGGTCTAAGGAGTATTGGGTGTTTCCTAATCGTGTAATTCAAGCTCTGCGTCACATGAATAGGGAAGGGTCTGTGGTTATGGGATTTTCAAGTGCCCCCTTCCCCAAACCATGGAGGCCATCTCAGCCCAGTGTCATTTGTAGCTCAGTACATCCTTTATAAGCTGTAAGTAAGGTGGCACCATGACCTATTCATTATCAGCCTCTCCTCTTAAGCCTAGCAGTTGGCAAACCTTCCATAAATATTTGCACATTGGCTTTTTTTTAAGCTCTTAAAAGAGTAATATCCCTTAGAGTCCTCTTCAGAGATTGCCAGTATCTTACCATCAAGTGACACGTCCCTTCAGCTAACAAGGTCTGGATGCTTTGTGATCTGTACTTAATATCCAAAGATTACATTCAGACTTTGGAAAGGGAAAAAAAAAAACCTCAAAGCAATTCATGTCCCCTAAAAGGAAATCTGACTCTATTATGATTAGTTCTCAAGGCCAAAATAAGGCTGCTCTCCACCTTCAGTATCGGCAGACTCTAAGTGCAGAAACATGAAAAGCCTCACCTGCTCTTGAAGATAGGTATCTTTCCCAGGCAAATACAGATTTCACTCACCAGACTGGCCTGCAGAAAGGCCTCTTGTTTAGCTTTCCTCTACTTCATTGTTTTAGGCAGTGCTTAGAAAGGAAACAAAACAAAAAAACAAAAAATCTCATCAGTATCAGCAAAATCAGCATGGATAAAGACAGAAGCATATAAGGACATCCCCTTCAAAAGCTCACAGAACTAATGCATATAAAGCTCTCTGTGGAAAAATAGGTGCTTTCTGTGAGAGATGGGATTATCCAGTCCACTATAAACCCTTTTAATAACTTGCTCCATGAAATGATCTCATCATCAAAATTCTCAGAGGCTTTGGAGTAAATAGAATGATGCCCATTCAAAGGCTAAACAAAATTGAAGGCTAGAGAGAGAGAAAATGACTTTCCCACGTTCTCCAGGCAAAATAGATTTGGAATCAAAATTGACACTCAATCTTCTGACCCAATTTTGTTATAATCACAGTATCAGAGTGTTATCTTCTACTTGACTCATGGTGATGAGGCTCCTGGTCTCTCAGCTCTCTCACAGATGGTTCTAACACAAGGAAACTACCTTTTTATGTTTATTACTTAAAAATAAGTATTTATTGTGGAGATTGTAGAATCCCCTAAAATCTCAACACCTAATTTTGGTATAAATACAGGGGCTTTACATCACACTTTTAACATCATGCTAGCTAATTTATAAGGGCTCAGAAAAATAAATAATTAACAAAAGGGGAAAAATTTATTTATCCAGGAAGCCTTCTCCTTTTCAGTGTAAGACCTACACATACCCTGTCCTCACAGACATGTATCATTTCTCTCTCTCTTCCCTGCTTTTTCTGCTTTGCATTTATTACTATCTGATTTATATTGTATTTATCTGCCTTCCTCATTGACCGTGTGGCCTGCTGGAATATAGGCTCCGTGGGTCAGGGAGATTTGGGTCTGCTTCAGCCACGGCTGTACCCCCTGTAGTCAGAAAGTGTTAGCAGCTTCTTGGTGAACATTTGTGAATTACATGAATGAATGAATGAATGAATGAATGAATGAATGAATGAATGAATGGTAAAGGTAAGTTACCCTTTATAAACTAGAGATCCTAAAGGGTAACTTGCATGCTAACTTTCCATCTCATTCCCTGTGAGATAGTAATCATGTCTCCTTCCATTCTGTTTTCTCTCTCTGTCTCTCTCTGATTGTTTTTACATGACTCTGGCCAGACTATATATATATTTTGTATCTAACTTATCTCACTCTCTTTCTATATATATATTATCTTTTTCTATTATTAAATACTACTTGATTAAAAGAAATTGTGTAAATGATAACTGATAATTGAAAATTTAGAGACCCACTCAGAGCTATTACTAACATTTATTATCTTGCCTTTCAGCTCATTATTTTCAGATTGTAAGTTCTAAACATTACAGTCATACTATAGATACAGTGTTCTGTGGTTTTTAACAGAATTGGAATTTCATTGCGAAAGCAATTGAGTGAGATTGATCCAAATTTACAGAATCATTTCCCTTTTTCTGTATATGTAGGTTATTAGTATATTTCCTTTCTCATGTTGCAGTAGACATTTTTTTGGTAGAAAGCTTTTTCCAAATTGGGGATTAAGGGAATGACTTTTGAATGGTCTCCATGCTACCCCTTACCAGGCTGCCATTACCCACTCCATACCCTCACCCCACTGCTGATGTAATTTATGACTCTGGCTTCTTATTTGTTTGAAGCCAGTCCCTTAAGGAGTGACCTCCCAGTGTCTTCAATTATTATTTTAAATGACGCCTTAGGCCCTGCCTGGCACAGTGATGCCCTCACCTTCCCTCCTGCCTTCCAAGCACAGAGCTCAGCTGCCAAACTAGCTATGCCCCCTCCTGTCCTCAGAGCTGCCTCCAGAGTCCCAGCAGAGAAGCAGATTAACCCCTTTTGTTAGCAGAGGTAATTTGTCTGGGCTCAGCATTAATAAGGAATGCCATAAGCAGTTGGGGTCAGGAAGAACAGATCTGTCAAGCCCCAGGGTTAATTTAATAGCAATCTGTTGGCTGTCTGCCTTGTATATTAGCCGTGAATCCATTGCTATGTTTTGCTTTTGCCCCTCAGTTCTTTGGGACAACAGGGAAATAATTTGGATAGAGAGCTCTGAAGGATAGGGAAGAGAAAATTGACTGTCAAAATGCATCATTCTGTTTCCAAGATAATACAGTGCTTATCTTTTTTCGCTCTCCCTTCCAACATGAAGGGCAAAACCACATATGTTGAAAGTGTGTATCTCTCTTTAGAACAGAGGGAGAAGAAAGGCCTGGGTTTCTAGATGACACAGATGTGAAATATCCTGTTCCCATCATCCCCTTAAAGCCATTGAACTTGGTAACTAGTCTCCTCCCAAATGATTTTAGAGCTCAGCAAATCCTCCGTAAGTTAACAATTCAAGACATCCTGTATGCTTTTGTCCCAGTTTATGGTTCAAAAAAGAAGAAGATAATTATCAAATCATAGGACATAGAAGTCCTGAGTCAGATGCTGTGTCCAAATTCTGATTCTGAAAAATGTGGCCGGCCACCAAAGTGGTCAGTGAATTAAAAAAAAAAACAGGCTGCTCTCTCGGATTCACCCAGGAAATTTCAAGAGAGCCAGAATTACTGCATTCAGAAAGGCTGGCTCTGGAAAGGCCTTTCCTCAGGGGAGGAGAGTAGCATGTGGTCAAGAACCCAGGCTCTGAAGTCAGACAAACTGGGTTCAGATCCCAGCTCTGCTCCCTGCTAGTCCTACGACCTTGATTAATTTACCTCAGTTACTGAATAGCACTGACCTCCTAAGGCTGAGATGAAGGTTAAATGAGATAATAGAGCGCACTTGGTGAACATTAACTGCTGGTTATTATTATCGTCCTTTTCGTCTTGTGATCATGGTTATTGAAAAGAGGATTAGAGTCATCCCTGAACCTCAGAGTCAGAAATTCTAGTCAAAAGGGAGATGCTTGGGGATGACGGATGATGGGGAGGCTTGGGCAAAAGGGAGGATGAATCCAGAGGAAGTAGCCCAATGCAGACCCAGTGCTCATATCCCCATGATGGTGTTCTTGATGGTGGGGGATGTTCCTTCCTGCTTTCATAGATATCTTTAAGCACTTCGTTTTCACAAGTTCTGACTCTGGGGCTTTATTTTTAGGTGAGAAAAAAATAACCGTAGATGTGGCACCTTCCCCTCCCACACAGCCAAGATCGCTTCCAGTTAAGCTTGTTTTTAGAGCTATCCTGGTAGAGGTTGAGAAAGCTGACACCAGATTTTCTTTCCCTATTTTAGGAAAAGAGAAACATGCTCACTGTCATGGTAGGCTTTGGAGGCTCTTTCTGGAGGGTGATGAAATCTGACAGCCGCTGAACACTAACTTCTGCTTACCCTAGCCCATGTTGTGGCCACACAGCCCAGGGCAAGGGTCAGTGGGGCTGGAGGGAACATCAGAGATGCAGCTTGGGGCCTCCCAGAAGACTCCGCCTCCTGTTCCCCAGCATGTGGTGCTACCTGCAATAATATTTATAACTCTGGCAGCACTTGAGTTGAAAGGTGGTATTCTGTGACTCCAGGGGACCCACATACTCTGGAGACCCAAGTAATATTTACATCTGGGTTTGGTGGGGGAAATTGTAGTAAAATGTAGTGCCAGTTCAGTCGCAAACTAATTTTAGAAAGAACCGACAGGACTTCTAAGAGATCATTGAAGGGGAACAAGGCACAATCAGATCCAGAGCCATTATCGCCCCAGAGTGCATGCTGGAGCACAGGTGATGTTTGATAATAGGTGACTGTTGGTGCTGGTATGACCAAAAATACCAGTGCACTCACTTGTACCTCATGTAAACTCTAAAGAGGGAACTGTGAAAAGCTTTCATCCATCCCAGACTAATAGGATGGTCTGTTGGATCAATGCATTATTTCCCAAAATGGGATACTAAGCTCCTGGCACAGATATAAACATGTTTATTTTCATTGGTATGCGTTTATTACATGTACATTATTCAAAATGTAACTAGCTCTTTAAATCCATGATTTTATGAATATTGGATTACAGCTTAAAAAAGGCTAAGGAAACAAAGTGAGTCGATATAAACCGATCTAAAGAAAACATGTTAAGCAAATACCACCTGGTGATATACATATGGGGCCAAAACCCAAAGCGGCTCAGAAGTGATGAAGTCTAGGAAAAATGGGCAACATTTTAAATGGTCAGCTTTCCTATGTAACAGCATCCACATCACGAGGCCTGTTCTTCTGCAGGAAGTTTTGGGTCCTCAGACAACACATCAGCACCAGTCAGGTGCCTCCCATCTGTACGTGGGTCCCCCAAGCTCTGGGTAAGGTATGAAGGAATTGACACAAACCCACAAACCCCTCATATATGCCAGACCTCCTCCTTGTGTCCTTGTGCCCATTGAGTCACCTCCATATTTAAAGGCCAGATGTTTCATTTCAATATACAAATATGTGGTCTTTAAAAATAGAGTTATAATAAATCTTGATCAGAAAGGAAAATACTGAGGAAGAAAAAAACAGATGATAAAGATATATTCCCTGGGAGGCTAAAACTGTCCCACCATATGACTGGATGGCTTTTTTCAGGTGCTTGAACTCCCACACAAGCTCTACAACAAATCACAGCTTATAGAAACTTGAGATCCTCTTTATCTTCAATAAGAGAAATTTTGCAGTTACTCAGGAGCACAAATTTCATGCCTGAGATAAATCCTAGTGCTTCCACTCTAGCCATGTGATGAGGCCAGCCTCAACCTCCACCCCGATAAATGGGGATAAGAAAAAGACTGGTTATAGAGCTGTTCTAAGGATTAAATTAGATAAAGTATATAGTGTGCCTTGCACAGCAATTGACCTGTTAAGGTCAGTGTTCACTAAATGGTAATAGCTCTTATTGTCACCCACACGTTATTAAAGAAGATCTCGGTGGGCACCTGGGTGGCTCAGTCAGTAAGCATCTGACTTCAGCTCATGCCGTGATCTCACAGTTCATGAGTTCGAGCCCCACATTGGTGAGCTCAAGCCCCATTTGGGTACAAGCCCTGCTTTGGGTAAAACAGGAGCCCTGCTTCTCTCTCTGCCCCCCCCCCCACTTGCACCCTCTCTCTCTCTCTCTCTCTCTCTCTCTCTCTCTNCCCCCGCTCCCACCCTCTCTCTCTCTCTCTCTCTCTCTCTCTCTCTCTCTCTCTCTCTCTCTCAAAACAACAAAAACAAAGATCCCAAGGATTTTGTAGAAGAGGATTCATAGTGTGTCATAGATAACTTTTATCAGCCCAGGAGTCTGGGGAAAGATTCACATAAACTGAACTTATTTCGTTGGAATGGGACTAGTTTCTTCACCAGTGTTGTCAAATGAGAAATGAAAGTCTTTCATAAAATGCAGCTCAGCACATTTTAGCATGATTGCACAAGCAGATAACTTTGATGGTCGATGGGACATGTTCTATATGTTATGGAGGATGAAATGCTCCTAAAGGGCCAGGGAGACCAGAGTTCTAATGATGCATCTGTGTCCTGGGCATCCCTGGGCCACGTCTGCCAAGCCCAGTAGTACCCTCGTGTTTGCTCACAGAGTTCCTGGGAGGGTCCATTGTGTGTGGTAAACACTCACCTGTTACACGAAATGTAGGCAGCGCTGCTATGAGTCACCCCAGCAGGTCTGCCCCCTTCTCCCGGTCCCTTCCTTGACTCGTCCGTGCCAGATATCGTTGACATTAAGCCGGCCAACATGGAGGAGCTCACGGAGGTGATCACAGCAGCCGAATTCCACCCCCATCACTGCAACACCTTCGTGTACAGCAGCAGCAAAGGGACAATCCGGCTGTGTGACATGAGGGCATCGGCCTTGTGTGACAGGCACACCAAATGTGAGTAGCAAGCAACATGGAGTAGCTGGGGGAAGGAGGGGGACACTGGGCCCTGACATGCGGGAGGAGAAGCGGAGAGCCCAGGGGATGTGGATCTCCTTCCCTGCCTTCCACACCCCTGCAGCCGAGCGCACACGTTGGCCTGACTCAGGAGTCAGCTCCATGCCCCGTGTTTGGGTACAGATGGAACGTCACGTTCAATTCCACAAATACTCGCTTAAGGCGAATATGGAATCCAGAGATGCATGAGACACGAGCTGTGTCACATCACATTATGACACGATCTGAATGATGTCTTGAGATCACTCTCGCTGCTGTGGGGAGAATGTGGGGAGAATGAATCTGAGGAGCTCCCTGAAGGGAGGCCAGGTCGGGGATCATTGCACTATGCTGGCAGGAGATGCACGTGGCCTGCACAGGGTGCCGGTAGGAGGTGGAGAGGTGCTGGTGCGTTCTGGACAGACCTTGGTGAGAGAGTTAACAGGGCCTGCTGGACTGTGCGAGAAGCTGAGAATATGCAAGCCATCATGAAGGGCACCTGGCGATGGTGGCTAAGTTAATAATACTGCAGTGTATATTTAAAAGTGGCCAAGGGAGTAGATCTTAAAAGTTATCATTGCCAGAAAAAGAATTTGGAACTTTCCGTGCTGATGAATGTTAACTTGGCTTATTGGTGATTATTTTGCAACATATACATAAATCACTGTGTCACGTACTTGAAACTACGGTAATGTGTCTTGGTTATGTATCAGTTAAAAAAAAGAAGAATAGCACCTGCAAGAAGGAGTTAATGCCTTCCTGGTGAGGTTGTGGCTCTGGGAACCAGAACTCTAGAAGTCCCAATGGCCAAAGTGGGCACCATAGAAAAGCTTCAGAGAAATGGAATGGGTTACATAATGTGTAGCCAGACTCACAGGCTCTTGGGCCACGCTGGTTTTCAGGCCACTGTTGGAGAGAGAAACAGTTCCAAACTAGTAGGGACTGAGTACTTTGAAGCCAAAGGTCTAAGAGCCATGTCACTAGGTAAAGCCTATTGGCAGTGACAGCAAGTGCTGTGGTAGAAGGGATGGGCCTGCAGCTTTCTCGAAAAGAAACAGCTCCCCAGAGTAGGCGTGCGTGAAGGCACTGAAAATCCATGTCTAGTGTCTGACTGAATAACGTGCAGCTGCCAAGATGTTCATGAGCGACTAGGGCTCTGTTTGTTTCCCCGCTACCGTCTGCTCCGTGTTATTTAGCATCTGCGGTTTGCTGTGGAGACCCGGGAATTAGGACCTTTCTCTCCCATAGTCCCACTTTCCAATTTCAATCCCTGTGAGACATGAGTACTGTGATGACTGTCAGTGTATGGCAAGGAGAGGGGTGAATGTCTGGGTCATTTGGATAATCTTTGTTCGCTCATTTGGTGTGAGAAGTATCGCACAGGGGAACTGGTTTGTAGAGTGCAGTGCTGTGTACACTGTCTGCATTCTGGACCTCCACAGACCCAGGTCAAAGCCAGAGGCAAAATGGGTAAAACAATAACATCCACCTCAAGAGTTTGTCATGGGACCGAGGTGAGGTAACTTTTCAAAACTGTTAGTGTGCGGGGCGGCTGGCTGGCTCAGTGGATAGACATGCAACTCAATCTCAAGTATGAGTGGGAGCCCCATGTTGAGCCTAGAGCCTACTTAAAAAAACTTGTTAAGGTTATGTTTTACTTTTTTTTATGTGTATTTTACACTTACAGCCAATCCCACTTCAGATTATCTACATTTCACATGCTCAGTAGCCATATGTGGCTCATAGCTCTCCTGTTATTATACCTGTGTAAGACCTTTCCATCATGGCAGGATATTCCTTTGGAGAGGACCTGTCTAGACTATTTACTCTGTGGACCTCTTTTGTTTTGCTCATAACTGTTTCCCCACACCTAAACCAGGGCCTGGCACATCATGGATTATGAATAAGTATTTGCTCGTGTGTGTGCACTGACACTGACCTTTGAGCAGCACTTACTTATGGAGGCCAGCAAGAGGAGAAGTGTTCAATGCAGAAGGATCAGCAGGTGCGAAGGTGCTGAGCTCCAAAAGATGAGAATGTTAGTGGAACTGCAGGGCGAATGATACAGATGGTACATAGGGAATGACTTGGAAAAGGAAGTGATTTGAAGCTGAGGAGGAATGCAGGAGCCTGATCATGTGGCCACGATGAAGAACTTGAATGTTTTCTCAAAGTCAGTGAATAGCCACTTAGGTAACCGGGACAATAACATCAGAATTACTTGTTACAGAAATTTCTTAACAGCAGCACCGTTGAATTTGGGGCACACAGTTCTTAGGGGAAAGGGGGCTCCTTTGTATTATAGGACGTTTAGCAGCATCCCTGGCCTCTCCCCTAGATGTGAGTGCCCAAGACAAGTTGTGACAACTGAAACTATCTCCAGACAATGTGAAATACCCAGGAGGAAGAAAATTGCCCTTGGTTGAGAACTTCATATCTAGACTAGTCTCTGGCCATACCAGCCTGAATGGCCCCGATCTCATCTGATCTCGGGAGCTAAGCAGGGTTGGGCCTGGTTACTACTTGGATGGGAGACCTACGTATCTAGACTACAATTCCTTATCAGTCCTTCAGCATGATTTTCTTCTATCTTTGATGGTTCTCTTCCCTTCCACTGGAAAGGGAAGGAATCTTCTACATTCACTGCATTGAAAATTTGGCTCATGACTTAAGATGTATCTGGGAAACATTTCGGGAACAGTGTGTAAGGCAGCGTGTTAACACCCACATGAGCGTTGGTGATAGTCAGGTGTTAGGATGTTCTGAGGAGGGTGGGACACTTAGGATAGACGTCACAGGGAAAAGCCGAGGCTGAGGAGTCGTGTTGAACATCAGTAGGATTCGGTTAGGTGGGAAAGAGAGACAGAGAAGGGTGTTTGGGGCAGTGCAAACAAATTGGGCAAAAGCCTGACGTTGGGAAGTTACATGCAATCTTCTTAGAGTCTTAGTAAGAGGTGTCATTTGTGTGAACAGATATCAAGGAAAGGGTGAAATTGGGGTGAAGATTCATATCAGGTTGGTCCTTCATGATCAGAGTCAGAGTTTACGCTTCTTTGTATTCATTCATTCATTTGTGCATTCATTCATTCATTCATTCATTGAGCACCTACTCTGTACTCACAGTCTGGCTCCCGTGGTACCTGGTGTTTCATAAGCTTTTCAACTGAGGACACACAGTACTCTGGGGGCAGGCCGTGAGCCTGGGTGCCATGGAGGAAGAGCACCCAGACGCAATGCAACCTCTCCCGTGGGCCCTCATGACCCAGCCCACCAGCACAGACAAAAAAGCAGTGAGACCTGAGACCCCGGGGGAGGTGCCGACCACAGCAGATTTTCTTTGGAGTCTTTTCCATCCTAAAATTTCACATGAATTTTTTATTTTACGCCCATAAAGTGTTTATTTTCAGTTGAATTTAATAATCACATTTCTACCCCACTCCCAAGTTTCAAGCAAAACTGATGTTTCCAAAAGATGCAGTGTTCATGGGGTATCTGGGTGGCTCAGTCGGTTAAGTGCCTACGACTTAGGCTCAGATCATGAGCTCACGGCTCGTGAGTTCAAGCCCCGCATCAGGCTCTGTGCTAACAGCTCAGATCCTGAAGCCTGCTTCAGATTCTGTGTCTCTGTCCCTCTCTCTGTCTCTCTGCCCCTCCCCAACTCACGCTCTGTCTCTCCTTCAAAAATAAACATTAAAAAAAAAAAAAGAAGATACAGTGTTCATCCTGTGGCTTGCTGTACAAATACCCATGCCCCAGTGTAAGAAACACAGTTTCTGATTTATGGAGAGTGATTGGAAATCATCTGGTGGGAGAACAGAGTTGCAGAATTTAAGTTTTGTGGAAGATTACAGTGGTGTTGGGAAGAAAGGTAGGAGAATTAGAAGATTTTGAGGGTGCCTGGGTGTCTCAGTGGGATCAGCTTCCGACTTCAGCTCAGGCCATGATTTTGTGGTTTGTGAGTTCAAGCCCAACGTTGGGATCTGTGCTGACAGCTCAGAGCCTGGAGCCTGCTTCAGATCCTGTATCTCCCTCTCTCTCTCTGCCCCTCCCCTACTCACCATCTGTCTGTCTCTCTCTTTCTCTCTCAAATATAAATAAACATTAAAAATTTTTTTTAAAAAGAAGAATTAGAAGATTTTGCTTTAGTCTCAATACAGAAGAAATTCATAACCTATAGAAGGATGGTGGCTGTGGAAATCAAAAGGAAGAAAAGAGGAAAAGGAACATTTGTTAAAAAATAATTACAGGTGCTATAAAGTGTTATCAGACCTTGACAGATATCCATGTTATCACACATGGATATTAGTTGTTCATTGTCTTTCCCCTCTGGACCACAAACTCTCTGATGGTAAGAACTAAATCAGCTTTGTTCTCATCATATTGCAAAGCCTAGCACATAAGTAGGTGCTCAGTAAATACTTACTAAGTGAGTTAATGCCTGAGGGTTGACATAAATGGCATATGGAACAGGAGCTGGTAAGAAGCGAAACTGGGGCAGAGGGAAAGGTTGGGATTCAGCTGGGGACATGCTCTGTGTGGGGTGATGTGAGCTGTCTAAGAGCTGTCTAAACTGGGAGGGCCATGGATGCAAAGTGGGTGCCAGAGAGGGCTTGAGGAGCCCCAGGGTGTCCCCGCCCACAGTGGCAGACACGAGCCTGTGCTTTGATGTCCAGCCCAGATATTGAAGAATAAACTCACGGGGAGTCTTGAGGAACCCAGAACTCAGGATGGAAAAAGGACAAGGCCTTAGAAACTCCCAGAACTAGCAAAGTTTAGAGCAGACACTTTGGAATCAGAACTCCTCTCTGAAATTCAGTTACTGTGTGGCCTCGGGCAAGCTCTCTAATCCCTCTGAGTACCCAGTTCCTCATTTGAAAAGTAGGAATAATTGGGACAGCCTCCTTGAGCCAGTTGTTTACAAGTAAATGTCGTCTTATGTGTCAGAACCTGGCATCTGCCGGGCACACAGGAGGCAGTAAATGGCAGCAGCAGTTACCACACTGACTCCTCCTCATTCCAGGCCTGCAGCTGCACAGTGCTAAAACCCCACCCCCTTTCCAGATGTAGGAAGCCCCATTATTCATTTATGTAACTAGTTTTTGTTGAGTACATACTATACGTCAGGTACTTTACCAGACAGGGGACACAATGGTGAGTGAAACCATACCTGGTTTCCTCCCTCTTAGAGATTACTGTCTTTGTTAGTGACAGATAGAACGAATAGAAGATAGGTAGATAGGTAGATAGACAGACAGATAATCTCATATATATATACATGGGTGTGTATGAGAGGTTTATTTTAAATATTTGGCTCCTGTGATTTGGGAGGCTGACAAATCACAAGAGCCACAGTGGCACTGTAGGGGACCCCCAAGAACCAGTGATAGATTCCCAGTCCAAGTCCAAAGACCTTAGACCCAGGAGAGCTGATGGGGTAGTTTTAGACCAAAGGCCGGCAGGCTCGTGACCCAGGAAGAGCCAGTGTTTTCAATCCAAATGTGAAGCCAGGAAGACATGAATGTCCCAGCTCAAAGGAGTCAGGTGGATGAATTCCCTCTTACTTGGGGAGGGCCGGCCTTTGGTTCTATTCAGGCCTTCAGCTGATTGGATGGGACTCACCCACATTAGGGAGGGCAATCTGCTTCACTCAGTCTTTCCATTTAAACATTCATGTCATCCAAAAACACTTTCTACAGGAATACTTAGAATAACATTTGACCGAATACCTGGGCACCCCGTGGCCCAGTCTAGTTGATACATAAAATTAACCTTGGCACGAAGGGAGAAAGACCCGCTCATCAGAGAATCGCAAACACATATGGCATTGCACCTGTAATAGCCTAATGAAAGAGAGGCACGTGGTGCTATGACAGAATGGGACAAGGAGCCTATACCCCAGGCAGGGAGCTCCGAGCTGTGACCTGACAGCTGAGGAGTCCCTGTGAGACAACAGGGAAGGGTCACGGGACCACAGAAACAGGGAGTCTGTATGCTGTACACACATATGTAGCCCAGGGTCACATAGCCCCAGAGACGCAGAGCCCAGGGACCGCCCCTGGGGAGGCCCGGGAGCTAGCAAGTGGCCTGAAGGCCTCTGCCACAGCCTTGCCTTCCCAACGCCCCCACCTGACGCTTGCAGTGCCCTGAATTGCCAGCCGCCAGCCTCCTAATCTAATTAAGAAGCGAACAAAATTCATTTTCCTGACTCGTCCAAAGTGCCGACCTTCTTCGGCACACATCTCCCTTTGTTCGGCTGCTGCAGGCGGCCGCCCGGGCTCCTGCTGGCTGGGAGAGCGAATTCAATCTGACCTCTCGCCTGACATTTCGTATTGATTTTCTCCATCCTCCTCAAACGCCAGCCTTCAGTCGACGACGGTGCAGCCAAGGTGTGTGCACGGAATTGAGACAGTTCATCAGAGTTCAAAATGAAAAGCAACATTGGCTTTCGGAGATGAGCTCCGAGGAGGAGGGTATTTAATAAACGGCCGCGTTTAATCAAAATGCCGAGGAGATTCGTGTTATCAGAGCTGCATATATTAATTTCCATATGTCCCTCACTCTGCATACTCAGCAGGGGTTGGAAGGGATGATTCTCTCCCTCCTCTCTATCTCTTTTTTTTTTTTTTTTCCTATCCCTTCTGGCGGTAGTGACAAGGGTTGTGTTTGCGGTTTGAGATTTTAATGCCTGAAACAATAGGGTGCTGATGGCAGCAGCGATTGGCCCATAGGCCGGGCTGAACTACGCTTTTCCTTTTCAATGCTTGACTGTCCGCAGTTGGGTGAAGAAACTGGTCAGGTATGGTGAATGACAACCTCGGATATGAAAGAGCAGTTACATCGGAACTCCTTTCCAGTGTACTGCGTGAAGTCTGGCCCCTCTTCACCTCTGCACCCTTGGCTCCCCAGAGTCTGGCTATGTGGGCCTCCCTTTAGGTCACATGGACCTGGACGTTTCCTGCCTCAGGACTTTTGCACAGGCTATTCCTCTGCCCGGAATGCTCTCCCACCGTGTTTCCACTTGTCTGCACTGTTCTCATTTTTAAGGTGTCTGGGAAAACCTCACCTTCTCAGAGAGGACTTCCCTGGTTACCCCCATTTGCACCCTATTTTACTTCTTTATTTTTCTTTTTTTTAATTTTTTAAATGTTTATTTACTTTTGAGAGCGAGAGCGAGCATGAGTAGGGGAGAAGCAGAGAGAAGGAGACACAGAATTCAAAGCGGGTTCCAGGCCCTGAGCTGTCAGCACAGAGCCCTACGCGGAGCTCAAACCTGTGAACCATGAGATCATGACCTGAGCTGAAGTCGGACGCTCAACCAACTGAACCACCCACGTGCCCCACTTCTTTATTTCTTCATAGCATTCATTTATAGATGTTTGCTTTTCTTTCTCTGCACCCCCCCTCCCCCTCCAGCTAGAATGTAACCTCCCCGAGGGCAGGGACTTTTATCTTACCAACCACGGCATTACCAATACTTAGCATAGTGCCTGACTTACAAGTTAGGTTTCACTGGACATACGTGGCGGAAAGGCAGGCAGATGGGAAAAGAGGGTGTCTTTGCTTACTGGAGTCCCTGCCACACACTGGGTGGCTTCAACAACAGAACCTAATTGTCTTGCGGTGAAGGCACCAGATTTCCTAGATCAGAGCATTCACAGAGTTTGCTTCTTCTGAGTGCTGAGCAGAAAGGATCTATACTAGGCCTTTCTCCCTGGCTTACTGATGACCGTCTCTCCCTGCTTCCTCACATCTTACTCCCTCATACGTGTCTGTGTCCACATGAGGGTCCACCCTAGTGACCTCATTATAATTTAATTATCCCTATAAAGACCCTACCTCCAAATAGAGTCACATGCTGAGGTGCTGGGGGTGAGGGCAGCGAGGAACACAATTCGGTGCGTCACTGAAGACATGAAAATAATCGAGCGCACAAGCCCCGGAACCTGCAGTTTCAGGTGTGGATCCCAGTCTCACTGGCTGCCGGCAAGACAGGCAGCAGGTGAGATCCTCAGACAGAAATGGAGAAAGGGGTCCCCTGAAGGGCCACAGAGGTTAACTTGCCCACAGCATCTGGATGCAGTTCAAGGTGGAGCAAGTGGGAGGGGATTCCATTAAACGCTAAGGCAGACCGCAGCTACGGCCCCGCCATGAGTGCCGCGCTGTGAGCAGAGCAGGTGTAGACAGAGAGACTGGCGGGCCTGTGGACAAGGGACGAGGTCACAATGTGAAATGCAGGCAGCTTTTCTCTTTTCCAGATTTCCGCCCTCACGTTGTATTTTTACTTCTATAATTTGACATCTGTGGATAACAGGAGAGCCCCACTGCGTGCCTTAGCTTCAGAGTAGAAACAGGATTCCCTCCACACACACCCTTTGAGGGCACCTGTCTTAGGTACTGGGATGGGCAAGGCAGTGCCAAGTCTGGCACGGGGTTCCTTGTCTTCATCCACTTAAGCTGCTGTGATAGAATACATAGACTGGGTGGCTTAAATGCCCAACATTTATTTCTCTCAGTTCTGGAGGCTGGGAAGTCCATGATCAAAGCCCGAGCAGATTCAGTGTCTGGTAGAAACCTACCTCCTGCTTCATTGGTATGTCATCTTGCTGTGTCCTCACATGGCGGGAGGGGTGAGGGAGCTCTCTCTGGACTCTCTTTTAGAAGGCACTAATCCCCTTCATGAGGGCTCCACTCTCAAGGGCTAATGACCTCCCAGAGGCCCCACTTGGAAAGACCATCACAGTGGGGAGGGGGATGCGACATGTAAATTTGGTAAGGTGGACCCAACCATTCAGTCCTTAGCATTCCCCATGGGAATGACACCCAGCACAGCCCAGAACATTTTCCCTTTGTTTCTTCCCTTCCTCCAGACTAAACTGACAATAGTGAATGAGTTCAGAGACAGGGCCAACGTAGGGGAGAGAAGTCCACGTGGTGTCCACTGTTAGTCTGTGTCCACGGTAACTGGGAGACCTGGAACAAGTTACTTAACCTCTCTGTGCCTCAATTTCCTTGACTATAAAATAGAACCAGTGGGAGTGCATACTTTAGAGGGTGCTTGTGCTGATGAGACCAGAGAACCCCACGATGCCTTAGAATAGTGCCCAACCCATATGAGCTCCATGTCAGATATGGTGGGATGATGGTGTCAGCCTGCTTGCCTCCCACGCATGTCTTTTATGAGTGGGAGCAGCAGCAGCAGCAACAGTTGTAGACGTGGTAATGTCAGCAGCCATGATCACAGCTAATTTCTGTGACATTTTATGACATCCAGAAAGTAAGCCAAGCTGTGAGCTCATTTAATCCTCCTGACAGACTTGTGAGGCGCCTACCACCATTAGTCACCTGTTGCAGTTGAGGAAGAGGGGAAATGATACTCTTATAGCCATCAAATGTTCTTTTTGTGACAGAGAACCCCCAGTGTTCCCCAGCGACAGAGCTGGGGTTTGGTCCATACTTGTACTCCTTAACTAGCATACCAGAAGTCACTCCACTAAGAGTTATTCAACACCTACTCATTCCTGCCTTCACAGAGCTTACCTTAGCAGGGAGTGGGGAGAGAAAATTCACACCAATGAACAAATGAATGCGTTCATTTCACACAGTGATAAAAGCTGTCAGATTAAACAGAGTTAAAGAATACCCGGGTGGAAGTGTTTACGTAGGGTGGTGAGGCAAAGTCTTTGAACTGAGATTTGAATTGTCAAAAGCAGACAGAGGTAACATCTAAGAGTGAAGTCCCTGACACAGGAACAATGTTGTGTGTTCAAAGAATAGAAGAAAGGCCAGTGGATGCAGGCTGGTGCACTGAGCAGTGGACTGGAGGATGAGGCAGAAAAGGTAATTGGGGGCCGGATAACATAGTCTTGTAGACCAGGCAGAACATCTGGATTCCATTCAAAGTGAGGTGGAAGCTAGTAGATGGTTCTAAGGAGAAAAGTGACTAGTACTCTACTTACGGGCCTAAAAGAGTTCTCAGGAAGCCTAGGTGGCTCAGAAGGTTGAGTGTCCAACTCTTGATTTCAGCTCAGGTCATGATCCCTGGGTAGTGACATTGAGCCCTGTGTTGAGCCACACTCAGCATGGAGCCTCTTTGGGATTTTCTCTCTCTCTCCCTCTCCCTCCCTCTCCCTCTCCCTCCCTCTCTCTCTCCCTCTCCCTCTCTCCCTCTCTCCCTCTCTCCCTCTCTCCCTCCCCCTCCCCCTCCCTCCCCCCTTACCCTCTGCCCCTCTCCTCAGTGCAAAGGTATAGAAAGAGATGAGGGTAAGCTAACTCATTGGTTTTGGTCTTGAGCAACTGAGGGCATAGTTCACTGAGATTAGGAGACTGAGGAAGGAAGAGGTTGATATGGAAAAACCCAAGTGTTCTCTGTCAGATGTGCCAGATTGAGAGGTCTCCCATCTGCCCACTTAGAGAAGTCTGCACCAAATGGACACCTGAATCTGGAAGTCAGAAGAGAGGTCTGGGCTGAAGGTAGAATTGAGGAGCCATGAGCTGTTATAACATTTAAAGCCCTGAGATGGGATGAAGTCGCTTAGGGATGAGCGTGTAAATGGGGAGGAATGGACAGTACAGGACCGAGGCACACCAACATTTACCGGTGGGGTGGGGGGAAATCGAGGCAATCTTTTACAAGAGGCTGAATATGAGCTGCCAGGGAGATACGAGGGAAATGGGGTAGGGAAGTAAGGGGTAGGGGAGAACAGGGGTTGGGAAGGAGTGGTATATAAGCCAAGAGAACAGAGAAGGCAAGGGTGAGGAGCCAGGGCCCCTGTCCACAACAGTGATGGGGGTCTCTGTAGCCCCAGTATCCTTGCATTGGCTCCACCATCGAGTCCGCTGGCCTCAGTCATTCTATTCCAGGAACAAGGCCCTTCTGCACTGGCAAATCTGCAGCTTGAGATTTGGCCACCAAAATTCCCTCCATGTGCAGATAAGACAGTCTGTCTAGGGATGGTGGGCATCAACCCTGCAGTGCACTTACATCTGCTCTCGTGGGGTTGGTATGAAGATAATCTGATCCTCACATGTTGTAGGGTAAAGATACAAGTACTTATGGCCATAAAGTCTGAGGTGTTTTAGTGAATAGTGTAGTCATTGGGAAAATAGCCTGAGTTCCATTGCAAATCGGGTACAGTTTGATGTCCAACCTAAAAATCCACATCAGAAATTCCGTTTTCCTCCAAAAGTGTGTATAATGGAGGGGTGGATGGCTATCCTCTTTTAACCCTTCGGTATCTTATTTAAGCCTCACAACAACCCATAAAGATTGGTACTAGTAACTCTAATTTACAGACAAGGCACAGAGAGGCGGAGACACTTGCCCAGAATCATAATGAACGAGTCATCATTTGAACACAGGTCTGTCTGCTTCCAAGAGAAGAACTGACTCTTCTCCTTCTTCTCCTGACTCTTTGGCAGCTGGAGAAGGCACATGACCTTTTGCTAATATGCAGAAGGATTATTTATTTGATGGAGCCCCGTTTTATATAGTCCCCATCGGCAGGATCCCGCAGCCTTACAGTTTCCCATTGCAGAACTAATCTTGCCCTTGTAGAGGGCATGAAATCCACTGTCTCATTATTCACCCTCATCGACAAACTTAATTGCCAAGTTCTGCTTCTCTAGACCACGAGATCCCTTCATAAAGCTAAGGTTCAATCTCCAGGTCTCTGATGGAGTGTGCCATCAGAGTGGACGTCAGCGAGGACCACAGCTGCCATGAATCTTAAAATCTCTGAGGTTTGGCACAGCTTCCAAAAGGGGTCAGTGTTGATTGGGGACATAATTAACAATATTTATTCTAGGGAGGGTTACGTTTAAAAATACAAGGCCCTTTATTAACATGCTTTTGCCTAGTGACAGGATTACAAACACACAGACACCACCCCCTTCCGAGGGAAAGCCAGACTTGCTGCAAGGAGTAGAATTCACTAAACCCAACCCTCCCCATAGCCCAATCCAGTGTCTACCCCACCCAAGCTTAGCAACCACTTGCAACAAAGCAAGCAAGACCCAAGCAAGCCACAGAGTAAAAATAGAATCCCTTCTCCCTTCCCCCATTCTCATTTCCATTTTTGATTAATTTAACCAGTTCTGTCAATTAGTCATCCTGGAGACTCCAGTTGAGTGGATTGTCCTAAGAACTGGAAGGCTTATTAATTTTGGAGGCAAGTGTTATTCATTAGCAGTTGACACCTTCCCCAGGCCCTGCCCTCTCCCCACCTAGGGGTCTTGGATAAGAAGTCAGTGAAGCCAAAACTGGCTCAGGCATGTGGCTGCAGCCCCAGAGACACAGAACAGAAAAGGCTGGCCATGTTGTCCTAAGTGGCTCTGGCTGCTTTGGGCTTGGGACGTTTCAAAGGCAACTTGCCTGTCCTCCTCATCCATGACAAGCCATCACTGGCAAAGCAGTCTCGGGCACTGGGTAAGCATCCCACATTTGAGGTTCAGGAAAACCTTAGTCAAGAGAATACCTGGAGGAAATTTTCCTTCAGAAGAGGCATTGGCCCAGGTAGAATAGGTCTTACAGTAGCCTGTCCCTTCCCACCACAGGTGACATCAGAAAGTTCAGCTCTTCCTCTGTGTGTTAGTTTCTTATGACTGCTATAGCAAATCATAACAAATTTCATGACAAAATACAACATAAATGGATGATCTAATTGTTCTGTAGGCCAGAAGTCTGGTGTGGGTCCAATGGGCTAAAATCAAGGTGTTGGCAGGGCTGTGTTGCTTTGGAGGCTCTAGGGGAGTATCCACATCTTGTTTCTTAACTTCTAAGAGACTACTCCCATTCCTTGGCTTGTGGCCCCTTTATCTGAAAGCCAGCAACAGTGGAACAAGTCTTCACCTCATCACATCACTCTGACTTTGCTCTTCTGCCTTCCTCTTCCACTCGTGAGCACTTTTGTGATTCATTGCCTCCAACCAGCTTATCCAAACTAATCTTATTTTAAGGACAGCTGATTAGCAACCTGAATTCCATTTGCAATCTTAATTCCTCACCATGAAACATTAAATATTCTTGACTTCTGGGGGTTAGGATGTGGACATCCTTGAGGAGACATTATTCTGCCTACCATTTCATCAAGTCTTCACATTTCATCAAGTAAGCCTAAGCATCCTCCATCTGACCACCTGATACTTTTGGTTGAAATTACCTGTTTTCATTCCTGTCTCTCCCATTAAATGGTTCTTCCATTATGGCTGAAGCTCTTTATTTGTCCCTTTTGCACGTAGCATAGTGAAGGTGCTAAACACACGCTTCTAGAATAGCGCTACAGTCATGCTGTTCAATAAATTTGTACCTGGGTCTTCTCTTTATACAACTGAAAAGGTTCACACTAAAGAGTGGTTGACTCCATCTGTGTTGACTCAGTTCTAGTGTTGGGAATACATTGGCATTTGTAGGTAGGCAAAATAAATGGAAGAGGAGGAGTCTATGAAATGATGGTAATCAACCCACTATTCATTTATTTAACAAATACTGAGTGCTACAACTCTATGCCAGGCTCTGTTCCAGGCAGTAGGAAGATGATGCCTCCTGCCCTCATGGCACACTATCCAAGTAGGTGGATCAACAAGCATAGACAAAGGCAAATGAGATATTGCAAGATTTGGTGAAAAGTGTTTCTAGAGAAGCAGAAGCAGCAAATGCTCCTGAATGACTCTGAATCTGAACTGGGCTTAGCAGGTTGGGGGGAGGGGAGGAAAAAGCAGGCTAACTTGTCTGTCTGTGGTGTAAGGGAGCAGCATGAGGGGAACTAACTGGAAGGAGCTGGCTGGTAGCCCGGGTCCCTGAGGACTCTAGTGAGAACTCACTAGAGATCCCTGGGGGATCACTAGGACTCAGGAATCACCCCACACTACTCCCGGGAATCACTCCCAATGTATTCCAGGCACAAGACTCAGGAGTCAGGCAACTTGATAGCCCTGTAGGGCAAAGGTAAGGCATTTGGATTTTTTTTTTTTTTTTTAATTTTATGTTTTATTTATTTCTAGGAGAGAGAGACAGCGTGAGCAGGGGAGGGTCAGAGAGAGGGGGAGGCACAGAATCTGAAACAGGCTCCAGGCTCTGAGCTGGCAGTCACCACAGAGCCCGACACGGGGCTCGAACCCACGAACCGCGAGATCATGACCTAAGTGAAAGTCGGACGCTTAACCGACTAAGCCACCCAGGCGCCCCATGCATTTGGCTTTTATAGTATGTAGGAGGGGGAAAATCTAGGAGGGCTTGCACAAAGGAGCATCATGTGTGGACTTGTACATATATCACTGACTACGTAAAGAATGAAACATGACGAGGAAGAGTGGATGCTGAGAGAAGAGTTAGGAAGGCAGTAAATGGTCCAGGCAAGAGATAGTAGGGGCTTAATGAAGACTGGCCTGATGTGGGCTGTGCTTTGAGTGTAAAGTGAGCAGGACTTGTTTGAAATCTAGATATGGAAGGCAAGGTAAAGGGAAGAATGCAGAATGTTGCCCAGCTTTTTGGTGTGAGCACAAACCCTGATGGAGGGCAGTGAATGAGCTGGCTTAGACTAGTGGAAAGACAGTTTCAGGAAGAAACTCACAAACTCTGTGGACTCAAATATTCATGTAAGAAAAAAAAGGATAAATGATTATATTGATACCTTCTGCTCTTTAGCACTTCAGCATTTACAGAGCCGTTTCTATTTGTTACCTTATTGATCTTCATACAACCCTGTGAGTTCAGACTATTTCTTCCTTTTTGCAGCTGGAGGAAATGAGAACCCAGAAAAGTTAAGGCTAATACACTGACAAAGACTGTGGGTTTATCACAGGTTTATTTCTTCCTGTAATGAATACAGCCCAGCACTGGAGGATAGAGAAGGGGATGGGGAATCTCTCGCATGTATAATTGACCCATGTTTAAGTGTATTGGCTAATTCGAGCCCCCCTGTGCAGTTCACATAATTCTATTTTGACAGCTCAGTAGGTGGCATCAGTAACTGAGTTGTGAGATCTGCTGTCCACTCACGCAGCATCTGGCCCCATCGGTGCGGGTCCCTTTATCTGTGGAATTACCAAAGCACCTGCTGGCCTCCTGTTGTCCTCAAGCACAACCCAGAGGCACCCAGAGTGCAAGGGAAGGCTCACCCCCACAAAGCTTGTAATGATACTTGCTTATATCTTCTCTTACATCTGTAACCTGAACATAAGGATTTAAGTAGGATTTTTCTTATGGATGGGCATCGTTAATCCTGGAGTCAACTAATTCATCCTGAAATTTTGGTATCATTTCAAAATCCCCATAATGTAACGAATTGTCATTGAAAAGCTTCCATATGAGAATGTGGGATCACCCAGCTTAAGAAAAAAGATGTGAGACTCAAAGCAAGGAACCAGTCAATAAATGTGTGTAAGGTATTGTACCAAGTACAATGGGAAAGAAGGCCTGTAAGATGACAGTCTCTGGCTCAGTGTACTTCTCTCAGATGGGAGGATATGCAACTATGGAATGTTTCCAACATAGAGTTCGTTTGAAATTGAATGTGAAATGTAGGCTTCCAACGTCCAAGAGAGAAAATGCTGACTATGCAGTATTTATACTGAATATCATGTTACGTTGTCAAAAGGAACTGCGACGCCAGATGCCATCCTCAGTGTATCTGGGTGTTCCCCCAAAGTTCCAAATCATAGCAGGTTTCAGTCCCTGTTTACTGAGATTATTCTGTGTTTGTGGTGTTGTAGACCTGCCGAAATACAAATGTATATCAATATAGCACGTGATTTCTTGCACCTAAGGAGGTCATTAAGGAGCAGAAGCATTCTTGGAACATCACCTGACATATACTGCAGAGTAAATCAGTGAATGAATGAATGATATGAGACCTGTTTATAAAAGAGCCAACATCAGCTAGAATGCAGTGTGTGTCTCACAGGATACTAGAGCTGTGGTTCTGAACCCAAGGATATAAATGAAGGGTGTTAGAAAATCAAATGAGCTAAAATTCAGAATTCTCTCAGTTCTATGCTTTCAAGTTTTCCTGAAACATTTGTGGTCTGAATAACAGACTGTAGTACAAAATAATGTATTATTTAATACCAATGTGTATATAATAAGCAGCTTTAAGGGTGATATTGTAAGGTCTTGTGATGTTCTGACTTTTATGTCCTGATCAGAACGTAAGATCTCTGCTCTCAAAGTTCAGGGAAAGAAGTGATTGTTTCTGAATCGGCCGTGTGGAAGGAGATGCGGTGTGGGGTGCTGGTGTGAGGGAAAAGAGGGGACAGGGAGTGGCCACCTAATAGCTTTCTGACATCAAGTTCCCAGCTCTTGAGGTTCATAAAGGCTTTATGATAAATCATAAATGCTAGTTATAGGTATTGGTGAGAATCTTGTGGTTTGGAAACTGGGCTTTAATGATGATAGAGAGAGGATGTTCACTAAAGCCTTGGCTCTAGGGTCAGTCAACCCCAGTGTGGATAATGTGGACCTAGCATTTTGCACTTAACCTCTGTAGGCCTCAGTATTTCCCCCTACCAAATGGGACAGTAACGGAGCATGCATTCTGATTGTGATGAGGATGTAGTGAGATAATGCCTGGACCACAGAAAGCACTCAGTATTTATTAGTATTTTCTTATCCCACCAATTCATGAGCTCAGACTTACAGTTGAGAAAATACTCAGAAAAGCAAGTAACGTATGCAAATTCAAAGATCTAGTCATAGGTGGAGCCTAGATTCAAACCCAGGTCTGCAGCCCGTGGCTGAAGTTGCTGAGAAAGGATATCTAGAAATACATTCTACCGTTGCCTCACCAGGCCAGAGGGGGTGGTGGCTGGGTAAGCTGGGTCCTGGGACAGGAGGGAAGGGCTCAGGCATTCCACTGGCAAGGTCTGGCTTTCAGGAAATCAACCTACCATGGTTCCAATGCTTCCTGCGCACCTGCTGAGCGGGAGCCTAGAGTGCCTTGCAGCGAAGAGCATGAGTAACAGTGCAGAGATCACTTAGTCTTCGGCCCAATTCAAAATGAGAACAGGATGCAGAGTGTCCCTCGTTCCCCATGACCAAGTCATTAAGCAAAAGTACTTGCTGAGGGACATAGCCTTTGTTTTCTACAGTGATTGCAAAATCTGTTCTCTCTCTGCATCAGACCACAGAGGCTTCCAGGTCCTGGAGGCTCATTGGAGGGAATGGGAAGCCCATGTGTGATGGTATGTGTGGAGCCGGTGAGGAACAGGAGAGCAGGGCAGCTGGCAGGTAAAGAGGTGCTCAGCAGGGGCGCCTGGGTGGCTCAGTCGGTTAAGCCTCCGACTTCGGCTCAGGTCACGATCTCACGGTTCGTGGGTTCGAGCCCCACGTTGGGCTCTGTGCTGACAGCTAGCTCAGAGCCTGGAGGCTGCAGCTTGCTTTGGATTCTGTACCTCCCTCTCTCTCTCTGACCCTCCCCTGCTCACGCTGCCTCCCTCTCTCTCAGAAATAAATTTTTAAAAAACGTTAAAAATTTTTTTTAAAAAAAGTGCTCAGCAAATTGGGTGACTATTCTCCATATTGCCCCTGGAGTGTGTTAGGCCTATAAAGAGACATCTCCACTCTGGTTAATGCTCTGTGATTGGTGAGAGCACACAGTGATTGGTTAGGCCATTCTGACTCATTTTACCGGGCCCCTGTGCTCTGGTGTCTGTCATCTGCAGATTGAAAGGGCTGTCCTTTCTCACCATGGGACCAGAGAACAGTAGTAGTCTGGACCAGGAGTGGCCCAGAGACCTGAGGCTGGTTTTACATTCTAGCTCTGCCTCTGTGTGGTCTACAATAGGGACAGATGATATTCGGGGCCTCATTCTTCATCTGTAAAACAGAAATATCAGGACAATGGAATGGGACTTCTGCATATGTAGAGTTTAGCACAGGGCCTTGCAGATGTACTCCAACACGTAGCTATTACTACATGATGTTTGCATGCTCCAGGAATGTTCAAGGCACGGGTCTGACTGTCAGTGGGTTGCGAACATTGCTTTTGTTTCGAAAGCAGTGCTGGGAATACAGGTGTGGCACCGGAGCCGTGAGAATATCATGAAGCAATAACCAGCCTACGCTAGGTTTCTCTCCCTGTGCTGCTTGGCCCGTGTCTGGCTGACCGCCCTGCTCAGCCGTGAACCCCTCACTTTGCTCTGCAAGGAGATTACTGTCAGCGGGGAGCCACCCCCCTCTCCCTCTCCGTGTTCATGCCTCTCATTGCAGTGATTATGTATCCAGCCTGGAAAACGGCGACATCTTGGGACTGCACCCCTGGCGTCTGTGGTGCCATGACAACCAACTGCGTGCCATTCACCCCTACTAACGACCACACACCACACAGTCACAGTCCCTTCCACTTGGGTGGAGCCTCCCCAGGGAGCTCAAGCTTCTCTTGGAGCAGGTGCACCAAGATTCCTGCTGGGAACAAATTTTGAGAGAGAGAGAGAGAGGGAGGGAGAGGCGAGACAAGGAGTCTCTAACCTGTCATGTGTGAGCCCATGGGACCTGGGGACACTGTCATTCTGTTCCAGGAGCCCAGTGGCTAGAGGAATGTGTACTTCTACGACGGGAGGCAGAAGGACCCATAGATGCCTTTGCCACTCACCCAGTATAACCCAGAGAGCTTATACTGGAGAGGAAAACACAAATACAAGCACTTGTAAAGCCGGGCCTCGCCGGTAGCAGATTTCTTCATTAGGCTCCTGTCGAGACACCCACTGCCGAGTCATCATCTTGTCTGGACGGGAGCCGCCTCCTTTTACTGCTGCGGGCTGGAGAGAATGTGCTCAGAAATCTCCAGTCGACATCTTTCCAGAATGACAATTCTCAGAGAGGCAGCAGCCGGCTTGGCTAATAAGTGATTATTCCTCACAAAGGAAGGGCAAACAGGCCCAATGAATAAACTTGTGTGTGGGTGTTATCCCAAATCCAGCCCTTAGATTGGCAGGTACGCCCTCAGGCAAACACAGGTTCTCACCTCCCCTCTCTTTAGATCACAGATTCCGACGGAGGACCCTTCATGATAAATGTCTAACCCCAGAGCTAATGAGGCTATAAGATGCTGTCCTTACTCGGGAAGCACGTGGTCCGAGTCTCTCTGGTTCCCAGTTCCTCAGCTGGGAGATGCACACCATTCTTACCCTGCACAGACCTGGCAGGTACCACATGCTGCCATCACTACTGCCTCCCTTCTGTGGGGCCTGCCCCACCCCCGCACTAGGATTGCTTAGCGCCTTGTGAATCCTGAACAAATACATATGTTTTTTAAAGAACAGGGGAAATAGAGAGGGTAGCCAAATTACCCAGCAAGAGAAGGAAAGTACATAGTGGACTGAGGTGGTCGAAGAAGGTTTCTTGGAAGAGACATTAAGCCCTAAAGGTGGAACAGGAAGCACAGTAGGGGCAGAGAGAGGTGGTATTCTGGACTAGATGCATTCCTTCAGAGTTTATATGTTGAAATCTTAACCCTCATTGTGAAAGGGGGCCCTTAGCAGGCAATTACATCACCAGGATAGAGTCCACACGTATGGGATTAATGCCCTGATAAATGAGCCTGCCCCCAGAGAGCCCTCTCACCCTCTCCATCATATGGATACAAGACCGTGGTCATCTGCAACCCAAAAGGGGGCCCTCACCAGAGCCTGATAATGGTGGCACCTTATTCTCAATTTTCAGCCTCTAGACCTGTGAGCACTTGGGGCATCCTGGGTGGCTTAGTGGGTTGAGCATCCAACCCTTGATTTTGACTCAGGTCATGATCCGAAGGTCATGGGATCAAGCCCTGCATCAGGCTCCCCACTGAATGTGGACCCTGCTTAAGATTTTCTGATTCTCTTTCTCTTTCCCTCCACCTCTCTCCCCTGCTCATGCACTCTCACTCTTTCTCTCTAAAAATACAAAAACAAAAACAAAAAACGAGCTGTGAGCCCTTTGTGTTATTAATAAGCCTCCCATCTATTCTTTTCTGCAGGAGCAGTCCAAACTAAGGGAGGGGTGAGCGTGCATCAAGTGCTAGCACCTGCTCAATGCTTCGTAAACATTGATCATTGTTACAGCGTGTAAACCACGGGCCACAAACCACAGCTCGTGTGGTTGAAATGTGAATTTTGTTTGACCACACACTACAATTTTTTAATTGGTTGCTAACATGGAAACATCTAGATTCCTCACAAAAATCTAGACTTTACAAATGAGATGGTCTGGCTCTTCTGGACCCACATTCCCGCATGGCAGCCATGGGCTGGAGCTGAGTGGAGACTGTCCTCTTTATAGTTGTGGACACTGTAATTTGCCACAGTCCCTGCCATTCCTGGTTGTAAGCCCACGCGTGCTTCATCTGTATCACTGTGTGCCTGGCCATGGGAGGGAGGCACTCTCTGACCTTGGTGCAGATGATGAGTGAGACCACCGTGGAGTATCTGAGCAGAAGAGAAAGGGTCAGTAACATTGTAGTGCTGACCTCAGGCTTGATACGAAGGGCCCGAATGCCAGGCTGAAGAGGTGGGACTACTGGCTCTTGGCAGCGGGCAGTTACTGTCGGTGTCTTGCAGTGAAGTGGCATTGCTTTGGGAAGAACTGTCCAGCACACACTGGGACCACATTATGTCCCAGATTCTGCTAACTCCTCATGGAGTCTGGGCCACCTGACTTGCTACCTTCGCAGCTGGTCTGTTCTGGTTTCCCTGGACTGTGTCAGCCTGTGGGTACAGCAGCAGCAGAGCCGTGGCAGGAACGCAGGGGGAGATGGCGGCTCAGCAGCTCCCTTGCAAGCAGCAAACCCATCACCGCCCACGCCGGCTTGCTTTCCCGCCAGCTGTGGCAGAGTAGCTGCTGAAAGGGAGCGGGCTCCTCAGGGACCCACAGGGAGACAGAGAGCTGCCACCAGGCTCAGGGACATCAGACCGGCTTCCCAGGGACGGGTCAGGCAAGAAGCATGCCGACTCTGTCCCCTTCCGTTGTTGGTCATTTGAGGAACGCAGGGTGTCAATTTTCTACTGCTGTCATAACAAATTACCACAAACATAGTAAATGTAGTGCAGTGACCCTAACCAGTAAAAGCTTAGAGTTCTAAGGTCACAAGTCCAGAGTGTGTCTCGCTGGGCTAAAATCAAGGTGTCTGCAGGGCTGTGTTGCTTTCTGGAGGCTCCGTGGGGAATCTGTTCTCTTGCCACTTCCGGATTCTAGAGGCAGCCCCCAACCCTTTGGCTCCTGGCCCCTTTCCTCCAGGTTCTGAGCCAGAGGTGACGATGGAGGCTTTGTTCTACTGCATCCTTCTGACACAGACTTTCCTGCCTCTTCTTTGCCTTATAAGGACCCTTGTCATTACATGGGGGAGCGTCCAGATAACCTAGCACATTCTCCCCTAGTTTACCGTCAGGTAATTATCCACCTTAATTCCCTTTGACCCTATAAGATCGTCACAGCTTCCAGGAATTAGGGTGTAGATGTCTTTGGCTCAAGGAGCCTTTTCTACCTACCATAGAGCAACAAGCACCTTTTCTTTCTTTACTAAAAAGCTCCCAGGCATGATAAGGAAGTGGGCCCCTTCCTTGTTGAAGAAAGAAGCAACGAGCACGGGGTCCCCATCTCTCTTACCCTCTAGCCCCTCCACCTGTCAAAGTGGCTTATACCTGTCGGCACTCAGGGCACATTTGTTGAATGGTGTGTGACTAGTATTTGTTGACTTCTGGGTATGTGCCAGGCACTACTGTTGGTGTCCTGCCTGCTTTTCTCCCTTGTGATTCTTAAAATAATATTTGCATTTTATTTTTTGATGTTTATTTAGAGAGAGAGAGCACATGGCAGAGGGGCAAGGGAGAGGGGACAGAGGATCTGAAGCAGGCCCCCAGCTGACAATAGAGAGCTTGATGTGAGGCTCAGACCCATGAACCGTGACACCATGACCTGAGGTGAAATCAAGAATCAGACGTTTAACCGACCGAGCCACCCAGGCGCCCCAGTATCTGCATTTTAAAGATAAGAAATCTGAATCTCAGAAAGTTATAGAAAATCGGAAAAGACAGCACGGCCTATAAAATGGCAGGGTGTGGGTGCTAGCTCAAGTATGTCTGACTCCAAAGTCCATTTGCTTCTCTAGTCCCAGCCTGGCAGACAGACCCTAAGGAAAGCAATTTGCAGTTACTAAGCCATGATCGATCTTCCAGGCTTTCCACGTGATGTTTCTCTGCCAGCAGGGGTCCTCAGATCCCACTGTCCCCCTGAAATGCACTTGCTCCTGCTGATTCCCCTGTCTAGCCTAGGAGCCTCCCCCACCCCCCTCAACGTCAGCCTCAGGGGTCAGCAGCCTATGGTCTCCAGGCCAAGTCTGCCCCACCACCTGTTTATGGAAAACTCTTGCGAAGAATGAGGATTTTGCATCTTTAAATGGTACAATGAAAAAGAACCATACTGTTTTATGACATGTAAAAATTAGATGACGGGCGTCTGGGTGGCTCGGTTAAAGTGTCCAACTCTTCGTACCTGCTCTGGTCATCATTCCACAGGCATAGGATCGAACCCTGAGTCAGGCTCTGTGCTGTTAGCTTGGGATTCTCTGTCTCCATCTCTCTCCTCCTGCCTCATTTGCATGAGTGTGCATGTGCACTCTTTCTCTCAGAATAAACTTTTTTAAAACATTAGATAAAATTTAAATTTCAGTGTCCATAAAGAGAGCTTTATGGGAATACACGGTCATCTGCATATGGTGTGTGCTGCTTTCACGCTATAGTGGCTGCCACGGTGACCAAATGGCCCAGATTTCCTGAAATCCTTGCTATCTGGCCCTTTACAGGAGAGGTTTGTTAACCTCTGAGCTGCCTAGTATTTATGATCCCTCAAGCTTCAGCCTGTTGAGATGCCTTCCACCATCACACCAGCAGATCAGGTCCCATCAGACTCTCATCATTTCTCTCTCTCTGGGAAAAAAAAAAAAAAAAACTGCAACTTTTTGACTCATTATTTCTTAACCCTGGATGATTATTTATTAGAAGATCTATTCGTGAAGTATCATATATGCTGAAGTATTTTGAAAAGGTATACAAAAGTCAGGAACCAATGTAATCGCTTCTAGATTCATCACTTAGTCTCCATGATGCTGTGCCTTGTGTTGCTATGGTGTTCACTGTTGAAAAAATATTTGTAGAATTAACAAAGGGCTGTATAAAAAGCAAACTGCTAGGGGCACCTGAGTGGTTCAGTCAGTTAAATGTCTGACTTCGGCCTAGGTCATGATCTCACGGTCCGTACGTTTGAGCCCCACATCAGGCTCTGTGCTGACAGCTTGGATCCTGGAGCCCGCTTCAGATTCTGGGTCTCCCTCTCTCTCTGCCCCTCCCCAGTTCATGCTTTTCCCAGACTGTGTCATTAGGCCCAAGGTAATGTAGTAGCCACTAATTAACTCTTACACTTCTTTTCTCACTGGCCTCAGCTGGATGAAGGCCAGCATTATTAGTCCATGGGCATTCTGATCCTCCATAGGAAAATTATTGGACATTTCTCTCGTTGGGCAAAATCATGGGATGTGTCTTCTGTATAGGAAAAATTACTGGCTTGCATCTCAATTACCAAGCCTTTTCTCTCTGGGGGCCAAACGGTTGCCTGCATATCTCTGAAGGAAAATTGCCATCTGCCTCACTCTGTAGCTGTGTCCCCATTATGGGGACATTGTCAACTGTGTCTCCACACAGAGCAGCATGCCAGCTGCACTTCTCCACAGAAGAAATGTCAGCAGAAGTGAGCAATTTAAAACCCCGTGCGTGATTCTGAGTCTGTGCCTCTCTCGTCGCGAACAAACCTTCACGTCTGCCTGCATTGCTTCCTTTATTCTCTGTCTCCTCTGCCCGAGTTATCCAACCCAAAGTGGTGGTGAGGCTCTTCAGCACCATTTCCCAGCCATCTGTGCCGAGGAAGGCGTGTTCCAAGTGATAATCCCTACAAGCTATCGTGTGTCTGTGTTCCAGCCCAGTTAGAAGACCTAGGAATCGATCTCATGACTGGTGGTGCTTACGACCTGACCCCAGTGGGAAAATACATACTCCCTGAGCACCACGCCCACCCTGAGCACCACCTGCTGGCGTCCCGCCATCTTCCCCGTTATTCTGGGTACAGGCACAGTGCTGTGATCCTCAGGAAAGACCCATCTCATCTGTCCCACAACCACCTACCAGGTAGCTAGCTCCTCTTCTCTTCCCCATGTGACAGATAAGGAACAGGAAGCTTGGAAGAAGGCAGGCCACTGGTCCAAGGCTTCATAACTTATAAGCCACCGAGCTGTATGTGGGCCCAGGCCTGCCGAGCCTGGAACCATCTGTGGTCATAGCCCCTGCACGCTGACTGTGGCTCTGGCTGTGAGCTCCTGCGCAGTGGCCAGTGTGAGGGCCCCTGCAAGGAGCCACATGCGGGAACCACCTTTTCAAACTAGCCCTCTCTTCTCTTGGCCCCAGAACCCACCACGGCACCTGGCATGCTTCCCGCTTGCCTTCCTCCCCGTTGAAATGCAGGTGCTCTTAGCTTTTAGGTTCCTCCAAACTTAGCAGTTTTTTCATCCTTTTTGTTCTGTTTTGTTACATCACGTCTTCCCCAGGATTCTGATACCAGCTTCAGTGACTCTGTAATCTGAGCTCTGTCAGGTGAATAGCACTGAGCCATGCAGTGCTTCATGCACCATGAAGAATAATACTCTCTGTCCCATGCAGACATATTTGTATCTGCACATGTTGTAACACAAACTCTTTCTGCATGGGACACTTGATACACCCTGTAGAATTTAAAAGAAGTGTTGGTTACTTTTGCCTATAGCATTGTAGTTCCCCAGAGGAACTCTGTACTAGAGAAACTCTGATCTGCAAGAGATTTGTGTATATGTATATGTGTGTGTGTGTGTGTATGGAAAATGGGGAGAGANGTGGTGTGATCCAATAAGATGTAAAGGCAGGACAAAGCAGTGTTTCTTAACCAGGAGCAATCATGCCAGCCCAGGCCACAGTGGGCAATATCTGAAGACTTTTTGTTTGTCCCACTCATGACATGGGGACTTAGTGGGCAGAGGCCAGGGATGTTGCTAAAACATCCTGCCGTGCCCCAACAAAAGAGAATTATCTGTCCCGAAATTCAATAGTGCGAAAGTTGAGAAACCTGGATTCCTAAAGAATAATAATTTTTTTTCTGCCTGCAGGACTTCTCAGCACCTTTAACAGGCTAATTGCAATGTCAGCCCCCAGAATTGAGTAGGAGGTTCCCAAGCTCTTTTGACCTCAGAATCTGGAATCCCTGACACATTCCTGAGTGTTGTGCTCAAGTCACCTTGGGAAGGTTGGTCTAGAATACTGGGCATTGGTCGAGGGAAATTAAAAGACAATTTGCTAGAATTTGCATTTCTTATTATCTGAGAGGTTGGAGGTGCCTGGTAGACAATCCTGACTCTTTCATATTACAGACCAGAAAATAGTTCCAGAGAGCTGACGGTGGTCCAGCCATTGAAATCAGAGACAGATCCGAGGTTAAAAGCATAGGCTAGCAACACACCAAGTGAAAAATCCTCGCTCTGCCTCCTATAAGCAGTAGAATCCATAACTGAGTTGACTGACCCAACTGATTTGTCCAAAAGGGAAATAACACCTGTGAATATTGAGTAGGTTAATATATGCAAAGGTATTATTAGGAGCAGCTAATTTGTGTCCAGCCTGGTTTCCAGCATAGCAACCTCCATTCCCAGACTGATGTCCTTTCCAGTATCCCACGATGGTTTGATGGGCACATGAAGAGGTAAGGAAGAGCCGACGCACAGAAGTGGGAACTCACAGAGACGTACAGAACATTAGAGAGCCCATGAGAGAGAACACTAGAGAGATGATATTGACAGAGTGAGCGAAGTCGTGCTTTTGCAGCGTAATAGTAAAGCCTGTATCTACTGCTCACTAGCTGTGTCATCCTGAGTAAGCTCCTCAGCCTTTCCTGGTCTGTCTCCTCAATAAGTAAGGACAGGGAGAGGGCCTTCCTGAGAAGTTTGAGCAGTAAATGGGATGAGGTATGCAAAGCATGAGGACCAAGAAATGATAGAAGATGTCGTTACTGTTGTGAGTGTTGTCATTGGGGTCTCTGAGACACCAGCTCCCTGTTGGCAAACGTGACGTTTCCTAGTGCCTCAATCTGGACTGTTAGGATTGTCCAGAGTGCTTCCTCACCAAGGGAGCAAAGTTCTTCTTCTCTCCATCACAGGTCTCTTGTTTCCTGCTCCTGATACCTTTGTCTTCTAGAAGCTAGCTGGAACTATGTAGGTCAGCAGGATTTTTTTTCTTAGAGAATGAGAAAAAGCATGAGTGGGAGAGAGGGGCAGGGGGAGTGGAGAATCACAGGCAGGTTCCACTTTCAGTGTGGAGCCTGATGCCGGGATGGATCCCATGACCCTACGATGATTACTGAAATCAAGAATTGGATCCTTAACTGACTGAGGCACCAAGCGCCCCCAGGTCAGCAGGATTTTTAATGCTAAGCCAAAGGTCTCCAAGAGAAATACTCAAGCACTGGATCCTTTTGCATCATGCGTTTAGTAAATTACAGGGACCACACAGTGATGTTCTGTTTGTATTCCACTAGCTCCTTTCTTTCCCTCTGATAATGTGGTAAAATCTGACTTATTCAGGTCTTAGCTAAAATTGTGTGAGTGTGTAGTATTTGTCTCTAGCATGTGAGTTCCATGAGTGTAGGATTGGATCTGTCTTATTTTTTGTGTCCTTGGTATGTAGTACAGGGCCTGGCATGTATCCACCCAAAAAAACTTTTTATTTGAATGTTCTAGGTAATGTACTAAGTAATCAGCACATGTGTGCATGCATATCAAAGACAAATAGCTGACAAGTAATTGTTCAGGGTGAATTATGAAAACCTTGAATTACAGATGACTTCCTATGGAATGTATTTTTTCATACTTTTCAAGGAATTGAAACAAATTTGAGGTAAATAAGGCATTGCTTTGATAGGTTCCTTTCAGGACCTGTTGAATTGATAAGTATTATTTTCCTGTAAAACTTAAAATGACTTACCAATATTCATTCATTTAATATATTTACTGAGTATGTCCTATGCTGTAGCCAATACAGCAGGACAAAATGCACAAAAGTCCCTCCCCTCATACAGCTTGCATATTAGGAGACACAAAATATATTGAAGGCGAATGCATATAAACTGGAGAAGCTGGGCAGCAGGAGGAAGGGTTGCCTCACTGCCATCAGGCTATAGACATTAGAATGAAAAGGTGAGGGGTGCCTGGGTGGCTCAGTTAGTTAAACATCTGGCTTTGGCTCAGGTCATGATTTTGCAGTTGCTGAGTTTGAGCCCCTCTTCATGCTCATTACTGTCAGCACAGAGATCCTCTCTCCCCTCTCTCTCCTCCTCCCCTGCTTGTGCTCTGTTTCTCTGAAAATAAACAAACTTAGGGGTGCCTGGGTGGCTCAGACGGTTAAGCGTCCGACTTTAGCTCAGGTCATTATCTCACGGTTCATGGGTTCGAGCCCCGAGTCGGGCTCTGTGCTGACAACTCAGAGCCTGGAGCCTGTTTCAGATTCTGTGTCTCCCTCTCTCTCTGACCCTCCCCTGCTCATGCTGTCTCTCTCTCTCTCTCTCAGAAATAAATTAAAAAAAAAAAAAACGTGAAAATAAACAAACTTAAAAAAAAAAAAGAATGCAAGGGTAAGACATGGCCTGAGGCTCTGGGCTTCTTGTGGGGTAGGCATCTTCACAGGGCGATACAAAGTCCTGAGGTCCCCAACCTATGCTTGCCGATGATGGTGTAAGGCTTGAACCCATGAGCCCGTTGTGTAGAAACCATGTTCCATAAGTATTTGAAAAGAGTGTATGTTTTTGAGCACTTTATAAAAAGGATGGAATAGGACCAGGCATCATTAAGAGCCCCTCCACTCACTGTTCTCTAATTAATACACAATTTAAAATATTTAGTGTCATAACTAGGGGGAAAAGAGCCTTTCAGCTTTGTGATTCCATGATTCTATGTAGATTCTAGCTTGGTTACCTTCTTCCAGCTACTAAAATAAGGCCTTGTACATGATACAAGGCAGAATTGAATCATCATGAAAAACAAGAGCTTGGAAGTCAGCTAGATCTGGGTGCAAAATGCAGCTGTACCTCAGTCTAGCTGCATTGTCCCCAGGTGACAAAACCTCTCTATGCTTTAGTTGTTCACAAGAGTAATTAATTATCAGTACTGTTCAGTGTTGCTGCTGAATGAATGAAAATCAGTCACGGACTTGGTATTAAGACTTGGGTATGCATGGACATGGAATTAGGTGCAACTGGCCAGTACATTATCTATAGCCTGCCCTGTGTTGTATAGAAGAATTGGCAGTGGGCTGATGAAAGAATTGTCACCTTTCATTTCACCTCCATCTTCGGTGGCTGTCATTTTCGGGCTTTACAAGGTTGCTACAGTGGCATCCCAATATGCCACGTGTGTGGAGAACAGATTGCTAGGTATAACCTTGTAAACATTCTTTACGTCATTTCAATAGCCTGCAAGTTCTGTAGTCCTCAGCCCCAGCGTCTCAGTCTCAAATAAAATGTGATTGGCTGATAGAGAAGCAGTGCATGCTAATGAGGATAAAAATAGCTCCTGACATTTATTGAGAACCTACAATGTGCCAATCATATGTTCCCAGCAATATGCATCCCCCTTCTGCAGCTGGGAAAACTGAATCTCAGAGTAGTAAATAAAATGTGAACAGCTGCTAAGTGACAGAGGCAGAAATTGATGGACTCCAGAGCACAGTTTGCTCATCCCTTCCCATTTACTGCAGGTGCATCAGGTGGAGATGACCAAACCTCGGGGCTCCCATTTGTCTGTTGAGATGTTGGCATGGGGCTTACCTGCTATTTGTAAAGTCCGCAGTCCTAATGAGATTCCCTTGGAGGGAAACTAATGTGAAAATCTAGTTCTCAAGGTCAGGGGCCTTCATTAATGCTTGATTAAAATCCAAGAGGTTTTTCTGTTTCCTTGGATTTAATTCTCAAGTTCGGTTCTGATTGATGAGGGGTTTTTTGTTCTCTTAAATGGTTAGGTGAAAATGAGGATTTTGGTTTGGCTATTCCAACAAGATTTGAAAGAGAACTCATTGTAGTCTTGAGTTTTCTACACAGAATTTGATACGGACTCTTGACAGTGTGGAGCAGGTAGGAAAGAAAAATCTCTGGAGGATGTGTTGTTTGTTTGGTTGGTTGGTTTATAATTCTTTTTATAGTTTATTTTTGAGACAAAGAGAGACAGAGCATGAGCAAGGGAGGGGCAGAGAGAGAGAGAGGGACACAGAATCTGAAACAGGCTCCAGGCTCTGAGCTGACAGCACAGAGCCTGACATGGGGCTAGAGCTCACAGACTGCAAGATCATGACCTGAGCTGAAGTTGGGCGCTTAACCGACTGAGCCACCCAGGCGCCCCTGGAGGATGTGTAACCTGCAGGCACATGTTTGGTTTAGCCTAAAACTGTGATCCAAACACTTGTTAATTTAAACCATACTCAGTTGCTATTGTTATCGGTTAAAATTAAGTATGGGCAAACGTGTGTAACTGTGCATCCCAGATGGCAAGGAATTCATTCATTTATCTAGCTTTGGTTCTAATCAAGCAACACATGTGTATTGAACATTTGTGTGCAAGACTTTAAGTACAAAGAAAAACCAAAAACAAGCTCACACTGCAATTGCAGTAAGACAAACACGTGGATTATTAAATAGCAATGTGAGAGTACCAACGGTCTTGTTAAGTAAGTGGGCCAGACCAAGTGGGGGGTTGGGCTTTCACAAAAAAATTATTTAAGGCAAGATGGTATGTGGAAGATGAGGCATAGGAGTCCAGCAGAATTTGAGTCAGTGAAGACAGAATAATCAGGCATAGAAACGGCAACACTCAAAATATACCTAAGCTATATTCTATACATTCTATTTGAACCAGAGAAGTTCAAAATCAAGATTGATATATTAGAGCAGCTTTTGATGGGTCTTGTTGTCCAACTGAGGGGCTGTGCCTTTATTCCTCTAAGTGGAAATCAACTGAAGCTACTGAGAGGTAAGAGGTGCCTGGATTTCAGAGCAAAGGGACAATATACACAAAAGACAAGACTGAGGCTCAGCAAAGCGACACTATTAAATAAAAACCATGACCCAAGAGATAGAAAAATCAGTGTCCACATAAAAGTTCATACATGAATATTCATAGTAGCATTATTTCTAATAGCCAAAAAGTAGAAACCCAAGTATTTTTCAACTAATAAATGCATAAACCAACTCTGGTATATCCATACAATGGATTTTATTCACCCATCAAAAGGAATGAAGTACTCATATCTACTACAGCATGGATGAAGCTTGGAAAAAGAGTATTAAGGGGAAAAGTAGCCAGTCACAGGAGAACCCTACATCGTATAATTCCATTTATGGGAAGTTTCCTGATTAGATAATTTCATAGAACAAGAAAACAGATTAGTCATTTCCTAGGGCTGTAGGAGTAGGGAATCAGAAGTAACTGCAACTGGGTATGGAATTATGGAGAGTGGATTGATGAAAAGGTTTGAAATTTAGATTATTGTGATGCTAGTACAAGTATGTGATTATACGGAAAAAAAACAGTGAACTGTAAACTTCAAATGAACAAATTGGATGGTATGTAATTTTATATCTAAAAAAAACTGTAAACACATATTTAAGCATCTCAGATGACTCCAAGTTTTGATATGTGAGGTGACACACAAAGACCAGGGGAATTGTGGAACAGAGACCATAGACCTGGAGTTTGGAAATGCTCAGGGCTAGATTCATGGGTGATACAGGTCCCATGCGAGACCTTCCATGAGAAAGAAAACACAGAAACCAGTAACCACTTTTTCTGCTTCCAGGGAGTTGATGGTTCTCTATTAGTACCTTATTCACATTCTACAGATTCTACTCCAAGTTAGACCATTGACTATCTAGCTGGCCCATACATGGTAGAGATAGTTGAAAAGCATGTGCTTATTTTGTCTTGTTTTGTTTCTGTGGTGCAGTTTTTGAAGAGCCCGAAGATCCAAGCAACAGGTCGTTTTTCTCTGAAATTATCTCTTCAATTTCGGATGTGAAGTTCAGCCACAGTGGGAGGTATATCATGACCAGAGATTATCTGACCGTTAAAGTCTGGGATCTCAACATGGAAAACCGCCCCATTGAAACTTACCAGGTATGGACCACTACCCACCCGTAGTTACATAAGGCACATCTTTTGTGGACCTCCAAGTCAGCTTCTGCCTACAAAGGCTTACAGTGCACAAGAGTAAAAGACAGTACATCGTCATAAATTCAATAAAATGGTACAGCCTGTAATTGCTATAGGATTTAGACAAGGGCACATAAGGAGGAACTTGAATTCAATGTAACGCGTATATCCTGAGCATTTAATGTGGGATGGGTACTGTAGATACAGAGATAAACAAGACAGACATGGTCCTGCTCTCCTTGAGCTGACTGTGTTGGTGGGGAAGCCAGATGATGAACAGGGGATTGAGTAGGCAGTGATGCAAGGGAACACACGCAGGGAGGGTCAGCCTGGTGAGAAGAAACCCTGAGGCTGAGTCTTGAATGACAGAATCTAGCCAGAAAAATCATACTGTTAGAAGGATAGTCTGTTCATAGGTGGTGAGTTCAGAAAGGAGTTCTTTATATCTTCCTTCTGCCCATGTTCCATATTCAAGATTACCAAGAAGAGTCTAGAAATGTAAGCCCTGGCAAAGAACATTAGGTTATTTTGTCTTCAGGCTGAATACAGTAGAAAACCATTAAAAGGTTTTGGAAGAGATGATGACAGTTGGGGCTCTGGAATTGGCAGCAATGTAGATAGAGGGAGAAGCAGGAGGAGAGTCTGTGAGTCTTGCTGATTCAATGTTAAGGGAAGAACAGTCAAGAGGGTGTACAGATTTTTGGCTTAAGCAACAGCTAAATGGTTGGTAGATTTATGGACAAAAGGAACAAAGGAGAAGGCAGGTTTAGAATGGCTTGTTTTAGAAGAGGAAGAACAGATTTTTGAGGTAGAAAGAATTTGAAGAAGCTCATTTCGGGTAGGAGTACAATGGAAGAAAAGATATTTTGAGTTAGATTAAAAGAAGGGTGAGAATTCTAGATAGGGGTTTAACTTACACGTTTTTTCTTGAGACATAACTCACATAGCGTAATATCCATCCTTTTGAACGGTTGTGCTAGGGAGGAGAGGCTATAGGGGACATGGTAGCAAACACAACGGTTAAGAAGTTATTGCAACATTCTGGCAAAGTTTGAGAGTAGCGCAGATGAACATGTGAGCAATGGAAGTGGCAAAATTCTTGTAAAATCAGTAGGCTTTGACTACAAATTGGATGTGTGATGTAAGAGGAAAACACCACCAGGGATCATTCCAAGGTTTTTTGTCCTAAGCAATTAGGAAGATGGTGCTGCCATTTTATGCAGATGAGGAAACCAAGAATTTTGTTTGGGGCATCTTGGGCCAAAAAAATATCCAGAAATTGCAAATAGACAGCTCAGTTTGAATTTGGGTATATCCTAGCTTAGAGAAAAGAAGAGGTCAGGACCATGTCCTGGGAACCTGGTGTTTACAGGTTAAGAAAGGAAAACTGGGATGAATGTTTTGGGAGCCAAAAAGACTATTTCAAGGAGAAGGAATCAGCTGTTGCTGAATCAAATAGGAAAGGATTGAAAATAGGCAAATGGATATAAGTGTAGGTGAGTGGTATCAATGAAGGTCTGACTGAGTGGGTTTCAAGAGAGACTGTAAGTGGAAGATGTGAGTGTAATGAGTACAGGTAACTCTTTCAGGAAATTTAGTCTGAAGGGCAACAGAGAATTGGGGTGGTTTCTGTAATGAGGGATACAGACATAAGGAAAGTATGTCACAGTATACTTTATGCTGATGGGAATAAGCCAATAGAGAAAGAATCATTCAAGCAGCTAAGTGCTTGAAGGAAGTCAGATGGAACAGAGTCCATTGCAGAACTGGTCTTAGATGAGAAGATGGACAATCCATCCATCAAAGGAAAGAGGCTTGTAAATTTTGTAATGGGAAAAATAGATGGGGTTTTTTTTATTGCTTCTGTTTTCTCAAAAGAAGCAAGATTTATCGGCTGAGTGAGAAGTATAAAATACTCATTATGAGTGAGTTGAATATGGAGGTGTCTTAGAGTTGCTCAAGGATCCTCTTGAGTACAATGGAAGGAGAGAGAGTCAAGTTTTCTGAAGGTACATACTAAGGGTATGATTATAATGATGGACTAGTGATCCTCAGGTAGTAAGGAGGGAAATAATGGGTGAAGGAAAGTAGACAGGAAAATGGATTTAAAGAATTGATAGAATCAAGATAGTAAAGGGAGTGAACTAAAAAGATAGGAGGTAGCATAGATTAGTACTTATTAAACAAGTACAGTCATGGCAAGTCTCATGACATGACCAAGGAGGTGAAGGGAAAAAATCCATTAAGAATGATGAGGCCACGTAACTAGGAGACCAGAAGAATGATGGGAGGGGGATCTGGGTCCTAAAATTGGTTCAAGGAATGTTGCAGAGTTCTGAGTCCTGTTGCTGACTGTAACAAGGTAGACAGCAGGGAGATTAGTTGGCAATCTGACTTCAAAAGAGCTGAGGAATCATGGTCTGGAGCAGCAAGGAGCCCACCTACCCCACCTTGACACACATGAGCAAAAGTCCTGCTACTGCCATGGCTACAAGAAAAGCCAACATTTTAGAAGAAATTGAGAGAGAAGATTGAGAACCCCCAGAACTTTGGCCAACTGTGAGTAACACAAGGTGCTATGAGGTTTTGAGCCCAGAAATCAGGACAACATAGGTAATTGAGATGGTTTGTGGTTGCAGTAGCCTGCCCTGTATATTTGGGGTCTTACTCTTCTCCAGATCCAGCCGGACTTCAAGGCCCCTCTTCACAACACTTTTCTTCAGCGCAGGGCTACAGCCAACTGGAATGTCCTCTTCCAGCTGCAGAGACAAACATGTAGTGTTACAAATCCTTAATACCAAACAGAGGGCAATGTCAAGTAGAACCTGAGCGTGGGTGGTATTGACAGAGGTGTGGCCTGCTGGCAAGCCTGGAATAGAGAAAACTGGATTTAGGCTCTTCAGTGGCAGGAGCAATTAGTACTTGCATTTTAGAGAATGGCTTTAAGAACAAAGCTAGTTTTAGAACACAGTGAGCTGTGACATAGAATAATAAGCATTTTAAGAGCATGCTTCTCAAACCAAGTTCAGCTAGTGGTGGATGTGGAAGTGTTCTTTGTCAAAGGCTTTGAAATTGTTCTGAAATGCAATGTTACAAAAGTTTATTTGAACTTTAGATAGCATATTTCGAAGCAATTTAAATTTAAATGCTATACCAAAAATGGTAACATACAGTATAAAAGATGGTAAATAAACTCTGACCAAATATCTAGAACACTGTTGACGAGGACTACAACGGCTGGCCCAAAGGGAAATAATTCCATCATCAGTTACGGATGCCTTCCCTGGGGAGGGAAGTAAGTAGTGTTCCTGCCATGTACTTTCATACTTGCATCCACTGTTCTCAAGTATCTTTCCAGGAATAACAAACTGTAGACTTACCGATCATCAGCTATTTTCAAGTTTTTCTACAGAACAGAGGTTGGCAAGCTGTGGCTGGTGGGCCAAATCTAGCCTCCATTTGTTTCAGTGCAAGAAATTTTACTGAAACACAGCCACACCTGACCATTTATATATGGTCTGTGGTTTCTTTCATGCTTCAGTGGCAGAGTTGAATAGTTGTGGCAGAGGAATTATAACCCATTATAGCTTTAGCAAAGCCTAAAATATCTGTTACCTGACTCTTCACAAGGCCAAGTCTGTCAACCCCTGAAATGTAAGAACCAACCACTAGAGTTGACTCTTGCTCAGCCTCATGAGCAGTTCATTAACTGTACAACACCAGGCTTCCATGAGTTTGTAATTTGGGAACCTCTATGTTGGGAGGTTCAGTTTAGTGTCAAGAAAGCCATACACAATAGGAACATGGACAACAAGTATTTGGAACATCAAGAAAAAAAACATCAAATTGGGTGAGTCTGAAGTTTTCTCTTGCTCTGTGTTTTAGATATTTCTAATGAACCTACCTTAACCTTGTTCTCTCCTCTGGTGGAGATTGGTCCACCTTGTTTGCCTAAGGTTTTGTTTCTTGTTTTAGCAACAGAACATAAAGATAACGTACCTTCACACCCAATGTTCTTCTTCTTTAGATGACTTCAAGCCAAGGCAGCAGGAGCAGCTCAAAATTTAGCTGTTGAGGAGGAGAAAATACTAGTTCAGACCAGATTTTCCTTTGGACTCATGACTTCTGTCTTTCAAGAACTATTTATAGAGTTATTGGCAATGTGGTTTCTACTAATGGATTCACACTTCCAAACACACATGTTTTGGTACTTATTATTGACTTATGTTTCTATAAGAAAAAAATGCCCAAAGTGAAATTCAGAGGTCAAGAAAAGCTTACAAAGAAGAGCATAGGCTGAACTAAATTTTTTTTTTTGAGTAATTGCAGTGAAATAAAATAGTAATCTATCCCTTTCTTAGAGATTTACAATTCCTGACCATTGTAGGATTCTGAGTTCTGTATCATAGAAACTGCTTAACTCTGTGTTTTCAAAACCATTTTCTCCATTCTCAGAACACTCACATCCGTGCCTTGTCTACAAAGTGCTCCATAGCATATCAGAGCTATGAGGAACCTGGAGATAAGGATGAAAATAATAAGCTATTTGGCTCATCTTTTTTGCCAAAAAAAAAAAAAAATTGGGAAAACTAAAGTACAGGCATGTCTCATTCTATCCCACTTCCCAGATACTGCCTTTAAAAAAAAAAAAACCGAAAACAAAACTTGAAGGTTTGCTGCAACCCCACATCGAACAAGTCAACCAGTGCCATTTTTTCCAACACATTGGCTCATTTCACATCTCTGTGTCATGTTTACCGTCTCTAAGCTTTATGACATGTTATGATGATTTGTGATGAGTTATCTTTGGCTTTACTATTGTAATTGTTTTGGGGTGCCATGAACCATGCCCATATAAATTGGTGAGCTTAATCAGTATATGCTGTGTGTGTGTTTGCCTGCTCCACCAAACAGTCTTTCCCCCATCTCTCTCCTCCTTTACTGGCCTCCAGAGTCTCTGGACACAACAATATTGAAATTAGGCCAAGCAATAACCCTAATGCTTCAAAGTGTTCATATGAAAGGCAGAGTCACACATCTCTCACTTTCAATCATAAACTAGAAATGATTAAGCAGAGCAAGGGAGCCATGTAAAAAGCAAGGTAGGCTGAAAGCTAGGCCTCTTAGGCCAAACAGTTCACCAAGTTGTGAATGTAAAGGAAAAGTCCTTGAAAGGAATTAAAAGTGCTACTCCACTGAACACACGAGTGGTCCAGAGAGAAAAGTCAAATGAGCCGCAACATCCCCTTAAACCAAAGTGTAATCCACAGCAAGGTTCTAACTCTCTTGAATGCTGTCAAGGGTGAGAGAGAGGAGGAACCTGCAGAAGAAAAGATGAAAGCTAGAAGAGGTTGGTTCCTGAGGTTTAAGGAAGGAAGTCAGCTGCAGAACACGAAAGCTAAGATAATTCATGAAGGTGGCTACCCCAAGCAACAGATTGTCAATGTAGAAGAACGGCCTTCTTCAGTGGAAAAAAAAAAGAAAAAAAAGGTACTGTCAAGGAGTTTTATAGCTAGAGAGGAGAAATCAATGCCTGGCGTCAAAGGGTCAAAGGACAGGCTGACTTTCTTGTTAACAGCAAATGCAGCTGGTGACTAAGTTGAAGCCAGAGCTCATTTACCACTCTGAAAATCCTAGGGCCCTTAAGAAATATGCTATATACACTCACCTGTGCTCCACAAATGGGACAACAAAGCCTGGGTGACAGCATGTCTGTTTACAACATGGTTTACTGAGTATTTTAAGCCCACTGTTGAGACCTGCTGTTCAGAAGCAGAGATTCCTTTCAAAGTATTATTGCTCATTGACAATGCACCTAGTCCCCCAAGAGCTCTAATAGAGACATACAATGAGATTAATTAATGTTGCTTTCATATGTAGTAACACAAATTTAGAATATCACACACAGTTGATAAAGCAGCAGCAGGGTTTGAAAGGGTTGACTCCAGTTTTGACTTTTGAGTCTTATTCTTGAAGAAAGACACTTTATGAGGCTATAGCTGCCCTAGATAGCGATTCCTCTGGGATAGGTGTAAGCAAAGAAAATGCACAGCCTTCTGGAAAGGATACAACATTGTCAATTCCATTTAGAACATTTGTGACTCCTACAAAGAAGCCAAAACATCAACATTCACAGGAGTTGAGAAAAAGTTTATTCCAGCCCTTAGGGAGGACTTTGAGGGGTTCCAGACTTCAGTGGAGGAAATCATTGCAGATGTGATGGAAATAGCAAGTGGAGCCTGAAGGTGTGACTAAATTGCCATAATCTCATGATAAAACTTGAAAGGATGAGGGGTTGCTTCTTATGGAGAAGCAAAAAAAGTGGTTTCTTGAGATGCGATCTACTCCCAGTGAAGATGCTGGGAAGATTGTGGAAATGACAACAAAGGATTTTACTTATCACATAAACTTAGTTGATAAAACACCACCAGAGTTTGAAGCACTGACTCCGATTTTTACAGAAGCTCTGCTGTGAGTCAAATGCTGTCAAATAGCATCACATGCCTCAGAGAAATCACTTGTGAAAGAAACAGTCCATCGATGTGGCAAACTTTACTATCTTATTTTAAGAAACAGCCACAGCCACACCAGCCCTCGTCCCACCACCACGGTGATCAGTTAGCAGCCATGAACACTGAGGCAGGACCTACTACTACCAGAAAGAGGACAACTTGCTGGAAATCTCAGACGATTAGCATTTTTTTTAGTAATTATTTGTTACTTAAGGTATAGACATTGTGTTTTAGATAATGCGATGTATTGCACGCTTAATAGACTAAAGTACAGTGTACACATAACTTATACATGCCCTGGAACACCAGAAAGTTTATTTAACACACTTTGCTATGATAGTCACCTTATTACAGTGGTCTGGAACCTACAATATCTCTGAGTTGTGTCTACACAGCAACAACAAATTTGGCTTCCATTAACCACTGGATTAATTCCCAGCTTGGCATACTTCCCTTCAGAAGCCCCAGCCTTCTATTTCCTCTAGGACAAAGAACCTAGAAACAAGTCAATGAAAAGTCCAGAAAAGGCATGAAAGACCTCGGGTAGACAAAACTGTGACCCAGAGGCAAATCTTGTCCCCCACCTGTTTTGGTAAATAAAGTTCTATTGGAACACACCCGCACTCATTTGTTTATGTATCACCTGAGGCTACTTTTGCATTACAAGGACTGAGCTGAGTGTTTGCCACTAAGGTCATATGGCCCACAAAGCATAAATATTTACCCTCTGGCCCTTTATAGAAAAGGTTTGCCAAACCCTGGTCAGGACCAGCAGTCAGTCCTAGTTTTACCCTTAGGCTCTCTTCTGCTTCTTTGCTCAATGACTCATTTAACAATCACGAGAGATCTTCCACCCTACAAACAGAAACAGCCTTCTACATCAGACGTGTACCACCTCCGGGATGCCCAAACCAAGGCAGGAGAGGAAGGGAACAACAGTGAGTTGACATACAGCAGAGTTATCAAGTGCTGCACACGGATTCTCTGGTCACCAAAGCAGTTAAGTAGGTACCCTGACAAGGCCCAGGACTGACTGCAAATGGCCATTTGCAGAGTTATAAATACTTGCACTGACCAAATGACTCATAGAGCTTTCCGATACCCAGAACACCTCATGGAACATGGGATGAATGACCCAACCATGCTGGATGGTCTCATGTAAAATTCACATTCAACAACTTCATGGGGCCCCAGTGCCTTCAGGCAACTCAGCATTGACTCCTAAGCCTCCCCTGCCCTTCCTCACTCTCAAGTAGTAACCTGGATTCTTAAAATGGAAACAGAGGACAAATGCTACATACTTCAGGGCTGCAACCTTTACATCAGAGCTTCCTCGACAGCTCCACCTGCATGGGCATCTCCAAATGGTCATACCCAAAAACGCACATAGCAACTCCGTCCTTCCACTTGCTCAAGAGAAAGGGCAAAGAGCCATCTCGATTCCCATTCTTCCCTCCACACTTCATAGGTGCACCATCCCCAAGTCCTATCCGCTCTCCCTGCAAACAGGCCAGGGAAGCTGACCACCTCCCACCGCTGCTCTCACCAAATCCAAACCATCATCTGTCACCAGGTTATCACCAGCCTCCCTGCCTTTGCTGTCTTACATTATCACAATACAGACAGCTCAGCAATCCTTTCTGCGAGGTCCCCTCACCTTCCTCAGAATAAAAGGCCCATGTGAATGCACACCTGCCCCTATGCTGGGATGAAAACACATCAAGAGTATCCTGTTCACTGCCTAGCCCAAGCTCATAGCAGGCAAGCAATAAACATCTGTTGAGTTAAAGACCAAGTGAATGGGGTCGTCTAATGCCTACTAGTAAATCAGTTTAGAAAATGGGATTCTACCACCTCCTGGGCCCTTCTTTAGGCTACTGGCTCCCTAGGTAGCCACACTCACCACGTAAGCAGCTCACCAACCCATCCTGATATCCCACTGCTCAAGAAGGTGAATCTGGAATCAGACCTGGGCCATCTGATTCAAGGGCCATCTAATTCATCTGGGAGAATTAACAGCTCCCGTCAGAAGAGGAGGTCTTCACAGAAATAATCATTTTTAAAAATAACTGACCCTCTTGATTTATTTCCCCAACAGGTGCATGACTACCTCCGCAGCAAGTTGTGCTCCCTCTACGAAAATGACTGCATTTTTGATAAATTTGAGTGTGTGTGGAATGGGTCAGACAGGTAAGAGAGGCTCTGCAGCTAGGGAACCTTCCAAAGGTGGGTCCTGTACTGGCCGAGGCCCCGGACAGTCAATCCTAAAGAGGTCACCATCAAAGGGTGATGAGAATCCAGCCCCTGGCCCTGGCAGGAGTCCACCGTGTGGGTCACTGGATTTCCCTTGAGCTCAGACTGGGCAGGAAGGGCAGGATGTGTTGAGACCCTCCAATCCTTTTTCAAGACTGGCACAGGTGACCGTTTAACATCAATGAGAAAATCCTCTGTTATACATATCAGACACCCCCAGAATTACGTCAACATGGCTCAGATGAAGAACGCTAATAATCTGCCCGCAAATTCCAGTATAAATAGCTCAGATTTTTGCAAAGTGCACTTTCTAGGTTGAAAATCATTCCTGGCCACTTCTAGCGTAGACCTGGCCAAAGGCCCTAGTCATTCATTAGCCAAATTCTTGTTGGCCTCATTCATCATATCCCCTCAAAGTGATTTATTATTGTTTTAAGGCCTTTTATTTCAACAATACATCATATTACCTTCTAATGGTTCATTTTTAGTTTGACAAATACAGATGATTCCCTGACTTTCAGAATGAAGTACAGGCTACCAGAAGCTGATTTCGTTTGTTGAGGAATGCAGCACCTGCAATAGGGCTTGGAAGCCCTCCATTCGATCATGGCAAGGCACTCAGAGGTTGGAGCTTTTTGTAAAACACCAGCTTTTCTGACCATTACTCGGCTTGCTTTGCCAGTGAACCAAAATGTGCCTTCCATTTAGCAGGCCTGGAAAGAGTCACCATGTGGCAGAGGACCCAAGTCACGGCACCCAGTTTGTCTAAGGGCTGAGGGAAGAGACCACAGATGTGATGTAGGAACCAAAGCTCCCCAGGGGGAAGCATTTTACATTCTTCTTTGTATATTTATATCAATGCATTGATTCATATATTGTTAAGAGATTTTTCCTATTTGTTACTGTTTCAATAACCTCTGTTAATGTAGACTCAAAAAGTACCTATTTGTCATCCTCTCACACATCATGTTCTAGAATTCTGACCACAGTCTGACAAAGTTGGTTTCATCATCCCCATTTTATAGTTGCAGAAACTGAGGCTCAGCAAGGTAAAGTAACCTTCCCAAGCTCAGGAGCCAGTATGTAGTAGAGACAAGAGTAAGAAACTTTCAGTTTGAATCCTAAGTCTACGTTCTTTTTCATAACGTCACAGTTTCTTTCCATAACCAAGACAATTCTTGGTTCAGGTAAGATTGAGAGTTTTAAAAACACAAACAAAAATCAACAGACAGACAAGAAGGACGCTCTCTGTTGGAAAGGAGAGCAGCAAGTCGTGGTGGGGGAAGAAAATGGCAGTTCATGGGAAGCAGTGAAGCCAAGTGGCTGCGTGCTAGGCCTTGGGGGTCAGGCACATGTGGGTTGGAGGCCTGAGTGTGACACTTCATCACAGTGTGACACTGTGCTAGTCACTTGTGATCATGGGTAAGTCCCCCATCAGGGATAACATAAGGCAAAATGAGATTTTAGTGATCAAGTACTCTGCACCCTTCCTGATAAGGTAACAACAGTTTATTCTCCTACAGAGACCAACACATTTCATAACATCCATTCCCTGGGCCAGAGTAACCAGATCTCGCCCTTGATCGATTTGCCTGGCACAGGTGACCCAGTGCTTAAAAACCTTTTCCCCCTGGCCATGGCCCCATGCTCTCAGCTTCCCCCTCACATGACTATGCACTGACACCATGTGAGCACAGCTGAGGTATATTCTCTCGCACTGTAGCTAAACCAGCAGGGCTGCACCCTGAGACAGGGCCACGCCAGCCTGTCCAGTGCAGCCCCTGTGGGATGTTCCTGAGGCAGCATTATCCCCCTCTCACCCTGCCACTGTGTACAAAGCGTCACCAGTAAAGACTGAATCCCTTGCTTTTGTAAAGCTTTCGCAGTCACTGCTCTCAGTAAATCATCAATACGCCTGAGGATGGAGAAGTCTTATGAAAATATGGAAGCCATCTGTCAATCCACTAGCAGGGCTTCTTTCCCATCCCAAGTTCTTTTAAGATTTGAATTTGTTTGCTGTCTTCCTGAGGGAGAGACCATGATGACATCCATTTTTTTTTCTTTGTAACTTTTCTGCAAGGCTGAATCAAGAGCTGGCTCTCAGCATGGGGAGGACGCGCCAGGGTCAGTGCACTCTACACTCGGGGTGTCTCCCCCCATGCTGACTGTTTGGGGAAAGACGTGGAGGTTGGGCAGCGTGGACTCCCCACTACTGCGACCGTGCTTTAAATGTGCACAACCACTGTTTCCACGTGGTCCTCCTGTCCTGACCTCTCTCCAGCCTCACAACCCCAAGGCAGGTCGGGCTGGGATCATTAAAACCACTGGACTCATTTACGGACCCAGATAAGGGATCTGTCCAACAGAATTAATAAGGAGGATTATCACAGCCCTTCATTTCCAAACCAGCCAAAGAGTTTGTTGCTTTCAGTGATTCAAAACCTAGACCACAGTCACACCATCGAGCCTGTTTGGGTTTTCGTCTTTTTTGTTTTCAATACAACTTAGGGTGTCATAAGCTGGCCACGATGTGATGTCATTAGCTCCAAAAAGACACAACGGGGATAGATTACTGCCTCTCTCCAGAGCACTCAGTCACTCCCTATTTCCTCTCTCCATTGCAGCGTCATCATGACAGGCTCCTACAACAACTTCTTCAGGATGTTTGACAGAAACACCAAGCGTGATGTCACCCTTGAGGCCTCGAGGGAAAACAGCAAACCCCGGGCTATTCTAAAACCGCGAAAAGTGTGCGTGGGGGGCAAGCGGAGAAAAGACGAGATCAGTGTCGACAGTCTGGACTTTAGCAAAAAGATCTTGCATACAGCTTGGCATCCTTCAGAAAATATTATAGCAGTGGCGGCTACAAATAACCTATATATATTCCAGGACAAGGTTAACTAGGAAGACAAGTTATTACTTAATAATCTCACATACTGAATACTAGTCAAACATGTTTTTAAATGTTTCTTTGGGTCTTCATTTGATGCATTGACATTAATTTCCCTATGCAGAAAACGATTGGAATAGCATTAAAAGGAGTCCAACTTTCCCAGATCCCCAGTTCTAAGAGACTTTTGTCAAACCCAATAGGTTCTGAGACACTTGTGTTTAGAATTGAGAGCTGCCAGCTAACACTAATTCTCCATAGTTGACTTGAATTTCTGATGCTTTTATTGCCCGGTTTTCTCTGGTGGGTCCAGTGTTTTGTTTCTAGGTGTCTGCTGAGATAAAATGAGGTTGTCTGTAGTATTTAAAGAGAAAAGAGATAAGTTTTTTTTTTAAGTAAGCAATTCCATTTGATTGAAAAAAATCAACAAAAAAATAAACACCGTTTACTCTTAGAGAAATTCTCCTTCTTTGTGTGTGAGAAATCCCAAACAGTCAGCATCTCCTGCCCCCACAACACTTTTTATTAACTCTCATTGAACCCGGAGATTTATTTTACGAGGCCGCGAAGAGGACGCAGAATGAGAAGGGAGGGGACACGTCGCTACTGCTCTACTCTTTTTCTTTGTAAGCGCCATAGAAACAGCCTGAGAATTTGGCTAGGAAACCCCATGAATGCTTCAAGGGACATAAAGAGAACACTTTCTACACAGTGCTTCTCAGAGTTAGCTTGGCGAGGCCTTGTGGGGCCAGATTCCATCTGCTGCCTTGTTATTCCTGCTTTTTGTAATTTTAAATGCCTCCGTATAATCCTCTACTTACACGTTCTTTGGCTTTTTCTCTTCAACCTTTTCCAGTTTACTTATTCCATTGACTTCTAAAGGCCGCGGTCTAGTTGTTGATGACCTGGCGCTCTAAATGATGGGACGGCACCGCCCCTGGCTCCCGCTGAAAGCCTGCTCTGCTCCTCTTGGGTGTGTCCCCTACGCAGCCCCCTCTCCTCTTCCTGGGTTTGGTAACCACAAGTCACAATCCATCAATCTCTACTGCAGCTAGAACAAAAATGGCCAAGAAAAAATCCTAATTTGTGAAGTCTAATCAATCAAGTGTTTCTAATCCACTTCAAGCTCACTGTTTGCAAAAATACACCGAAGGGCTCTCCTCCTACAAAAATGGAATATGGGGGATTCAAGACTCTGCCACAGTATAGTGAAATCTGCTTGAACCTGTGGCATCTGGTTCATCCTTCCCCCTCCACGTTTAGAATTTGGACTTTGAAGTTCCAGAATGTTCTGTGAGGCACAACTCTGGGAAGAAGACTAAATCAATTCACATGATTTATAAATCTGAAGGAGGATGTGGGAGGACCCAGAAAGCTGGGTCTCAGCTAAGTGTCTCCATACCTGTCCTGGTGACTCATTCCCCTTCTTACTCACGAACCTTCCATCTTGTGAATAAGAAATGGCTTCAAATGAGCACTTTTATTTTAAAGAGAAATTCTCTTTCAATTCATGTATTTATTAGAAGTCCCAACTTCCAATGTACTTTGCTTGGGAGGAGGGAAAAAATAGGAACGTTCTTTCCATTCTAAGCTACTATCCATTTAATAACATCTTTTGGCAAGGCAATAGCTATCCAGAACTCAAGGGAACACCACTTTATTAGATGCATCCCAATTTCAGAAGCACTAAAATATGAGAACTACTTCTCAAAATTGAAGGAGCATGCGGATAAAAGACGTGACTTGTTTTCTCAGTGTTTCTCGTCTTCCCTCAATAGAAGCCTCTCTTCAGGCATTGCCCAAAAAGTGGCCCAGGTGGAAACTTTCTGGGCAGGATTCCTGGCCCGACTGGGACAATGTTCTTGGAGGAAACTTCAGAGAGGATGGGAAACTTCTCCAGCTTAGAGAGAATTGTCTGTCATACCAGGATAGATAGAAGGACCAGTGAGCTGTTGTCCAAAGTTTACTATCAACTTCCTTACGACCTTTTCTCTGCTCCTCTGAGACTCCACTCCTCTCTCTGTACCAGGTGGGGCTTAGGAGAGATCACTATTGTTCAAACTTAGGCATCAACTCAGCTCTGTGCCATTGTTCATTTAAGGCACCTTTTTTAAAAGCAACACTTAGCTGCCTCCAAAGAAATAGTAATCATGAAATGTCTGTTTTAATATTTTTGGAACACTAAAATAGTCACATATCAAGGAATAGCATGTACCCAAGTACCACCTATCATCATCTTGTGAAGAACACGTTTATCCAACCTTAGGACGTGGAGTAACTGCTATCAGAGTACATTTAGAGGCATCACAGACTCCCGATGAACAATGCTTCCTCACTACAGTCAAGAGTGCTTCCCACAACACATACATCAACAGTTTTGGTCATGGTTTTCAGGGACTCACAGGCCCCCCTGCAGGCCAACTGTGGATCCTCAAAAAATCCCCCATGCTTAGTCCTACACCCTCGGCACAGAGATGTACACTCAGATCCAAAGAGTGGGAGGAATTTGCCAGAGATCTCAGAGTTAAGAGCAGTGAGCAGCCACTTGAACAAAGAATGCATCGGGGCGGGGGGTGAGGGGGGAATCAAGACTCCTGGACTGGAACAGGAGAGGAAGGTGCTAGAGACTGGACCTCAGGCAGCCATCACCACCACCGTGTATCAGCACTGACTTGCTCTGTGCCAGGTACCGAACTAGGTATTTTACAGTCGCAACTTCCTTCTGCCCCCGTGCTGGGGAGGTTCATCTTGAACTCAGTCCCTGTTCCAACTGACACTAAAGGCTACCTGAAAGCTCACTTACCCCACTGTCAACAGTGTGTTGGATTCTCAGAGCCCTGCCCTGCCTCATAGTGCAAAGGCTGCTGCTTGGTATGAGCCATCACCTTGCACTAGAGGATGGCAGTCAACCGGGGGAGAGGGAGCCACAGCTTCCCAAGCCTTTAATGAAATGATCCAAATGAAACAAGAGTTCCTGACATTTAAAAAAGGTGGACTTGGGCATACATCCATGCTTTCTTTTCTGGAAGTGGCAGAGGGTTTTGAAGCAACAGAGAAGACAGACATAAATGAGCATCAAGTAGTGGGGTACACAGAGGTGTGTGGGCAATAAGAATCCATTTGTCTCTTAAATCCTGAAAGTCTCGCTCCTGTCTTCACTCTGTATTGGGTGGCTGGTGGGGGTGGGGAGAGAGTGGGTAAAGCATCTTTAAACCTCTCACTGATCTCATAATTAACCATAACAACACCTGTTACACAACCAGCATATGAAAGGCAGTCAGGTGGAACAAGGATGAAGCTAAAATTCTTTTGGCTCAGTACCCAGTGAAGTAAGTCAGCCATCTCCAATGTATTTCTTTTCAACACTTTAGGATGCATTATCCTAAAAGGTGACCCTAAATTGCTCAATAGCTGACCAAGGAAGAGACCACAATTTCCCTTCCTTCAAATTAGAAAAGCAACTAGCTAAGGCTCCCCTCCTACCCACTCTCCCACCACTGTGGATGCATGCTTGTTTATTCCCTCTGCTGACTGTCTGCAAAGCTCAAGAGTGCCCTGGTAAACCTAATAGCAAAACTTTGGGGAAGACACTATAGTCCACAGCCTGAATGAGGGGACTTTTCCTAATCTGTCTCCATTATGGACATGTGTAGATGAGGCAGGGGTGGGGGGAGGGGGGGTAGTGGGGTTTTTATTATTTATTATAAGAGAAAGTGAGAGTGTGAGTGGGGGAGGAGCAGAGAGAGAGACAGACAATCCCAACCAGGCTCTGCAATCTCAGCACAGAGCCCGACACAGGGCTCAAACTCACAAACTGTGAGATTATGACCTCACTTAACTGACTGAGCCACCTAAACACCCCAAGGCATTTGCATTTTAAAGAGTACCCCCAAAGATACTGCAATGCACCAAATGAACCCTAGGTAACATTCAGAATGCCCCCTGAGTCACTGGGTATCTGTCAGAGCTTAACCCACCGCTTCCTCCCATATTTCTAATCAAACCTCAGGAACTGCTTTCCCTTGGAATGACTTGCCTGGTCACAGAAAGACTGTGGAAATGGGAAATAGGAAATGTGGATCCTGCCCCTGGATCCACTGCAAAGTAATTAAGGATCTCACCTGTGAAACAGTCAGAAACCAATCTGTCCTAGTTCATGGAATTACTGTGAGAAGCACAAGGAATATATTTACTTCTAACTGCTTTGTTAACTTTAAAGCACCATAAAAATCACAATTTCAACAATACTCACTATAAAAACATACTAGTAATTTCTCATTATCTTCCTTCTTTAACCTCATGAGATTGATGCCAGTATTATGTTCATTTTGGAAATGAAGGAAGAGACTTAAGTTGTCAACCTAGCCAAGGGCATATAGCCAGTAAGAGACAGAACCAGGACTCCAACTCAAGGTACCAGATCTAAAGCCAGAATTCTTGAAATACTGTTTCTAATACATGATAGTAGCTAACGTTTACTGAACGTTTCTTATTATGGGCCAGGTCATGTTTAAAACTTTCACATCTATTAATTCATTTATACCTGAAAGTCGAGATGCCGCTATTATTATTGTTTCCATTTTACAAATAGGGAAATGGGGGGAGACTGTGCAACTTCAGTAAGTTTACACAGTGAATAAGTGACCAGACATTTTGGTCAGCGTTCTTATCCTCCATCTCATCTCACATTATACATATATAGTTGGAAGTTACTGTTGCGAGTCCCAACATTGACCCATAAGATCATCAGTATTAATCAGGAAGTCTGGAGGGGCTGGAGTCATGGAGATATAGAAGCCACTCGTCCCCACCCTCCAGGAGATCACAGCCATATTGGAGCACCATGTACATTGTTAACCTATTTACAATACAATGAAGTATGTATAAAGTATGGAAATAATTCAAAGGGGGAAATAATTAGTGAGAATGGGGACAAAAACAATTTTTCAGAATACATGCCCTCTAAGTAGAATGTTGAAGTGATTCAGTCAACACCCAAAGCATAATATGGCATTTCCATTAGAGGGAACAATGTATGTGAACAAGAATGGATATGGCATGGGAACAAGAGGCTGAGGTTTCCCTCATTCTGTCAGAAACACATTTTCAGTTTGCCAGAACTAGCCTTGCCCTTCTTTCTTTCACCCGTTCATTAACAAGTATTTGTTTTCTAATTGAGGTGGGGGGGTGCAAAGAGCACAAGCAGAAGAGAGGGACAGAAGGAGGGGGGAATAAAGAGAAAATAAAAGAGAAAGAGAGAGAATCCCAAGAAGTCCCCACATTCAGCATGGAGCCCAATGCGGGGCTCAATCCCACAACCCTGGGATCATGACCTGAGTGGAAATCAAGAGTCAGACACTCAACCAACTTGAGCCACCCGGGCACCCCAGTAACAAATTATTTATTAAGCCCTCATATCCAAGTACTGTTTAAATGCAAAATGGATGGCAAGAATAAAAGGATACTACTATTAGTGGGTACTTATTCTATAACAAGCACAGTATAGGCACTTTTTAAAATCATTATCATCACCTGTGGCTCAACATGTATTTCCCTTTTCGCATTCCCATGGTGAGGAACGCATAGCTACTTTGTCTTTTTCTTTTTCCACTAGTGAGGATACAAGCAGACCATCTCTCTGCAAACAAATACTGCCTGACAGCTGACAAGGAATACAAATTTGGTCTGTCACTAAAGCAGAGAGTGAAGTCAAGTGACTCACAGGGGTCTCCAACCCCTAACCCTGACCTTATTATTACTGTTTAACTGTCCTCCAATTTAGATCTTCCACGCACCCCTGGTTAAACTGCTGGTGGCCAAACAAGGCCATCTGCCACCTCTGCTGAGTCCTGCCCGAGACGCTGTCAAAACAATGATCACGGCCAGGCCAGAAACAGGGGCACAATAACTGCCACATTCCAGATCCACTCCCTGTCCCTAATTCCCTGAAAAGTCAGGGTTGGTCCTTTTCATGGACAGCTCCCTTCCTCCCAACTCGTAACTCTTTGCTGCGGCCCCATTCAGGCTGCTGCATTTGGTTTGAATCAGAGAGGGGACAGCACTTCCCCCAAACTGGACCTTGTACAGAAACCAGAGACCACAGTGAAGTGAGACCAACAAGTACTGGGGTTCCTGCTCTGACTGGCTAGTGATACACCCCCTGGTGTAGGAGGGATGGGAGGAGGCTGCTTCACTGGTAGAAGGAAAAGCACTGTTAAAACATTCTAAACAGCTGCTCAGTTTGAGTCATGTTCATGCATTCATTTATTCACTCAATAAACACTGAATGACTGATCATGTACTATCTGCTAAGGCCATCTCCAAGATGGTCTGGGGAAGCGGTAGTAACAATCCCTGTCCTCAGAGGGCTTACCGTGTTGTGCGGGATACAAACTCACAAGCAGTGGTAACAGGTACACTGTCATGGTTAAGAGCCCAGGGTGCCTGCCTGGATTGCAACTGAGTTCCCACCACTTGATAAGCTGAATGACCCTTGGTCCATTACTTAACCCCTCTAGGTTTCAATTTCCTTATTGGACAATTTCCTCATTGGAAATAAGGACAAAATGGCACCTATCTCATAAAATTGCTATGAAGACTGAATGATTTAAAATATTTTAGAATGGTTCCTGACCAACAATAAGTACTCCATGCATATTTCTTGCTATTGTTCTTTTAGGACTATAAAACAGCTCTCCTGGGCATCTCCAGGTCCTAGGAGAATGCAAAGTAACAGCAGTTCACCCAGATTGGAAGCTACCAAGAGAAGGTGATTCATAAAGCAAACCTTGAAAGATAAATAGGGGATAAATTATCCAGGGGAAGAGAAAGCAAAAGAATGTTCCAGGTATCAAGACAGTATATATAATGATGAAAAAAAAACCCCAAAAAACAGAGCACATGGTACATCTGAGGAACTTACAGTATTCTGGTATGATGGACTAGGAAAAAACAGGAAGGTGGACCAAGTGGAGGAATAGTTGTGCAGTATATAAGAACTAATAATGATCATTAGTGAGTTAACACATCAGAGATTCTCTAATGGGTATGCTATAAATGACTCCATTGAGGAATTATATAGTTTCCAAAGCTTAGCAAATATTCATTCCAGGAACAGGGGATATATTGAAAAATTCAGCTCAAGTGTCAACTTCTTAGAGATTCCTTTCTTGATCACTCTAAGTTTCTCGAGGGCCAAGGCATTATTTAGTCCACTTATGTATCCCCAGAGTATAAAGAAGTCTCTGGTTCATAGTAGGTGTTCAATAAATATTTGTTGAATGAAGAAATAAATGAGTGAAGAAGACAGACATGGCCTCTGTCCCCAGGAAGCTTACCAGATGAGCCGTTTGCCACTGGGAGTCTGAGTAAAAGGGGACCTTGGGATATGGCATCCAAGGACTGCTCAGAGGAGTCAAGAAATATAAAAAACAATTCTCCTAATCCTCCTATACGTGCAAACATATGATAAAAAAAAAAAAAAAAAAAAAATGAGAGCCAGGGAGCCAAGATGCTTTAAGAGTAAGTCACCAAGCTTAGATTGCAATGTTAGTTAATAGAACACATATGTCCCTGTCTGATGCATTACCTCCCAGCAATAGCTAGCCTTCTGGGACCCTGCAGAGCATGCAGAAAGGTTGACAGCTTACAATCAATACTATGTTCACTGATGCAGGGAGCAACATTATCACATCCAAGATATTACCCCCACATCCCAGCTCCAGCAGTAAATATTCCCTGTAACAAGGCAAAAGGAAGTGACAAGAGCTATTATTTTCAACCCTTCCACTTTGAAGCAAGAGGTGAGGCAAACCTTCCCCTGGATGTTCTTTGGAAAGGCGAGCAGTTCCCCAAAGAAATCACTGAGAGCTGAATCCATGCCTAATACAGCAAGACAAGGATGCACGAAGATTGGCATTTTCATTTGCCTTGGTGCCCACAATCTAGAAGGGGAGACTCTGTGGGCAGCCTAGAGGCACAACAACAAATTAGAGGTGGGTAGATGGTCGGGTTCGTGGGGAATGTGTGAGCTGTGAATGCTGGGATTTATTCTCCATGCCCAAGTCACACTAATAAAAAAAAAAAAAATTGACTCCCCCCACTTCAACTTTTTTATTTCAGCTTCTTTGTGGCATAATTGAAAGTCATATTTCATCTAGGCTAGTGGTTTCCAACTGTAAGTGGAGGTGGCTTACGAACAGTCAGCCTGAATTTATCAAAGACAGCAGCAAATAAATGCATATTAAACAGCACCTATCTCTTCGCAGGAGAGAAAGTGGGGTGGGTCATGTTACATGGCAGCCACAAAGCAGTACTGGTCAATACCCTGCAGCATGGTTCTTTAGCCCATGATGGAACTCTTAACAGGAAGAACACCAGGGCTAGGACACCAGAGTTGTTTTCTTTATTCCGTGGGACATTTATTCAGTGGCAGCCTCTATTTTTCAGCCTTTCATTTCCTGACAAGATGAGCGATATTGCTTATTTTTCATATTCTTTTTGAAAAGGCGGAAAGGTTAATTAGTTATATCTGACATGCTTGTTGATGAAGGAATCAGTGGACTCTCACAGATGGGTATATTCTTTGAGGATGTGACAAATGTCATAGAAAGCCAAAGTGTCCATCATGGAAAATAAAGCTCAGTTCCAAAGCTAATGTCTTCCAAAGTACAAAAAGAATGTGCCACTTCATGAATGGAACATGGCTCAAAGCAGCTCTTCACTTTGACCAGCACAGGCACAGTTAACTTATTCCCATCAGTCTCCGGTGATGTCCCCAGAGGGCCATAGGGTTGAATCCTACAAGAATGGCAATTACAGCTTTTCCCTCTTCTCCCACATTAAACAAATGATGGATTCTTTTTAACCTATCACACACATGCATGCACACATGCACACACATGCATAGCCTCAACGCCCCCCTAACAGATCCTTCTCTCTCAGGGAATTATCTCTGAATTCATGATTCTGCCTGTGAGAATGGTGAGTGCTTCCCAGCTGCTTAGGCACACAACCTGGAAATAAAGGTTGTAAATTTTTTTTTACAGTATTTTATATCTGAACTGGGGATTCATTTACCCATTAAAACTCTGCTGCCTTGGTTGATAATAAAATTATATGGCTCCACGTAAAAGTGTAATGACTTCCTTTCTCACCTGCTTGTTATACTGCTTAGTCACAACAACATTTTGGATGGAATAACTATCCTAGCGATGGGCAACAATTGACTTTTATAGTTTGTGATGACACTTCAATTTACTCAGGCTCTTTCATGACCAGGGAAGTCTTGTTATCTGCCCACATTTGCACAACAAGTTACTCCAAGATGAAGACTGAAACAAGGTCATATGAATCTCCAAGATCAGACTTACTTCATTGTGGTTTTTCCATCCCATGTGCCTAAAACTCATGTGTCTACTCACACTTAGGTGGAAAGTCTGAACAACAACTTTTAATTCGTACTCCAAGAGCTTTCAACATTTCTGTCTGTGATACCAAACACAGTTCTGCAGGTGCCGGGAGAAGTGCCCCATGCCGAGTCTCACTAGTGTCACACTGGCACAGATTCACACAGGTAGGCCATTACATTTATTCACTACATTATCTACCCACAAAATTAAATGCTGTATTATTTACCTTCCTATAAGTATTTGGCCAAACCATCGTTCATGTTTGATTTTGTCTCACTAGTTAAGCTACACAGATAAACAAGATATGATCCCTAACCTCAAGGAGTATAGTCTAATAAAAAATGTAATTTCAATAGGTAATCTCAATAGAGCATGGTTAATGTAATGGCAGAGATATATGTAGTTTATTATAGGTGTAAAGAGCTAAAGCATCTCATCTCCTGGAATGGATGAAATGAAGTTCAATCCTAAAGGAGGACAGGGGTAGTCAGATAAGCATAAACATGAGCAAAAGTCCATAGCTGAGAAGCCCCACCCACCTCTGAGAGACACTAGTAGTTTGATTTTGCTGAAAGACTCTTGGCTAGGATTGGCCACATGCTGGGGAAAGAGTGGGGCCAAGATTGCAGAGGGCCATTTAGAGGATTTAGGTGTCACTCAGCAGTCAATGGAGTACCACTGGAAGATTTTTAAGAAGAGAATTGACACAGATGGAATTGCATTTTCAAAGATCATTCTGGCAACTGTACAAATGATACATGTGAAGTAGACAAGATTGAAAGCAGGGACCCTACTTAGGAAATTGTTTAAGTGGTCCAGGAAAGAGAATGAGGGCCTGAACAGGGGATGCAGGAAAAACTCAAGAGGTGAGATCAGTATAACTTAGAGACTGGCATGAGAGCAAACAGTTAATAGCTAAGATGATAAGCAATGGTATAAAGAGAGACAGTGAAGGAATGAGATTAGAGTTCAGGGGGAGGACAAGAAAAAGATAAGAGGTTTACTTTGGGACATAATGAGTTTGAAGAGCCAGTAGGGCAGCCAGGTAGAGAGAGAGAGAGAATACCAGCAAGCAGCGAGAGAGGGGGAAAAAAAGAGTACTATTACCTAGGTATTACTGGATATGATGGTGAGTTAGTCATCAGCATGTCCTGGCCTTTAGGGAGGGGATGACACACGGAGGGCGTGACACAGGGAACGTGGACACCAAAACTCTTCCAGCTATGGAGAGGATCCTGAAAGCAGACTCAGGGGTGAGGGGGCACACCCCAAGCAATAAAGAAGGAAGCATTAGAGTCACAAGAACCATAGGCAAACCATATTGTGGAGATAAGTGAGTAGAATTCCCCCAGTGAAAAATACAGTTCCCAGGCTCCTGGGTGGCTCAGTCAATTAAGCATCTAACTTCCACTCAGGTCATGATCTCACAGTTCATGGGTTCAAGCGCCACATTGGGCTGTGCTGACAGCTCAGAGCCTGGAGCCTGCTTCAGATTCTATATCTCCCTCTCTCTCTCTGCCCCTCCCCTGATCTTTCTCTCTCTCTCAAAAACAAATAAAACACTAAATTAAAACAAGAAAATACAGTTGCTATAAAGGACCAAGATGGCAACATAGAAAGACCCTGAAGCTACCACCTCCAGGGACACGCCAAGTCTGCATCTACTTATGGAGCAATTCTGCCTGAAGAGCAACTAAGGGCTGACTGAACAACTTCTGTACAACAGGACACCACAGAGCATGACAAGAGGGTATGTCTCAGACAGGGTAATGAAGGGAGGCCGCCCCACCTTCCACACAGCAAACTCCAATGAGGAAGGATAGTACTAAGAGGTGTGAGTGGATTCATCCGACCTGGGGCATAGAAAAAAAAAGCCTCAGTTTAAGAGGGCAACTAGAATATTAAGGAAAAAGCCTTAGATTCTGCCAAAGGGTAGAGGAGCTGCTAGAACTCTCCCCAGGTTGGAGGGACCAGTGAGCACCTGATTTACATTCCCTGTCTACCTTAATAGTGCACGTGGGAGCAGGTTCAAGGCATTATGACTGGCCATCCCTGAGGTCCCTAGCCCACACCAGCCCAAGTCCTCCCACCAAGACGGCCCCAGTGCATGACACACCAGGACACACCTGGTCAGCACTCACTACAGCTCCAGCCATCTCATCAAGGGGATACAGGTGCAAAGTACCTCCAGAACATTCTAGGCCCACAGCACTTCGGCTCCGGAATAATTGCTAGAGTACCCTGGACTCAGATCACTTCTGGACCTCTTGGCTTGTGCCTTTTTCAACTCCATTCAGCCCACCAAGGCACTCCCTGCACAGAGTACCCCAGGACATGCCGGCCCATACCTGCCTGGGGTTCAGCCAGCCTGCCATGTGGAGAGCCCCAGGACCTCCTGGCTTACACCCAGTTTAGCTTCAGCTATCCTTCCAAGGCACCCTCTATATGGAGAGCTCTGGGAATCCCTGCCATGCACCCACTTCAGCTTCAGCTGTCCCAGACAGGACACTCTTTATGTAGAAAGTCCTGGAATCCACCCAGCCCATACCAACTCAGCTCTGGCCATCCCAATAGTGCAGCCCTAGCACAGAGTTCTCCAGGACCCTTAGCCCACACCAACCACAGCTGCAGCCTGCCAGCCAACATCACCAGACGTACAGTCTGCACAGGGGATGACCAAAAACAAGACCATTCCTTCAAGTTTAGGAGAAGTAGCTATTCTGTCTAATTTATAGAAACAAGCACAAAAAGTCGGGCAAAGTGAGGAATACACTCCAAACAAAAGAACAAGATAAAAACCTCAAAAAAAATGAAATAGAAATAACGAATCTGCTAGACAAAGAGTTCAAAGCAATGGTCATAAAGATGCTCACTGTACTGGAGGGAGGAGGGGATAAACTTAATGAGAACTTCAACAAAGAATGTATTAGAGTTGAAAAATGCAATAACCAAATTGAAAAATCCATTAAAAGTAATCAACAGTAGATTAGAGGGTAGATTAGAGGGGTCTCATAAGGTAAAGAGAGAAAGAAAAGGGGAAAACACTTATTTGAAAAAATAATAGCTGAAAAGTTCCTTTACCTGGGGATGAAAACAGACATCCAAGTTCAGGAAGCACAAACAAGGTAAACACAAGGAGATCCAACCATGGCACACAATGATAAAATGCCAAAGGATAAAGATAAAGAATTTTAAAAGGGAAACTCTGTAATATCAGCTGATTTTTCACAAGAATCATTGTAGGCCAGAAGGGAGCAGAGTAATACATTCAAAATGCTGAAAGAAAAAACCTGCTCTACCCAGCAAGATTATCATTCATAATTAAAGCAGAGAAAAGACTTTCCTAAACAAAAGTTAAAAGACTTCATCATCACTAAGCCAGGTTTATAAGAAATGTTAAAGGAGCTTCTTTAAGTGGAAAAGAAAAGGCTGTAATTAGAAGAAAATTATGAAAGGAAAAATACTTCACGAGTAAAAGCAAACATACAGTAAGAATAGAACAATCCCCTATAAAGTTGGTATGAAGGTTTAAAGACCAAATTAGTAAAACCTATTATATCTTAAAAATTAGTTAAGGGGACTCACAAAATAAAAAGATACAAAAATATGACAACATATACATAAAATATGGAGGGAGAGAGTAAATATGAAAATCTTTTAGAATATATCCAAATTTGGGGCGCCTGGGTGGCTCAGTCCATTGAGTGTCAGACTTTAGCTCAGGTCATGATTTCATGGTTTGGGAGTTCAAGACCCATATTGGGCTTGCTGCTGTCAACACAGAGCCTGCTTCAGATCCTCTGCCTCCCCCTCCACCCCTTCCTCTGCCTCTCCCTTGCTCACATGTTCTCTCTCCAAATAAATAAATATATATTAAAAATTTGTCCAAGCTTAAGTGACCATCAACTTAATACAGACTGCTATACACTTAAGATGTTATATGTGAACTTCATAGTAACCACCAGTCAAAAACCTGTAATACATAAACAAAAAAATAAAGAGAAAGACAAGTGTAACACTAAAGAAAGTCACTGACCACAAAGAAAGAGCAAGAGAATAAAAAAAGGAACAGGGAAAACTTTAAAAACAACCGGAAAATAATTCAGAAAATGGCAATAAAATATACATATCAATAATTACTTTAAATGTAAATGGTCTAAATGTTCCCATCAAAAGACACTGAATGACAGTATGATGCCTACAAGAGACTCACATCACATCTCAAGACATGTACAGACTAAAAGCGAAGGCATGGAAAAAGACATTCCACTTTAATGGAGGTGGAAAGAAAGCTAGGTTGGTAATACCTGTGTCTGCAAAATAGACTTTAAAACAAAGACTATAACAAGAGACAAAGAAGGGCATTACATAATGAAAAAAGGGGCAATCCAACAAGAGAACGTAACAATTACAAATATCTATGCACCCAGTATAGGAAAACCTAAATGTGTAAAACAAATGTGATCATACAGAAAGAGAGAAACTGACTGTAATACAATAATAGTAGGGGAATTTAATGCCTCCATGTACTTTAATGGATAAATCATTCAGGCAGAAAATCAAGAAGGAAACAGCATCACTGAACAATACTTTAGACTAGATGGACTTAACAGACCTACACAAAACATTTCATCCAAAAAAAAAAAAAACCAGAATACACATTATTTTCAAGCACACATGGAACATTCGACAGGAGAGATCACATGTCAATTTACAAAACAAGTGTCAATAAATTTAAGAAGACTGAAATTCTATCATGCATCTTTTCCAACCACAATGGTATAAATTTAGAAATGAATCACAGGTTCCCCTGGAAAAAAAATGGAAAAACTTGAAAATAAACAAACAAGAAACACATGAAGCTAAATAACAATCTCACTGAAAAACTTCAAAAGGAAGTAAAAAAAATTCATGCAGAGGAATGAAAATCAAAGAACAACAGTCTAAAACCTCTCGGATGCAGGAAAAGCAGTTCAAAGACAGAAACTTATGGCAACAGAAGCCTACCCCAACAAATAAGAAAAAGCTCAGGGTGCCTGGGTGGCTCAGTTGGTTAGGCATTGACTTCAGCTCAGGTCATGATCTCACAGTTCATGAGTTCAAGCCCCACATCAGGCATTGCACTGCCAATGCAGAGCCTACTTGGGATTCTTGCTCCCTGCCTCTGTCTCTGCCCTTTCCCACTTGTGTTCTCTCTCTCAAAATAAACAAACTTAGAAGAAGAAAACAAAAAGTTCAAATCAACAACCTAAGCTTACAGTTAACAGAACTAGAAAAGAAGAGCAAAGCCTAAAGTTAGTCGACGGAAGGAAATATTAAAGATCAGAATGGTAATAAAAGACATAGCAACTTGAAAAAACAATACAAAAGACCAATGAAAGCACGATCAAAATAGATGAACACAGATGCAAAAATCCCCAACAAAATATGAGCAAAATGCATTCAACAATACATTAAAAGGATCATTCACCATGAATGAGTGGTATGTATTCCAGAGATTCAAGGATGGCTCAGTATTCACAAAATCAACATGATAGACCACATTCACAAAATGAAGCAAAAAATAGTATGATCATCTCAATAGATTCAGAAAAATGATTTCACAAAATTCAACAACCTTTCATTATAAAAACTCTCAACAAAGTAGGTTTAAAGGAAACATACTTCAATATAATAAAGGCTATCTATGACAAACCCTCAGCTAACACCATTCTCAATGTTGAAAAAGTGAGCATTTCCTCTATGATCAGAAACCAGAGTCCACTGTGGCCACTTTTATTCAACACAGTACTGGAAGTCCTACCCATAACAATCATACAAGAAAAGAAATAAAAGGCATCTAAATTGGTAGCAAGGTAAAAATGTCACTATTTGCAGATGACATGATACTTTATAGGAAGCCCTAATGACTCTATAACAAAAAAATATTAGAAGTAACAAATTAATTCAGTGAAATTGCAAGATAAAACATATACAAAAATCTGTTGTATCCCTTCTAATCCCACCAAAAAGAAGAAAATACCTAGGAATAAAGTTAATCAAGGAGGTGAAAGACATATACACTGAAACCTAAAACACAATGATGAAAGAAATTGAAGACAACACAAATAAATACAAAGACATATCATGCTCATGAATCAGAAGGATATAGTTAAAATGTCATTACTACCCAAAGCAGTCTATAGATTACAATCCCAATCAAAATCCCAATCAAAATCCCAATCAAAATAGTGGTTTTCTTAGAATTAGAACTAATACCAAAATTTGTATGAAACCACAAAAGACCCCAAAAAGCCAAAGCAATCTTTAGAAAGAACAAAACTGAAATATCAGCACTCCAGATTTCAAGATATACTACAAGTCTGCAATGATCAAAACAAAATGGTACTGGCTCAAAAATAGACATAGAGGGGTGCTTGAGTGGCTCAGTTAAGCGTCAAACTCTTGATTTCAACTCAGGGAATGATCTCACTCTTGGTGGGTTCAAGCTCTGTGTGAGTTTGAGCCACTGTCTGTACTCATGGTTTGGAGCCTGATTGAGATTCTCTCTCCTCTCTCTCTGTCCCCCCTTCTCACCCTCTCTTTTATTTATTTATTTTTTATTTTTGAGAGCGAGAGAAACAGAGCATGAGCAGGGAAGCAGCAGAACCCAACGGAGACACAGAACCCAAAACAGGCTCCAGGCTCTGAACTGTCAGCACAGAGCCGGATGCGGGGCTTGAACTCACGAACCATGCTATCACGACCTGAGCCAAAGTGGGACGCTCAACCTACTGAGCCACCCAGGTGCCCTGTCTCCTTCCCTCTCTCAAAATAAGTAAACATTTTTTAGAAGCTTAAAAAAAATATACAGATCAATAGAAGAGAGTCCAGAAATAACCCCATGCATATATTGTCAATTAATCTATGGCAAAGGAGGCAAGAACATATAAGGGGGGAAAAAACAGTCTCTTCAATAAATAGTGCTGAGAAAAGTAGACAGCTACAATCAAAGAATGAAACTGTATCACTTTCTTAACCCATACACACACACACACACACACACACACACACACACACCTCCAACTGGATTAAGGACCTAAATGTGAGACCTGAAACCACGAAATTCCTAGAAGAAAACATAGGCAGTAATCTCTTAGACACAGGCTTTAGCAACATATTTATGGATATATCTCCTCAGGCAGGAGAAACAAAAGCAAAAATAAACTATTCAGACTACAACAAAATTAAAAGCCTTTTCACAATGAAGGAAACAATCAACAAAACAAAAAGTAACATAATGAATGGGAGAAGCTATTTGCAAATGACAATCCGATAAAGGATTAACATGAAAAATGCCTAAAGAACTTCTATAATATCAAAAAATAATACCAAAAAATACCCCCAGATAATTCAATTAAAACTTGGCAGAGAACCTGAATAGACAATTTTTCCAAACAAGACATTCAGATAGCCAACAGACACATGAAAAGATACTCAACATCACTAATCATCATGGAAATGCAAATGAAACCACAATGAGGTATCACCTTATACCTGTCAGAATGGCTAGAATAAAAAAGACAAAAAATAATAAATGCTGGAGAGGATATAAAAAAAAGAGGAAACATCATGCAAGGTTGGTGGGAATATAAATTGTTGCAGCCACTATGGAAAACAGTATGGAAGTTCCTCAAAAAAAAAAAAAAAGAATTATCATATGATCCAGTAATGCAAACTACTGGGTATTTATCCAAAGAAACGAAAACATGAATTCAAAAAGATATATACACTCTTATTTTCAATGCAGCATTATTTATAATGGTCAAGATATGGAAGCATATCTTTATATCTATACACACAAAGACACACAATGGAATATTATTCGGCCATAAAAAATGGTATCTTGCCATTTGCAATAATGTGGATGGACCTAGAACATATTGTGCTAAGTAAAATACATCAGAGAAAGACAAACATCATGCTTCACTTATATGTGGGATCTAAAAAACAAAACACATGACCAAACAATAAAAAGCAGAAAAGCAGAAACAGACCTGTAAATACAGAAAACAACATGATAGTTGACAGAGCCGAGGCTGAAAGAGGGAATGTCCAAACGGGTGAAGGGGAGTTCGACATACGGGGCTTCCATTTGTGGGTTAAATAAGTCACAGGATGAAAAGTCCAGCATAGGGAATCTAATTAATCATAGTGTAATAGCGTTGTACAGTGACAGATGGGAGCTACACTTGTGGTGAGCACAGCATAACATAAAAGATGTTGAATCACTATACTGTAAACTGTGCACCTGAAACTAAAACAAAAGTGTGTGTCAGCTATAATTCAATATAAAAACTGGTTTTTAAAAAAAGGAGAAAATACAGAAACTAACTTGACAATAAACTATTTAAGAAGAAATAAAAATAAATTAAAAAAATAAAAAAGGAGAAAATAAGGTAGGAACCTGGTCTTGAGGAAGCCTATTTCTTCTCTCTCTTTCTCTGTCTCTCTCTCTGTCTCTGTCTCTTTCTGTGTCTCTCTCCTCCTTTCCCCTTCCACCCCTCCCCCAGAAAAAAAAAAAAGAAAAAGAAAAAAAGGGGGGAATATCTCAACAGACACCTCACCAAAAATATATACAGATGGCTAATAAGCATATGTCATTAGATAATACAGATTAAAATGTGAGGAGGAACCCTGTAAAACACCTACACACCTTACTGAATAAAATCTAAAATACTGACATCTGTGACAACACGAATGGACCTAGAGAGGATCATGCTAAGTGAAATAAGACAGGAAAGACAGATACCAGATGACTTCATTTATATGTGAAATCTAAAAAACAAAACAAATGAATAAACAACAAAAAAAATCAAATGGACTCTTAAATACAGCACATAAACTAATGGCTGCCAGAGGGGAGGTGGCTGGGGTGAATACATAAAGGAGATTAAGAGGTACAAACTTCTAGTTATAAAGTAAGTCATGAAGACGAAAAATACAGAATATAATAATGTAATAACATAATACTATAATATATAGCAATAAATACTGATATATCATATTGTAGTAACATTGTATGGTGACAGATGACCACTATCCTTACTGTGAGATCAGTGAGTTATGTATAGAAGTGTTCAATCCCTGTTATACACATGAAACTGATATAACATTATATATCAACCACAACAATAAACTTTAAAATAAATAAATAGGATAAAATACTGAGAACACCAGGAAAAAATGAACTGAAATTTAAAAACCAAGAATAAACAAAACAAATAAAAATCAGAAACCCAGTAGAAAAGTGGGTTGATAGACTTGGAGTTAATTCACCAAAGAAGATATCCAGAAAATCAGTGAACATAAAAACTGTGCTCTTCTTAGTCATCAGGGAAACGTAAATAGCACTATATAGCCAAAAAATGAATGAAGTTAGGACTGACACTAACAAGTGCTGACAAATATATGGCCCAGTCGGAACCCTCATATACTGTTAGTGAGACTATAAACTTCAAAAACAAGTGTGGCACTATCTAGAGATATTCATGCCCTATGGCCCAGCAACATATTGTACCTCTAAGTATATACACAACAAATACGTGCACGTGTCCACTAAGTGACAAGTTCTCAGCAACACTATTTCTAAGTGCTAAAATTAGAAAACACGAAAGACCACCAGCAGAACAAAAGAATATGCTCATCTCACAAAAATGGACTACTATCAACAAAAATGAGTGAACTACAACTAAGGACAAAAACACGGATAAATTTTACAAATATGATATTGAGTATTAAAAAACAGACAAAAGAATAACTTCTTCATGACTACAATTAAAGAAAATTCACACACAAGCAAAACTAAACTATAATGTTTAAAATGCATACGTAGGTGATAAAACTGTGGAGAAGAAACCAGGAAGTGATTACGGTAAAATTAATGACAAAAGTTATGTTTATGAGAAGGAAGGTAGTAGGGTAGGAGCAGGCATTCAGAGGGCTTCTGGGAAGCCAGCACAAAAACAATTTATTTCCCTTTATAATAATTCATTAAGTTCTACATTTGACCTCTTCAAATTTCTGTGTATTATATTTCACTTTTTTTTTTAATCTTGGAGGGAAAAAAATGACTGCAAATCAAGATCCCTCTACAAGGCAAGGAACAATAAAGGAAGTTACAGAGGGCACAGCACCTGTAACTAAAAAAGAGCTAATTCTCAGTCTAGGAGTTGGGTGTACACTCTGATTCTCTCCTTCTCTTTCAGAATTTTTCCTCTTTTTCCCATCTCCCATGACCTTTCTTTAACAGTCCCCCCAAAAGAATAGCCTCTAATTAGTGTCCAGCTTCTCATGAGGAATTAGCATTTGATCAAGAAACTGGGGGTAGAGATCTCACCTTCCATGTATCTGGCTACATTACTGCAATTTTTCCATCCAGTATTTCCATTTAACTCATTAGATAGGAAAATACACTAAACAGGACGTTATCAGTGCACCAGCATCTGCTTTCACTACCCAGAATTCTGCCTTCCTTCTTATAAAATCTTTCGATGTAGGGCGCCTGGGTGGCTTAGTCGGTTAAGCGTCCGACTTTCGCTTAGGTCATGATCTCGCGGTTCATGGGTTCGAGCCCCGCGTCGGGCTCTGTGCTGACTGCCAGCTCGGAGCCTGGAGCCTATTTCAGAGTTTGTGTCTCCCTCTCTCTCTGACCCTCCCCTGCTCACGCTGTCTCTCTCTCTCCTAGAAATAAATAAAAATATTTAAAAAAAAAAAAATCTTTCGATGTTTCTTATGGTAGACTAGTCTCCCTCAACCCCAGACCATGGCCTCCAATAAAAATGACTTCAGTCCAAGTTACAAGAAAGGAGCACAGGATCTGAACCTGCCACAGTTCACAGAGAACCTAAAGTAGGCCAATCAGAATCAACAAGGCTCAGTTTTAAGGCTTTGTTTGAGCAATCGGGGAATTGGATACCCACCTTCCTTGATGAATGCGAACAAAAAAAGGATAAGAGAAAGTAGTGTTTGCAGCCATATTGCCAGCATTTGAAGCCTCAGAAAGGTAGGATCCAATGGATCAGAGTGATTTAGAGCAGAAGTCAGCCTACCCTTGCTGTATTAAATAATTTAGGCTTTACAGGCTGTATGGTCTCTTTTACCTACTGAACTCTTTCATTGTAGTGCGAAAACATCGACTCATAATAAATGAGTTTGTCTGTGTTCCAATAATACTTTATTTACAAAAATGGATGGGAGGGCTGTTACAAAAACAGCCATGGTTTGCCAGACCCTGATTTACAGCATGGGCTGTAGCAGTATCACACAGACTCACAACTTGACTCCATTATTTGCAGGGTCCTAAACAAGTTAATATATCCACGCCTCGCTTCCTTCATCTGTAAATGACTCTAGCCATCTCACCTACTTCATACACTCATTACTTTAAGTAGTAAATTTAAATTGCTTAAAACAGTACCTGGCAGGGGCGCCCGGGTGGCTCAGTCAGTTAAGCGTCTGACTTCAGCTCAAGTCATGATCTCATGGTTTGTGGGCTCGAGCCCTGCGTCGGGCACAGAGGTGCTGAATGTGTTGGTTGCTATCACCATTATCAAACTGATTACTGTGCTTGGTGCTGAGAGAGAAATTGAGCCTTGTATCATTTCAGCCCAGGATCAGAATGCACCCAAAGCCCTTACCCTGTCTACTCCACTATAGGACGTAATAAATACTCTGTTTTGCTTAAAACAGTTTGAGCTGGATTTCTGCCTTATAAATGAAGTTATTCCATTTGACTAAAAGTGAAATTAGGGTACATGTCGTAGTTAACCAACACCCATGATGTAACTTCAGTCTTTTCTGCAGCCATTTACAGATATTACCAATTAAACACAGCTTTCTCTCTCACTAAACCAGAAAGGGGCCTCAGACATGATTATGGACTGAGTTATACCCACTGCCCCAAAATTCCTATGTTGAAGCCCTAATGCCCTCAGTCTGATGCTATTTAGAAAATGGAGCCTTTGGAAGGCGACTGAGGTTAGCTGAAGTCATGGGTGTGGGGCCCGCATGCCGAGATTAATGCCTTTTTAAGAAGAGACATCAGAGAGGTAGTTTCCTCTCTTCCATCTACATGCATGCACGAAGAATAGGCCGTGTGAGGACACAGTGACAAGCGGCCACTGCAAACTAAGGAGAGAGCCCCCACAGACACTGACCTTGTTGCCACGTTGATCTTGGACTTCAGTCTCCGAAACTATGAGAAATAAATTTCTGTTGTTCAAGTCAGCCAGCGTGGGCTGATTAAGACAGACATGTTTTCTTCCCCAAACAGAATATAAGCAGTCTCTACCAATCAGTCAAAGTCAGCATGTGAAATGAAGCCTCTTTATTCCTGCTTCAGTTCATGAATTTTAGGGGTGATCTAGAGTTGTACTGATGGCCTTTGTAAATGTTCTCTTAGTGTCTGCTTGTGATAAAGAAATTTGCCAAAGAGCTGTTAATTTTTAGGTGTGTAGTTTTCATTTATGACTTTTCATTCCATTTTAAATCCATATACTTCAAACTTCCTACAGAAAAAGTTGAAATCATCCTACATTCTGCTTTTCTTTACCAAGTACCTTTTCTCTTAGGAGGTTCAATAAATGCTTTGTGCATGAGTGAGGTCAGCAAAGGCTGCAAAAGAACAAGTTTCTTCTCTAACCCAGGAAGTGATAATTAATAGACTTCAGAATGTACAGTGTCACTGATGAATGTAATGTCCTTAATCTACAGTGGAAAACAACAATGGCATAATTAATTTGATTTGCTTTACATTGGTAGAAAGAAGGTCTTTTGAATTCAGAATGCAAATGAGCCAAGAACCTGGACACTTTCCTTTCTTCTTTAAAATGTAATTAGCTTATTGCTAACAATATTCCATACTTCACAAATTCTTAACTCACGTGGTGTGAATACCATTATTACCTCCCTGAAAAAGTATTCTGATCCATCCCTTCTTCTCAAATAAATGATGCCATTTGTTTGTTAAGAAAAAAATTCCCAGGGCACCTGGATGGCTCTATCAGTTCAGAGCTCTTGACTTCAGCTCAGGTTATGATCTCATGGTACGTGGGATCAAGCGTCTAGTCTGGCTCTACGCTGACAGCACAGAGCCTGCTTGGGATTCTCTCTCTCCCTCTCTTGGCTCCTCCCTCATTTGTGCTTGCTTCCTCTCCCTCTCTCATTCTCTCTCTCTCAAAATGAATAAATAAACATTAAAAAAGAGAAAAGAAAAAATTCCCCAGTAATTTTATAGCTATCTGTGAAGTGTCTAAAGCAGTGGCCCTCCAAGCTGAGCATGCATCAGAACCTGAAGAGCTGATTAAAGCCCAGATTGCTGGGCCTACCCCAGAAAGGTTCTGTTTCACTAGGTCCAGGTGGGAGCCTCAGAATCTGGATCTCTTATCTACCTTCCAGGTGAAGCTGGTGCTATTGTATTAGGGACCACACTTCAGTTAATAGCAGAGTTCATCCTCTAGACCAGTGGTTCTCAGTTAAGTAGACAGAAATCTACTTACAGTAACCTCTGCTTTGCACCACTCCAATTTGTCCTTTACACCATGTCTGTAGTGATTTTTCTATTGCTCCTGGCTGCAAATAAGAAAACCCTGACTCAAGTGAGTTAAGCCATACTGAAAATTTATTACACCACATATCAAAAGAATCTGGAGATACGCTGGTTCCAAGAATTGTTACTTTAGCAGCTCCAAGAGACCATCAAGAACAAAAGTGGCAATGTGTCAGTTTGACATCTTCAGCCTCTTATTCTTAGGCTAATTCACTTCAAGCTCACTAAGTTAATTTAGCATGAGATAGCACATCCAGTCAAAAACACATCTAGCAAGAGAACTGGGGAGCCTTCTTAAGGGCCTCTTTTGGTCACTAAGGAAAGTCAGCAGCTTCTTTGGCCCATTCTCCCTGCCAAAAATTGTGTCTCATTTTCATTCCTAAATCAGGCTGGAAAGAGAATAGGAAATACCATAATGAATTACATCAGATGTCAACAATTTTTTTTTTCTGTAAAGGGCCAGATAACATATAATTTAGGTTTTGTGGGCTATGTGGGCTCTATGACAACCAATGTGCTCTGCCTCTGTAGTGCAAAGCAGCCATAGACGAAACAGAAACTCATGAGTGATTCATCCCAATAAACTTTATTTACAAAAACAACTGTCACACCAGATTTGGCTGTTAGCCATCCTACAGATTAAGTAAATCAGAATAAATTTGTGAGTCACACTGAGGAAGGATAGTTTCTTCAAAAACAACAGGATTCTTTCAGCAAAGAAGCAAGAAAATAGCTTTTAAAGAGGCAACCAGCAGCATCAATGGAATATCCTTCAAGTTCTACTCCAAATGCACAAATGAAGCCTTCTCTAGGTCATCTCAGACTGAATTCATTAGGACTCTCCACTGAGGCTCCCCCAGTAAATTGCTTAGGTCTCCATTTGGAATTGCAGACAGAGAGACAGGATTCAAACCCTACACTTGTAGCTCTCCATCTATAATACTTCACATCTCATCCATGGAATTACCATAACATAGTAACTTTCTGCAATTTAAAAATTGGAGCTAGGAGTTTCTGGTTCAAGATGATGATGTAGGAAGACCCTGAATTTACTGCCGCTATGAACATACTAAATCTACACCTATTTATAGAGAAATTCTTCCTGAAGAAGAACTGAGGGCTGACTGAACAGCTCCCACACAGCAAAAACATAGACCACAGGGGTTCATGGGTAGCTCAGTCTGTTAAGCATTCAATTCCTGACTTCAGCTCAAGTCAAGATTTCATGGTTTTTAAGATCAAGCCTCACATCAGGCTCTGTGCTGGCAGCATGGGATTCTCTCTCTCCCCCTCCCTTTGCGCCTCATAGAGAAAGGCAAGAGACAGGAGGGACAGTAATGAAAGGAAAAACCCTTTCCTCCTGATGCAGCTAACTGCAGTGGAGAGGGACAGTACTGAGGGATTGTGGGCAGATTCCTCTGACCTGGTGCACAAAAAAAAGAAGAAGAAGAAATTTTCCCCAAAATGGCCAAGTTGCTGCTGGAACTCTCTGTGGGTCTGAAAGGCTGCTGAAGATAATGGTTTATGTTCCCTGTTCACCTTTGTATTGCCAACCAGAGCACATTCCAGGTACCATGGCCAGCCTGCCACCTAAGTGAGTCCCAGGCGCCTAGCCCATACCAGCCCTGGATGCTCTAGGGCACAGGAAAAAAAAAAAGGCATAGTTTTAAAAAGCAGCTAGAATATAAAGGAACTAACCAGAGAAGCCTGCCAAATACTGGGAAATTTGCTGGAATTCTCTCTGGATCCAAGGGGCTGGCAAGCAGTACAGTTTATGTTCCCACTCCACCTTAATAGTGCAGGTAAGAGCAGGTCTGGGTACCCCAGCCAGCTTGCCCCTTCAGTGGGCCTCGCCCCTGGCCCACACCATCCCAAGCCTTCCCACCAAGGTGGCCCCAGTATAGCAACACAGGGACATCCCTGGTCAGGGCTCACTACAGCTCCAAGAGTCTCATCACTCCTGGATGAGTGCAAAGAACTCCAAAACTCCAGGCCTGCACTACTTTGGCTCCAGCTGTGCCACCAGGACATCCCCTACATGAAGCACCCCAGGCCCTCCCTGGACAGTGGTCCTCCTCTGCTCCAGTAATGGAAAGCACCCAAGCTGAGTAACAAAAAGAAAAAGGAATTTTAAAAATGAGGGTATAGACACCTAGCTGGCTCAGCTAGTACAACATGTGACTTAATCTCATGGTCAGGAGTTTGAGCCCCACACGGGGCACAGAGATTAGAGAAAGGGTGAGAAAACTTATTTGAAAAAACAGTAACTGAAAACTTCCCAACCTGAGAAAGGAAACAGACATCTAGGTTCAGAAAGCATATAGAGTGCCAAACAAGATGAACATAAGGAGGCCCACAACAATGCAGAATAACTAAATGTCAAAGATTAAAGATAAAGAATTTTTAAAACAGCAAGAGAAAAGCAGATACTTATAAACAAGAGAAGCCTCCAAAGCAGAAGCAACTTTGCAGGCTAGAATAGAAGAAAGTGTCTAATTATATTTAAAGTTCTTAAAGGAAAAGCCTGTAACCAAGAATACTCTTCTTAGCAAGAACACTTCTTATCATTTAACACTGAAGGAGAAATAGTTTCCCAGATAAATAAGTTTAAAAAGCTTACCATGAAACCAGCTTTCTAAAAAATGTTAAAGGGACTTAAGTGGACTGGTATATACTTAAAATGTTATATATGAACTTCATGATACATACAAACCTCAAGCCTATAATAGATACACACAAAAAATTTTTAAAAATTTAAAAAAGAGAGAAAACTAAGCATAACATTAAAGAAAGTCATCAATCACAAGGAAAGAAGAAAGAAACAGAAAAGAACTACAAAACTACCAGGAAACGATTAACTAAATGGTGACAAGTAAATACCTGTGAAATGTAAATGGTCTAAATACTCCTATAAAAAGACATAGGGTGGGGCACCTGGGTGGCTCAGCTAGTTAAGCATCCAAACTTGGGTTAAGTCATGATCACACAGTTCATGAGTTCAAGCCCCACGTCAGGCTCAGTGCGGATGGCATGGAGCCTGGAGTCCACTTCAAGTTCTGTGTCTCATCTCCCTCTCTGCCCCTCCCCAACTCACATACTGTCTCTCTCTCTCTCTCTCAAAAATAAACATTAAAAAAACTTTTAAGACATAGTGTGATGAAACGGATTAAAAAATTAAAAAGACCCATCTGTATGCTCTCTACAAGATACTGACTCAAGACCTGAAGATACATGCAAACTGATAGTGTAAGGATGGAAAAAGATTTTCTACACAAATTGAAGTGAAAAAAAAAAAAAAAACCTGGGGTAGAAAAACTTATATTAAGAAAATAATCTCTAAAACCAAGACTGACTGTAACAAGCAACAAAGATGGGCATTGCATAATCACAAAGCAACTTCTTCCAACACAAGAAGAAATGTAATTATCTATGCATACAACAGGGGAACACCTAAATACATAAAGAAAATACTAACAGATATAAAGGGAGAAACTGACACTAATCCCATAAGAGTAGGGGACTTTAATATCCCACCTACATCAATGGTTAGGTCATTCAGGCAGAAAATCAATAAGGTGGGGGAGGGGCAAGATGGCAGAGAAGTAGGGAGCTCCGTCCATTTCGCTTGCACCCATCTCTCAGAGAAGGCCTGAAATCACAGGACACTGAGCCACAGGAGTTTGGGAAGAGAAAGAGATAGAATACACTGGAAAGGAAACCTCATAAGTGGGTGAGTGCGAACTGGGGAAGATAAAAGTGGGAAAGATAAAAGTGGGCCGGGACCCAGATATAGGAGTGAAGGGAAGGAACCTGGCTTGCGGGCAGCCTCAGTGAGCCATGATGAGCTGCAGCGGGTCGAAGGGAAAGGAAAGAGAAGCCAAGACTGCTCACAGAACCACCCCTAGCGAAGAGAAGACCCTTGGCTTGGAAAGAGAGTGTTTTTTAGTTCTGGCTGGGGTGCTGACTTTGAAATAGGTGCCTCCGGACCCAGAGGGCACCGGGAAAAACTGCTCTGCTGCGCTCCCGGCACCATCCGCACCATCCTCTGTGGCAGCGCCAACGCTGCGGGCCTGAGGCTGTGTTCCCTGGGATTGACCCCTGGAATCGCGGAGGCGGCCAGCTGAGGCTGAGTTCCCCGATAGGGCCCCAGGCAACACCGGAGCATCAGATCCCATGTTGTACCCCCACTTGACCCTAGCGAATCTGAGGCTGCAACACTTCCCTCCACCCTCCCCCTCTCCCTCCTCCGCCCCACTCGACCCCAGGCAGCAGGGAGGCAGCGACCTCCTGGACTGTGTTTTGGTCAGTATAAACAACCGTGGACTGGGACCTAGAAACGAGGCTGGGAGTGAGACATAGAACTCAGCCCACCTTGACTATATCCGCAGCACAAGGAGATCGGACCCAAAGGAGTGATTTGCAATGCTTGGTTGAGAAAGGACTGGGGCGATGCCATTTTTCTCCCTACAACCACCAGGGCATGGTCTCAGGGAGAGGCCAGAGGGACACAGTGGAGGCCAGACCTGCCTACACCAAACCATGCCTATCCCCACCAAAGAACTACTTTTTTTCTTCTTTTTTTTTACCTGACCCTGGGGCAAGACCTACATGGATACACTGCTGTGATTAATCCTAGATAATTCTTTCTATTCAGAAATAATTTCCTTTTTCTCATTCGTAACCCTTCACTCTGCTGGTTGGGGCACTCTGGTCACTGGTTTGCTTAAACAGTCACATTTAATCCATTCTCTAGATGTACACTCTATACCTCCACTGCTGCATTTTTCTCTCTCTCTGGAGTAATCAGACTGTATAGTTTCTCTGAGTAACAACTTTTCTTTCTGATTGCCTCAAAACATATTCTACAATTTCTCCCTCTGAATCAAGCCTCTTAGTCTCTCTGCCTGGTCATTTCATTTCCAATTTCACTTGCTCCCCACCCTGTCATCTCTCTCTTTGTATATGCTCTTCCATCAGCACTGCATACACCTAGCTCTTTATTTGTAGCTAGGAATTCTGGTTTTATGCCTTTAGACTGTCCTTTGTCTTTTGGGTTTTTTCTTTTCTTCTTTTTTTCAATTTTTTGGTTTTTTTCTTTTTTCTTTTCTTTTTTCAATTTTTTATTTATTTTTATTTTTATTATTTGTCTTCCCTCCTTTCTCTTTTTTTTCTTTTTTGTATTGTTTTGTTTTTTGTCCCTTCCTTTTTTTCTTTTTCTTTTCCCCTTTCAGTTTGTGTGTTTATTGGATTTGTCTGTGTGTTTGTATACCGTTGTTTCCTGTGTGGTTGTCTGTCTGTTTTCTTTTCCAGGGCTACCTCAAGAAACAAGCCAAAGTACACATGGTGGAGAGTCCCAAATACCACTACGAGTAGGGACACAAAATAACAAAGTCTCAACAAGAGAAACCAAGAGACACCATTCAAAGAACACTTCCTGAATGGACAGGTCCTGGACAGTCAAAGAGCCGTCTTTAATACAGTAGCAACTGCAGGGGCAGAGTGCATAATAAGCTTTTAAAATTCACAAGAGATAGAAAGCTAACCAAAACGATGAAACGCAAGAACTCTCCTCCAAAGAAATTCCAGAAAGAAGTGACAGCCAAAGAACTGCTCAAAACAGAAATAAACAACATAACTGAACAAGAATTTAGAACAATGGTCATAAAATGAACCACTGGGCTTGAAAAGACCATGGAAGACATCAGAGAAACTATTGCTACAAGGACTATGGAGCTTAAAAATAGTTGTGATGAATTAAAAAATGCTATAAATGAGATACATAATAAAATGGAGGTGTCCAATGCACGGATTGAAGAGGCAGAAAAGAGAGTAAGTGATTTAGAAGACACAATTATAGAAAAAGAGGAAGCTGAAAAAAATAGAGATAAAATGATCCAGGAACATGAAAGGAGAATTTGAGAGCTCAGTGATAGAACCAAACGGAACAATATCCGTATCATAGGGATCCCAGAAGAGGAAGACAGAGGGAAAGGTGCTGAAGGAGTCCTGGAACAAATTATAGCAGAGAACTTCCCCAACCTGGAGAGGGAAGTATATATCTGAGGGCTGACGGGAGCGGGGGAGAAGAAATGGGGGGGTGATGTGCATGGAAGAGGGCACTTGTGGGGATGAGCACTGGGTGTTATATGTAAACCAACTTGACAATAAACTATTTAAGGAAAAAAATAATCAATAAGGAAACAGTGTCACTAAGTGACATATTACACCAGATGGACTTAAAAGATACCTACAGAACATTTCACTCAAAGCCAACAAAATACACATTCTTTTGAAGTGTACATAGAAGATTCTTCAGTATATGTCACATATCAGGTCACGAAACAAATCCCAAATTTAAGAAGAATGAAATGACATTATGCCCCTTTCCCAACCATACAGTATAAAATTAGAAATTAATCACAGAACCAAAACTGGAAAAATCACAAACAAGAGAAGTCTAAACAACATGCTAATAACAACCAATAGGTCAATGAGGAAATAAAAGAGCAAACAAAAAAACCACATGTAGACATGTAAATATAAAAACATAGCAATTAAAATATTTGTGACATAGTTTCTAAAATGGAGATTTATAGCAAGACAAAAAACAAGAAAACAATACACGAAACAAGAAAAAGTTCAAAGAATGTCACCTTACATCTAAGGAACTGAAAAAGAAGAATGAACAAAGTTCAAGGTTAGAAGGAAGGAAATAATGAATATCAGAGTAGAAATAAATGACATAAAGACCAAAAAGACAAAAGAAGAAATGAATATAAGAACTGTTTCTTTAAAAACATAAACAAATTCAATAAGCCATTACTCACATTTATCAAGAAGAAAGAGACACCCCAATAAAAAAAATGAGAAAGGAGGAGAAGTAACAACCAACACCATAGAAACACGAAGGTTTATAACAGACTACTATAAAAAAACTATACACCAACAAATTGTACAACCTTGCAAAAATGGATAAATTCCAAAAACATAAAATCTTCCAAATATGATTCAAGAGGAAATGGAAAATCTGAACAGATCGATTATTAGTAATAAAACTGACTTTTTAATTTAAAAACTCAAGAAACAAATGTCTGGGACCAGATGGATTCACAAGTGAAGTCTACCAAGCATTTAAAGAAGAGTTAATACCTATTCTCCTATTAACTATTCCAGGGAGAGGGAAGCAGGGGGGAAGGCAGAGGGGGAGGCTTCCAAATACATTCTACCAGGCCAGCATTATCCTGATACCAAAACCAAAGACACGATCAAAAAAGAAAATTATAAGCCAATATCCCTAATGGACATGTATGCAAATATCCTCAACAAAATATTAGCAAACCACACTTTATCGATGCATTAAAAAGATCTTTCACCACTGTCAAGTGGGATTTTTTCCAGGTATTGAAGAATGGTTCAACATTCACAAATCAATCAATATTAACAAAACAAAGGATAAAAATCATATGATCATCTCAATAGATTCAGAAAAACCATTTCACAAAATTCAACATCCGTTTATGATAAAACATCAATACCTCAACATAATATGGGCCATATATAACAAACTCAAAGTTAACATAATTCTTAATGGAGAAAAACTGTTTTTTTTTTTTTTTTAATCTGAGATCAGGAATAAAACAAGGATGTCCACTCCTGCCACTTTTGTTCAACACAGTATTATAATTCCTAGCCAGAACAATCATACAAGAAAAAAATAAAAGACATCCAAATTGGTAATGAAGAAGTAAAACCATCACTATTGGTAGAAAACATGATACTATACATAGCAAAACCCCCAAGACTCCACCAAAAGACTATGTGAAAAAATGATTACAGTAAAGTTTCAGGATATAAAATTAATGCACAGAAATCAGTTACATTTCTATACACTAATAAAGAAGTAACAGGAAGAGAAAACATCTCCATTTACAATTGCACCAAAAAATTAAAATACTTAGGAATAAACTTAAGTAGGTGAAATACTTGCATTCTGAAAACCATAAAACATCGATGAAAGAAATTGAAAACAACACAAATGGAAAGACATTCCACACTCACAAACTGGAAGAAAATTGTTTAAAATGTACACATTATCCAAAACAATCTACATATTCAATACAATCCCTATCAAAACATCAATAGCATTTTTCACAAAATTAGAACAAATTATCCTAAAATTTGTATGCGATCACCAAGACCCCAAAAAGCTAAAGCAATCTTGAGAAAGAAGAACAAAGCTGGAGATAGCACAATCCTGTATTTCAAGACATACTACAAAGCTGTAGTGATTCGAACAGTTTGGTACTGGCACAAAAACAGACACATGTATCAGCAGAACAGAATAATGAGCCCAGAAATTAAACCCATGCTATTATGGTCAGTGAGTCTACAACAAAAGAGGCAAGAATATCTAATGAGAAAGATGGTCTCTTCAACAATGATGCCAGAAAACTCGCGAACAGCTACATGCAAAGAAATGAAACTGGACCACTTTCTTAAACTATACCCAAAAATCAACTCAAAATTGTTTAAAGACCTAATATGAGATGTGATCCCACAGAATTCCTAAAAGAAAACACAGGCAGTAATTTCTTTGGCACTAGTTTCAGTAACAGTCTTCTAGCTAGCTCTCCTGAGGCAAGGGAAATAAAAGCAAAAATAAACTATTGGAACTACATAAAAATGACAACCTTCTGCACAGCAAAGGAAACAATCAGCAAAACTAAAAAGCAACTTATGGGGGCGCCTGGGTGGCTTAGTCGGTTAAGCATCCGACTTTCGCTTAGGTCATGATCTCGCGGTTCGTGGGTTCGAGCCCCGCGTCGGGTTCTGTGCTGACTGCCAGCTCAGAGCCTGGAGCCTGTTTCAGTCTGTGACTCCCTCTCTCTCTGACCCTCCCCTGCTCACGTTGTCTCTCTCTCTCCTAGAAATAAATAAAACATTTTTTAAAAAATAAATAAAAATAAAAAGCAACTTATGGAATGGGAAAAGATAATTGCAAATGACATATCCAATAAAAGGGTTAGTATCCAGAATACACAAATAACTTATACAACTCAACACCCATAAAACAAAGAGTCTAATTTAAAAATGGGCAGAAAACATGAACAGACGTTTCTCCAAAGACATCCAGATGGCCAACAGACCCAAGAAAAGACTCTCAACATGACTGATCATCAAGGAAATACAAATCAAAACCACAATGAACTATCACCTCACACCTGCCAGAATGGCTAAAACCAAAAACACAAGAAATAAGTGTTGGAAAGGAATATTATTTAGCCATAAAAAAGAATGAAATCTTGCCCTTTGCAGTGACATGAATGGAGCTAGAGAGTGTAATACTAAGTTAAATACATGAGTTAAAGACAAATACCAAATGATTTCACCCAAATGTAGAACAAACAAGCAAAATAAAAACCGTGAGAGAGAGACGGAGGGGGAGGGAGGCAAGAAAGAGACTATTAATTATTGAGAACAAAGTGATGGTTACCAGAGGGGAGGTGGGTCAGGAATGGGTGAAATAAGGGATTGGGATTAAGGAGTGCAACCACTGTGGTTAGCACCATATGATGTAAAGAACTGTTGAATCACTATATTGTATACCTGAAACATAACAGATTATGTTAAATATACTGAAATGAAAATAAAATTTAAAAAAATCTTCTTTTCTGACAACTTTTAATGTTAAAGTCAGACATCTGATTTAACTTAAAAGTACTTTCATTTTGCCATGGATTCAGCTTTCAAATTGTATAATAGTGTTATATCACTTATAAAGTGTTGCACAGGGGTGCCTGGGTGGCTCAGTCAATTAAGCATACAACTTCAGCTCAGGTCATGGTCTCACGGTTTGTGGGTTCAAATCCCACATTGGGCTCTATGCGGACAGCTTGGAGCCTGGAGCCTGCTTCGGATTCTCTCTCTCTCTCTGTCTCTCTCTCTGTCTCTCTCTGCCTTTCCCCTGCNCGAAAGTCGGACGCTTAACCGACTAAGCCACCCAGGCACCCCAGAATAAAACTATTTTAAAAAGTGTTGCAGAGAACAGACATGTTCAGCAAAGATGTATTTTTAAAAGTCAGCAGTTCACACAACTAACTTAACATTGAGCATTTTCTGATAAAAAATGATGGGGAAGAATTATTTGTTGAGTTATACACAGTATGCTAAAAAGCGTAAGTATGCTTAAGAGCCTAAGTTACCCATTCCCTTACAGTTTTCTAAGTGATTATTTTGCTGCTATCCAAGGTTGCTGTGAAAATAAATGAGATGAGAACAATGAGAATCTCAATTAAATCTTAAACTGTTGAGCAGACTAACGCCTATCTGCTGAAGAGAAGTATCCAAATACTCCTTTTCTGATGGGCATTAAAATAAAACTTCAAGAAATCTATCATAGGTAGATAGATGATAGAGCGATAGATCAATAGATAGACAGACAGACAGACAGACAGGTTTAAATTGGCCTATATCTCTTAAACCAAAGTCTTTCTTTGTGTAGACAAGTCTCACAAAGAGGACAAAGATGGAAAAGAGGAGCCTTAATTATAACCAAGGCATATGCCCACATACATTCATATTCTTACACCCTTTTCTTAGATAAATCAAGGAAGGACACTGACAAATTCATTTACGACTTACTCTAGGCCAAATGGTTGTTAAAGTTATCATCTGTACTGGAAAGATACAGACCTTTGCCTGACCAAATGTCAAGTGTGGATTTCACAAAACAGAAAGTTAATCTACACACACACACACACACACACACACACACACACACACACAATCTGAAGCGTCAGTGCCAGGAAGTTACATGCTGAAAAAAATACTGGGGTATAGAAATAGGATCGGGCTGGCAGGAAGTGTATACATAATGGAAACAGTTCCCTTCTACCAAGACCCTGGTGAGAAGAGAGAAAGGAGATTATGACTTTTGTCCTCTGTACTCACACATTAAGACTCACCTTCAGAGTCCCTTATGACACGTTTTCAGGAGAAAAAGAAATCAGTGGCGCTGGAAAGCTCCCTTTAGAACACATTCCCAGGTGTTTGCTCCACTCACCCCTTCTCTGTGTTCCTACCCACAAGGACACTTCTCTGGTCGCCATATTTTCACTCTGTGCCTCCACCTAGTGGCCACAGCCACACAGCCCAGAATATTGCACAAGACCTTTAAGGAAAGCCTGACCCACACTTGGCGGCTCCACGATGACAGTCCACTTTGGTCTGGCTTCTTGCAGAGGGGCGCAGGCCTGCTTGTTGAGGGGAGGCACTCTATATTTGCTATGTGAACCATGTCTGCCCACAAGCTAGTTTTTAGCAGTCTGGCAAGAATCGGGTACAGATATTAAGAGTAAGTAAATACTTAGGAACACTTAGAGCACTTTGACAGAGTGATTTCAGGACTATGGAATCTAATCATACACATTAGGGCTTCTTTTTTTCATTCTGATGTAACTCATTTTTTCCCCGTGTTTCAGCACGTACAATTTGAGAAACACCAGATTTCAGAGAGACAGAAGCAGATCTGCAAAGGTACAAGACAGAGGCAGATGTTTGTGAAAGGGTCCCAGGTTCCAGTCCACTCCTGAGGTCTGATGATATACATACCCTAGATTCCAAAAAAACATTCATGAATCCTTATACTGAGGGTGTCTTTTTTTTTTTTTTAACTAAAACCTGCTCAGGTGATTTTACAGGTGTTGGAACTAGTCCTAGTGAATATATTCACATCAGTGTCTGAGGAGGAAAAAAGCCCTCCTGGTCTTCATCCTTCTTTCTTCCGAAGTTCTCCGAACCCTAGACCCCATCAAAGCAATCCAAAGCAAGTGTCACCTTTTCGCTCTTGCCCTTGGTCAGACCCTTAACTCTAAAATAAGATGGTCCTTTACGTGGGAATCATGGAGAAGAAGTAAAGGGGGAAGGACTTAAATGAGTGAGAGTTATGCATGGAGAGCCCGCAGTGTGTGCCCACCGAACGCACCAGTCTGAGCAGATGCACGCAGGCTCCTGCGTGCAGATCCACACCAGATGGAGCTTCTGCCACAGTGGGAGGAGAGAGTCACCCAACACCTAGGCAAATCAATCAACAAGTTTCAGAGAGCGATAAAGGCAAGGAAAGATATTATACACAACAAGGGAAACAGATCAGCCACTCCAAACTACAAGCTAAGGCAAGGAAAAAGGGGAGATGGAGAACAAAGACAGATTAATATAATAAACATCATTTACTAAATGCTAACTCTGGGTCAGCCCTGAAAAATATTTTAAGTATCCTCATAATATCCCAAGGAGATGCTATCGTTATCCCTATTTTAAAGATGGGAAAGAAAAGTTCAGAGTTCTTTTGGTTGCCCAAAGTAACAGTTGGCAAGATATCAATCTAAAAAAAAAATCTTACTTTGTAAAGCATACTCTTAACCACCCATGGAGAGTCAGAGAACAAAAAGTGAGCTTCAAACACATGAGGATTTTTTTGGTTACCCGGAACAGGCAGGCTCAGTCATTCTTTCTCCTTGGCAAAAAGAACCAAGAAATCCCTTCTGAAAATCAAATGCCAAGGCCCCCTGCTCAGGGAGGCTGGTCTGCATTGGTTAGGAGAAATCAACAGTAGCCAAGTGTTTTGGGTCAGAGAAAAGCTATTTTTTCACAAAGCGCCTCACAAAATGAAATAAAAAGGAGTTTGGATCTTATGATATTATTTCCTCGAGCGATGGCAGGGAATGGCTTTAAAATGTCTCATAAAATCCTGTCAAAAGTACAAATGGCACAGACCTGCAACCAGTTGAACAGCATTGAATGAGTTACTGAACGTCTACACTGGCTTCCCCACAGCCGGAGGAGCCTGGGGCTCAGATCTTTGTTTACAGGTTCTAACCAATCCATCACAACCCTCTGTTTGAGCCACACCCTCCTTCTCTGTAGGGCAAACCTATCTCTCCCACCCTCTCATTCTCTTGATAGGTTGGTGTGTGTGTTTCCTAATAACAGTTTCAGACGACTGAAGTCATCCATCTTTCTGAAACTTACAGGTAAGCAGATTCTGAATTTAGGCCTCCATAACCAGCTCCAGGCAGTTTGCTTCATGTCCAAGCCGTGAACGAAGATGAATGCAAGAGCAGAGCATACCAGGAGTTATGAAATAGATTTATGGATTGGTTGCTCTGGTGCAGCTAAGAAAAAATACAACATCTGTTCCAACCCCACTATTGTAGAATTCGCAGCAATTTAACATGATTTTTATTGACTTTACCTATATGCCACCAATAAAATCAAAGTACACTAAAACAATTAGTATCTTCATGTAGTTGAGTAGCTTCCAGCAAACATACCATGTGCTATTCATCTAAGAGTTAAAGTTGACCAGATCTAACTGACAATAATATTAAGCACTAAATAAACATCAGTCAGGCCTCACCTCAGACCCCATCAGACTAAGAGTCACCACAACCCTACGGTATAGGTAGTATATCATTAACACATTAACAAGAAGAATAAAATTGAGGCTTATGAATTAAGTATTTTTACCAAGGGTAACAAAGAAAAAAAGCAAAAACATGAAGAGGCAGGATTCAAATCTGAATCCAGAGCCTTCAACCTCCACAATTCTGCTAAACTGCCCAGGTACCCATTATGTAAAGCTGTGAGCAACACTTACTTGGAAGGAATCAGATATTTTTCCAAGTCACCCCAAAATCCTCACCAGACTTGTCTTCTCCTAGTCTGGAACAAAAGCCGAGTTTCCCTGTGGTTAAAAGGCTTTGTCAGCCACAGAATGTTCTCACAGTTTACTGGCAGGGCTCTGAAACTCCCCTCAACAGTTACCACATCCTTTGCCTGGGGTCCATTCACCCAGCGTGATCAGCATTTCCATAAAGAGGATGGGGTATCAGAAAATGAGGGCAGAAGAGGCTAAGTCCCACCATGGCCACCACCCAAGGAAGAACGTCCTTATAACTCCCAAGGGTCAATTCTTCCCTCAAGGGTCCTAGTCCAGATGAGGCCCACCCCCATACTATCTTTGCACCAGGTTGACCTCAGTTTCCCTGGGGCTGCAGAGTTCACAGGCACCTCATCCTTTCTGCCTTCTGCAGAGCATCCCTTTTGCTGGGACACATAGGCCCTGCCATGGCCCCATATGTTAAAGAAAATTCTTCAAGTAAGAGGTTCTAGTGCCCGTGGGAAACAAATTCTAGGTTTTACTGATTAGGAGATTTAAGGTGTCGGGTCAGGTTAAGTAAAGTGAAACTTTGTGCCTTGGGGAAAATGATGGTGATCCATCACAGACTAGGAGTCGGGAGTTCTCGCTTGTCCAACAAAAGAGTGGATGCACAATGGTGAATGTGAAGAAAACAAGATCTTACACATGTGAACGTGGAGAAAACAATTAGGTAGCAATCATTAACCAGGGTGAATAAGAAGCTAAGGGTCTGGGGGGCAAGTGGAGTTTGTGATCAAAGTATACTGGCATCAGATGGAAAGAAATTTACTCGCTATCCCATTCTAATAATATCTCTCTAGCTCACTTCAGATGCTTTCGCCCCATGGTGGTGGCTTTACTCTCTAAGATTTTTTCTAATCCATTTATATAGGTAGAACCTATTTCCTCACAGTGACCCAAGGAGCTGCTCATCCCAGGGATTCACAGTGACCTAAAACTGGAAGCTGAACAAACTGCTGAAAACAAAGCCTATGCAAATCTCCTTTTCACGCTCAATTACAGTTCCTCTCCCTCATCCTACCAATGCATGAAAGGATTTTCTCATTGGCCATGGTATCAACCACAGGCCAGAGTCAACTGTGAATCTCTAGAACCATCCAGCAGATCCCAGAAGCCTGGAGCACAGGCCAGGATGCAGCCAAGAGGGTCCTAAGTAGGGTGGAACATTAAATGAGATGATCTTGAAAGTCCTTTACATAATATAAGTCTCAGTATTTGGTAGATGTTTTGATAGAAACTGTTTGATCCTCATAAATACCCCAATGCATGCGCGCACGCGCGCGCACACACACACACACACGAGCAAGTGCATATGCACACACACAGAAAGAAATATCATCTACTGTCTATGAGCTTTGAGCTTTGGAGTTGAATAGTCCCAGCTTCTGACACTTTACAGGTTGTGTGAGCTTAAGCAAATCACTTAACCTCTCAGAGACTACCTTCATGTGTCAAATGGAAATGTAATGGAAGCTGAATCCTGAAGCTATTGGGAGAGTTAAGTGAGATAGATATACATTAAGAACCTAGAGAAGCTCCTGGGTGGCTCAGTCAGTTAAGTGCCTGACTCCTGATTTTGGCTCGGTCATGATCTCATGGTCGTGAAATGAAGCCCCACATCGAGCTCCACAGTGGGTGTGGAGCTTAAGATTCTCTCTCTTGAGAATCCTAACAAAAGACCATGGGGGAAGGGAAGAGGGGGAAAATAGCTACAAACAGAGAGGGATGGAGACAAACCATAAGAGTCTCTTAAATACAGAGAACCTGAGGGCTGATGAGGGATGGTGGGGGAGAGGGGAAAATGGGTGATGGGTATTGAGAAGGGCACTTGGGATGAGCACTGGATGTTGTAGGTAAGTGATGAATCATGGGAATCTACCCCCAAAACTAAGAGCACACTGGGTACACTGTATGCTAGCCAACTTGACAGTAAATTGTATATTTTTTTAAAAAACTCAGGTGTCTAGGCACATAAACCATTTTCCTCACTGATGTGTTTGCCATTGAGTTAGTATTCCCATGCCCAACTTAAGCCTCCTCATGGTATATCAAGAGTCCTTGGGCCCTCTAAGAGAAGTGCCCACTTTTTTTTGTATGACTGATGCCTCTGGGCCCATATTTATAACTGCACATATGTCAAACAGCATTGACACCAGTCATTTTGGGTTAGTAATTTGTGCCCAGTTGACCAAGGTCCCCCTCTCTTGGTAGAATCAGATTTCTAACCAGTCTTCACTGGGGGAGTTTTATGGGTCAAAACAAGTGTATTGACTTTCATTAGCAGATAGAATAGGTGGTTTTATTGTGTCTGCAGGTCCCCAGAACCTTTCCCTGACATGAGACGTGAGTATGGTATAGTAAAGTCCAAGTGACTCCCTGGCCTCATCTGGTTATGCAAATACATGGGTCACATGATGAGGAATCTAGGTCTACAGAAAAGGTCCAGATTAGAACCAAGCAGTACATACTAAACATCTTATACACAAAGGGAAGGTGATTGCTAACAGAAACCTCTCGCCACACTTTTAGCCACCCAGGGTGGCCTCTGCCAATACTGTGGCAAAAAGTAGGGCAAGAATCACAATAACAGCAAGAAACGAAGGGTCACAGTGCATCACAGTAAGGAAACAGAATAGAAAATAATGACCATCTATTTGTTCCAACAGACCATCGATTCCTCAAGATTCTTCTGCTGTACATAGATGAGTCAGCTTCCAGAGCGACTAAAGCACTGCCGAGGCAGCAGGAATGGACAGTGTGTCCAATTGCCGTGGCCCCAACAATGGTGGCTTGTCTCTGAGAGAGGAGACCCACAGGTTGTGTCACCACTGAGTGCTCTGCCCATGAACTTGATGGGTCGGCCCCCCACATTCATTCAGACCATAGGCGTTTGGGGCCCTAACAAAATAGAGCCTGGTCTCTCCTAGTCTTCCTCAGAGTTCTCCACAGCAGTTAGCCCCACGAAATCATTTTTGAGGGCCCCATGAGGCTGTGATACTGGTTGGTACTGGCCTTGGACCACATGGCCTCTTTCTTTCTGCTCGGGGCCCTACTGAGAATTACCTAGCCATAGGGGGCGCTCATTATTCCAGTGGCTCTCCTGAGGACACTGAGCACACTGGTTCTGTCCTAACTTTCATCCTGGGTGAGATGACCATCCCCACTGTTCCCCTTTTTGGCCCTGGCCCCATGCCTGTGGGGCACCTTTCCAGGATCATTCCAATCTAAGGCAGCAAGCTAACAAGTCTACCTTTTTCTGCATCTTCCAGTGTTCTTCCCTCCAGGCCACCCGGTCACAGTTGACAAACACCTGAGTTGCTACTTTCAGCAACTGACTGGCATTCATGCCAGTGAAACGCTCTAGCTTTTGCAGCTTAGGCCTGATGTTCCCTTGGGCCTGACCTATGAAAGCCGCATTGACGCATTGACCATCCACTGGTTAATGGGGCACCTCTGGATCAAAAGGGATGTAGAGATGAAATGCCTCACATAGTCTCTCAAGTAACTGGCTTGGGCTCTCTTCAGATCCCTGGAGCACTTCTGATGTTTTACTCATATTTATGACCTTTCTCCCACCTTCATTCATGCCATTTAGAAGGGTTTCTTGGTATTATTCAGTCCTTGGGAGCCCTCCATCTACACTTGATTCATTTGGGTCCCATTTGGGGTCCTCCACAGGCAGGTGAGCCCAAGCATAAGCCTGAGTGTCCAGTGTTCCAGCCAAGGCATTCCCCTCTAACCATTTTAGGGCAAGGTGCCTCTGTGTTGAAGAGGGTCAGGAGGAGTTGCCCAGCAATCAGTCCAGGTAGGTTTATGGGTTTCAGTTATGGAGTGCGTTAATCCAAACATAGCTTGGGGCTTCTCCGTATAGGAGGGAGTATGGTGCTTCCAATTTAGGAAGTCTGGAGTGGTAAAGGGTTGCTGTACAAAAACCAGGCTGGCATCCTTGGATCTGACCTTCCTGATCATAACAGAGGGGTCCCCTAGTTTCCTTCAGTGATATCTGTAGGCCTCCCCGGTGTTGCTGCAGGGAGGGACTGTCTCCACTGGCCTGATCTTCTGATCACTTTCTGGGAGGGGGCATATGGGGTTAGGTCTGGTGGTCCGTGTGAGCCAGTCACATCCGGAGAGGCCAATGATGGGGAGACCTTGGGGCTAGGAGCAGCCTCCAGCGGGGTTTTGACAGCTGGGGTGGCTGGAGGCACAAGTGTCAACGAGGGGCACTGTGGGGCATATGGCGGTGGAATCCCCTCAGACTCTCCCAACAGTATGGGTTTTTCAGTTTGTGGCCAGCATTTGGAGGAAGCCAAGAAATGAGCCATCCGAACTTTACAGTTCTCTTTAATACAGACTTTCGCCAAGGCAGCTGGGATAGGACCAAGTTTTGCCAACAGTCAATGTCAGGGTGGTGTGGGTCTCCCTCAATGACCCTGAACACTCGGCCAACTAGTTCCTTATCAAGTGATCCCTGGGAGGGCCATCCCACCCCAAACGATGGCCAATTTCACAGAATGTCCAGAGCTTTCGGGGAGTTAATTTCACACATAATCTCCTCAATCTCCCTTTTTGAAATTCCTCAACATATACTCTAGTGTAGTTGGTTTACTCTACTTCCCACCCATTTCCTCCCCCGACAGACAACTTTTATGCCCAAGAGAGGAAAAGGAGGGAAGGGAGGGACTAATATGGAGAGTACACACACTCACTTTGTCCGTTTCTGGTTGCCCTTCTCAGAGATATTTCAGGCACCTCTTAGCACTGGCAGCTTCAGTGTCAAGCCCTGACCTGGATCAGACTCCTGAAGAAGTCTGAAGCCACCCTATGCCACATGAAGTTGCCAAGGAACCGTGGCTTGGGACCCAACACTCACTTTGGCCCATTGGTCAGGTCGAAACCTTTCTGCTGTCTGTCTCATTCACAGTCACACGGCGACTAACCCGCTGCTCAGCGCCCAGCACCTTAGAGTTGCAGTTTCCTTCCTTACGGAACTATTAGGGCAACTCTGGGAGGTGACCAGAGTCCCTGCCTCTCAGGGCCAGGTCTCCCAAAACGAACCTGGGCTCTTCACAGTCTGATGGGCAGTGCTCCCTGAGCTGTTTCCTGGGCCTCACTTGGTTCCTTTGTCCATGCCGGGCCCTGCTGGTGCAAAAGGGGCTGGTCTCCTACAGATCAAGAAAGAGAACCACCGGCGCCCGGCGAGGTCATCTCTCCCAGTGCCATGAGGTTCATGCCCCGGCAACAAGGGAGGTGAAGCAGCGTCTCCACCTCCCAGGTGAGCCCCCACAGAATGTAGTGGTGTGTCACACACGGAAAGTCAGGACACTGAGGCTTTTCTTTCCAGGAAGCAGCTTTATTCGTGTCAGCACAGGCTTAGCGGGCTAAGACCCAAAAGGCTGAGACCAAAGTGCAGTGATGGGGGAGGGTGCCTTTTATACAATTTTTGCTCCTTTGTCCTCCATGTATGGTAGCATACAGTCTTAATGGGCAGTCTATGTTACAGAGTCATGAAGAATGTCACTCACACACACACAGCCAGGTTATTTTCCCTTGTCTTGAGGTTTTCACCACATTCCTTGGGGTGGGGCGGCTATACCACAATAGATGCAGTATATTGATGTTTGGAGGGTTTTAAAAAGAGAAGAAGAGGGGTGCCTGGGTGGCTCAGTCAGTTAAGTGTCCGACTTCAGCTCAGATAATGATCTCACAGTTCATGGGTTTGAGCCCTGCATCAGGTTCTGTGCTGACAGCTCTGAGCCTGGAGCCTGCTTCAGATTCTGTCCTCCTCACTCTCTGCCCCTCCCCAGGTCAGTATCTCTCTCTCTCTCTCTCTCTCTCTCTCAAAAATAAAAAAAAAAACATTTTAAAAAATTTTAAAAAGAGAAGAAGAAATCCTACATATATATGCATTTATATGCTTATACGTCTGAACTAGCTCCCACTAGGAAAGAAAATTAAGGTACTAAGGTCCTGGAGAAGACATTATTTTTTTACAGATTACCTACTCATAGTATTTAAATTTTTGCCATGTATGTACATTTATTTTTCAAAATTGTTTAAGGTAATCAGAAATAATTCTTTAGTTCAAGCATCTCTTTCTCAATGAAGCAGTCCCAGTCTACTCCAGAACCTGGTTGTCTCTCCTTCTCTAAGCTTCTAGAGCCTTGCAGGCTCCCTGATCTGCTCTCCTGGGGAGATGCCTTGAGCCACCACCTTGGATCACAGTCATGCCAACTTGATTACCACTTATAAAATCCTAACACAAAATTACAATGTCATATGGAAAATACTACAATGTAAGTTCATGAATTTTTTAGCGTGCTTTCTGAAAAGCTGGAAAGCTGACAGGCCTTTGGATTAATCACCCCTGATTTAAAGTCCTGTGCCCCCAAGCTCAAATATTTGACACTCACCCTAAGACCTTATGAAGCAAAAGTGAATGATACTTGTAGAGGTATCAAGTCCCTCTACCTTCCTTAATAGGACTCTACCTTCAAGGGCACTGTGGTTACCTTCTCTTGCCTACTCTACATTACTGACTCACAATATAACCATGCAGAGAGAAGAAAAAAAGAAAGAATTTCCTTCTGCCTTTCCATGGCAAGACCTATCTTGTCAGTAAACTGATGAGAATGAACAAGGATCCTTTCCTGGGATAATAGCCTCTCTTCTGCTGTCGTGCTATGACACAAAAACTCCAAGGAAAGTTCTCCAAGAACACAAGAAATTGACACCCAATCTGCCAGATCGTTATTATCAAGACAGTCTTGTAGTTTCTCAAACTATTCTGTGAGGGGTTTTGTTTTGTTTTGTTTTGTTTTGTTTTGTTTTAAGGGAATTCTGGAGCCCCTAGTGGCTCAGTCGTTAAGCGTCTGAGTCTTGATTTCAGCTCAGGTCATGATCTAACACTTCAGGAGACTGAGCCCCACTTCAGGCTCTGCACTGACACTGCAGAGCCTGCTTGGGATTCTCTCTCTTCCTCTCTCTCTCTCTCTGCCCCTCCCCCAAGCACTCACTCTGTCTGTCTCTCAAATCAACTAAAAAAAGGTAATTCCGTTTTTTATCCTATTTCCACAGTTTTTGGTCTTTGTTTTCAGGTCCATCCAAACTTCCCCCCAACCTCCACCTTCCAACCACATGCTGATTCAGAGGACAAAGTTCTCCAGGACCAGGGTGGGAGAATACAGGAAGGGTGCAGGATGAAGTACAATTTATTTAGATCTGAAGTTCACCAATCAACCTTGTCAACCTTAAAAATAAAACAGCCAGCTATTGCATTAGCAAAATGAGCTTATTTGGCAACAGAGGAACTGTAGTTCGGGACATGCATGCTATGGTGAATCAAAGCCAGGTTCAAAGAGACAAAAGGAGGTCAGATTTTTTTGAGGCGTTAGGAGGAAACTGGAGAGTGGATTGTATTGGAAAAGAACAAAACTTGGAGGTTGTGGTGGTTTCTCATTTAGCTGCAAGCAGTGGTTAGTGTCTAGCTACTGGGCAGGGAGGGCTCTTCCTTCTTTTTCTTAAAAGCAGGAGATGAAACTCACATGTGAAGATGTCCATCCTTGTCAATGTAAAAATTACCTTCCTTCCTCCTGCTAGCTATGCAGGCTGCAAAGAGTGGTATGTGCATCAGAGCCCCATCTAGGGCTTCTCAGCTTCATTTTAAATGAGGTTTCTGGTATTTTCACAACCTTCATGGGCACATGGTCTCTCCTCATTTGCAAAAATTCCTGGAGTCCCAAGAGGTTCTTCTTCCTAAAACTCAGCACCTGCTGTTCAGAGCTTGATGAGAATGATCTTGTCCCAGGTAAGTGGAGGCTTGAAGTCAGAGGGAACCCAGGTGCTGCTGAGGAAGAGGAGGAATGATCCTCAAACACCAATTGCCTCTCTGCAACAGCCATTGGGCAGGAGAGGTTGCTGGCATCCCTGCTCTAGGAAATGCCTCAGGAAACCAAACCTGTTTGAAATGTGGCTTCCTTCAGCTGAACTAATGTCTCCAAGGATGCACCAAGAAGGAACACAGTCTACAGGATAAAATGGCTTATGGACAAAAGATTTTTTAGTCAAAGCCGTGGGAAGTGCTATAATAAACAAGGACTGGCAGACTTCTTGATTACAGGACTCAGAGCTTTTATTATACAGTTTATGAATCTATAAGAAGGAAATGTCATATGCAATATATCTTGCTTATTGGGCCAGGAAGTCTCGCAGCAGATCCTTGCATGGCTTGTATGACTCAAAACACCCTCTGAGAGAATGCAGCCTCAAGAAATCAAAGGGTCTTTCAAATGTGTCTGTTTACATCAAGGGACTGAGGAAAATGTTGTCTCAAGTCCTTGTCATCTCTGATTCTATGGCCGGCTGAACACGGCAAAGTAGCAGAATCCAGCGTTTGATGTTTCATCATAATGGGTCCAGGACTTCTTTATTCAAGTCAATAAAAATAGTAGGAACAACAGCAGGAGTAGCCGGCTTATTTCCTTCTTATTGAGCGTGAATCTGCCAGGTCCTACACACTGTCTTCTAAAATCGTCCTCAGCGGCCTAGGAAGGGGGGTTCCTGTTTTACAGATATGAAAGTAAGCTTTCAAGATGTGAAGCAACTTGCTCCAGCTCCTAAAACCAAACAATGGCAGAACGAAGAGTCTGAGCCTAAAGCTCCTAATCAGCATGTGTTATGCAGAACCAGCACTGTGTCCATGGAAACACAAGTCCCTCCGAGAAAGTCCTGGTGGCAACGAGGAGGAGGTGTTCTTCCAAGGGGCATTAGCATAATGGATATAAGCATGATAATGGCTTTCAGAAGTCTTTCCACATTTCTATAGGGATTAGCACAGGTTTGGGCACTCAGTAGACTATCTATAAAAGGCTCTAAATAAGGTCACCTTCTGATCAAAAATTTTTCAGCCTTCAGAAAAGAGCACACACAGAGAGAAGGAGAAAGCCAGGGAGAAGGAAGAGGGGGGACAGGAGACCATGGTCTATACATACACATAGCCAGTGAAAAACTCCCCCAGGCATGGAAAGGCTGATACATTTGGGGAGCGAAAATTTCTTTTCTTTGTAGCTTTGGAGATAGTCAAAACCTAAACCCTACAAAACACTTTAGAGCCATCCTCTCTATCCCTCACTCGACCCTCACTCACATTCAGTCCATTGGAAGAACTTTTCAATATTCAGAGGAACTGGTACCAAATTCCAGAGTCACCAGAATAGCTCCTGAGCCCATCAATTTACTGACACCTACCCAATGATACTACCCTTTTTGAAGCCACCATCTCCTACCTCACCTACTATACCTACTACTCTTCCCCAACATATCCCTGCCTTGCAATCCATTCCACACATAGCTACTGTTGTGACTTCCCCACCACAACCACAAATAAAAATGTGCCATGCTTTCCTTAAAATCTTCCAGATGTGCTAAATGCAATTCAAATTCCTTAATATGGCCTTCAAGTTCTAGATCTGCCTACCTCTCTCATCATCTCAGATCTCACTTTCCTGTCACACAGTCTTTCTGTTTCTAAAATGTCCACCTGTTTTTCTCATGTCAGGCTCAAACCTGCAGCCCCCACTGCCTGAACTCTGTTTCCTGAGATGCCCACTAAACTGGCTCCTTCCTACCCCTCAGGTGGTAGCTTCACCCTCATCTCCTCAAAAGGTCCTTCCTCGAACTCATACCTCTCCATCACTTTCACAGCACCTGTTACGACCTGAATTCCCTGCACACTTGCTGGTGACTCACTTTTGGCACATCATTCCCACCGGGATGTAGGTTCCATGTGAGCAAGGCTACCGGTCTTGCTCACAACTGCTACTCCACAGCACCTTCTAGGAACTCAACGAGTATCTACTGAGTGGAAATACGGAGAGTGGAAGGATGGCCCCTGTGTTAGTATTTTTCTGAGGGAGTAAAATGAGGGATTATCTAGTGGTGGGAACGAGGTTGCCAAGTCTCCTCCAGGAGACACTGTGCACAGCATAGAAGCGTAAATGCTTCACCCCAGGAAACTTCAGAGACCTGTAGAATGAGGTGGTGGAGCTCCCACAAAACATGGCCTCCAGAAATGGCAGCTTCATGAGATTGGGGTATTTATAATTATGGGACTTAGGATATCTAATTTATTCTGAAGCTGGTATGATCCCTAAACTCACAAAATGAGTTTTTGGAAAGGTTGAATCATATCATAGCCTAGTGGCAGAGTCCGTGAACCCCCACATTCTCTCTGCCCCCTGCTCTGTACATTATGTGGAATCATTTTTACCTGTGGCATTTGCCACCTTCTCAGACACCCATTTTTGATATCATCTAAGGGTAGAGTAAACACCTTACTGAGGAGTCGACAAAGAGAAAATTTTCATTTGTCAAACATATCAAAGTCTTGGTGGTCAGAATCAGAAGGAGCTTAGGAAGATTATGTCTATAGACTTATCCAGCTCTTCTCCCATCAAGGGAAGTTGCTTCTTTGCTGGTGGCAGGTAAAGCTGGAAAACAAACGTTTCTAAAAGGAAGCTTAAGTCTCCTGCATTCCGACCATACCCCACACAGGAGCTGGCACTGAATTCCAGAGCTTCTGGAAACTATGCCGGGTAGGAATTTATAACCTTTAGTTTTCCTGGCTCCTCTTAATGTGGTTTTTCCCTGCAATGATATCACTGAGTGATGAATAATTGACATAATATTCAACACGTTTGAAGATCAATGTGATCTTAAGGCTATCAATCTATCCATTTTAATGCTTCCTTTGCCCACATCCCTGATGGGCCCAGAGATGAATGGGGGAGGGGAGATCCTGCAAAGCCTGGGGGTGAAGGTGACAGAACAGCGTCAAATTATCGTGTTCCCAGGATTGTTTGGGGGTGGGGAGAAGAACTTGGACTCAGCGGCACCTTGTTAAGACTCCCTGGAGAGCCACTAGTCAGGCACAGAGGCAGACCCCAGTGATGAATGGACTTCTCATGCCCTTATTCTTAGTGTCTTTTCTCTTCTGAGCCACAAGATTACTGGAAAAGAATACAAATGCAGAAGCATACACAGATGCATTTGCACAGGCATGCACAGACACGCGCGCACGCGCGCACACACACACACACACACAGAGGCTTGGCAAAATCTTGCTTAGATTCAGAAGCCCTGCTAGACTATTCACTATTTAGGTTAAAAAAACAATAAATGACTGTAGGATGAGTTTTGTCTTTGGAGTAAGAAAGGGAGAATCTGTCAAATTTGGGAAACATGGTTATTTTAAACAAATCTTGAGTGAATAGGAGTACTTCTAAGCCTCCTTTTAATTCTCAGCAATCAAAGACCAATCCAAGGACAAGCATGTATTATAATGTTAGGCAGTTTATAAGCTTGCGTTTATGAATGGGATCCCATTAAATGTTTTAACAGTAATAATAAAAACGTTCTTAGATTTGAGAAGACCAACATGTATAAATACAAGATGCTGAGGTTGCCATTACAGTAATTATTCTGTTCCATAAACTTTAAAATTTCTAGTAATCCTATGAAACCCATGTACCGCAGTGGTCAATGCAACTCCAAGCACATGTTTCTAACTATAATTGTGCCATTTGGCAATCATGATCTTGAATTTCTCAGCTAGTCTCTAGGTGATTAGATCACTTATCTTTTAAAATAATCATGAATCAGATAGAGATTCATCTGATACAATTCTGCAATAGTAAGAATCTCAGTCACTGGATAGAACTGACAGATAATAAGTGATCTCTTATTCACACCAGACCCTACTTCATACACTGTCTCAAAGAACCCTCACAGCAAGCCACAAGGTAGAGTGTTAACCCTACTTTATAGATTTAAAAGATGAGGCTAACAAGTATCAATTGTCATATACTAAGTAAGTGGCAGACACAGTTTGATCTTACTCCTTTGCCTTCTGTCATTCTGACATAAAGCTCATGCCCTTGACAACCATATTTTTGCATATAATTTCTAAGTAGCCGAAAGCAAACCCATTATTTTAAAATTGCTTTAATTTTTTTAAAATTTTTTTCGAGAGACAGAGCACAAGCCGGGGAGGGGCAGAGAAAGAGGGAGACACAGAACTCAAAGCAGGCTCCAGGCTCTGAGCTATCAGCACAGAGCCCGAGACAGGGCTTGAACTTATGAACTGTGAAATCATGACCTGAGCCAAAGCCAGACGCTCAACCAACTGAGGCACCCAGATGCCCCTCAAACCCATTGTTTTAAAGGAAATGATGGAAGAAAATCATCTATAAGTTTATACATTCTAACTTGTAGCCCCCAAAAGTTGCCATCAGCTTTTTTATTTACTATAGTTTGCAACATAATAAAAATGATGAGCTCAGGGCTAACAATCCCAAGGGATGGACAACCAACAGAACACAATCTTCCATTAATCCCCAGCTATGTCAGAACTGACTGTAAGTCAAATTTATCTGTACCTACATGGAATTTTCTGGGATAAAAGTCCACAGCTTTGACCAGTATCTCCAAGGGCTCTAGACACTAGAGACAGACAGTATTCAGATCCAGAATCAAGAAAAGATATCCAGAATTTCATCGTCCTCAGAATGAAGAAGGTACGCACCAACAAAGTAACACTTAGGGGAATTAAAAAAGAAACTATATGAAACATGCATTACTTTTAACTTAGTAATAACTGCATACCTTTACTCATATAAAAAAATATAGCTCTTCCTTCTTGATTCTCCTCAAACAATGCTTGAAGCACAGCCTCGTTCATAAAGATTCTTCTGCATCACTTTTGGCCTTGGGCAATCTTCTTGGTGTTGTATCAACACTTAGCTTGCCCTAACCCACATTTATATTCTTGACCTTTGTTACTACTTCAGGAGTAGCAGTAAAATTTCAAAGTGAATCAAAGTATATTGTTAAGTAGGAAAAGCAGAGTACTGAACAGTGTGCCTCCTGTGTTTCCATTGGTCTGCTTTAAAGACAAAGAGGAGGAGGACCAGGTAGTAGCAAGGGAAAATAGATGTATTTCCCTATTTTGTGTAGAACATCTTCTGAAGTTCGCACAAGAAACTGCTAACACTGGACTCTCCCAAGGAAGACAAATAAGGGACATATTTTACTGTTTACTTTCAAAACTTAAATTTTACACCATGCATATGTGTAGCTTAAAAAATACTTTCAAGGCAAATCAAAGAACAATAAGTCTATATTCATTTCCTATTCAGTAAACTCATATTTATACTTTTCTTAACTGAAGTACATATTAGACAGGAAGTCTAACTAAAACCCAGTTAGAGGACGTTCAGGCACATGAACTGTCATAACCGCTTCTTTGAGCTTAGAAAACTCTTATCAAGGACTCCAAAGCATTTAGAAATTCTGCTGTTAGTTGCAGTGGGAGGCAATCTGTATATATAACACCTTTTGTTTCAACGTTACAGGATAGTGTGATCTTTTTGAAGACATTTCCACCAATAAAGAGATACCCACGTTTAATTTACATTTACCTAAAATGGTGCTACCAAACAAGTCTCTCAGGAGAGCTTAGATCGAACAGATTCCTTCTGTGGACTCTACGTTTGAATTTGATGAGTCAAAGACAACTTCTAATCTGCCATTATTCATTCCTCTGCCATGTAAATGTCTTTCTTTTGATACTAATTCTAAAATGTTTCTCAAATTCAGAAGTGTTCAAATGGAGGTGAAGAGAAGAACACAACATACCACCAAAATAAACAAAAACTTAAAGATAGACAGTGTCAAGTGAGGTCAAGGATACAGAGCAATTGGAACTCTCACATACTTCCAGTGCAAAAGCAAAATGGTACAATCACTGTAAAAACAGTTTGGATGCTATAAATCAAGTTAAATAACACCTACCCACTGACCCAGAAATTTCACTCTGGAGTATATTCCTAACAGAAATGAGTGTATATGTTCATAAAAACACACGTACATGAAAGTCCATAGCATCATTATGCATAATAACCAAAGACAAAATGATTCAAATATCAACTAGCAAGAGGATAAAAGAACTATGGAATTTCTGCACCACAGAACACTTCTCAACAATAATTTTAAAAAAGACTTCTATATGATGATCAGAAATATTATATTGAGTTAAAAAAATCAGAAGCCAAAAAAGAAGTGTAAGGCATATGTTTCTATTTATATGCAGTTCAAATCTAGGCCAAAATCATCTCCAGTGATAGGTAGCATAGTAGCAATTGTCTCTACTGGGAAGGTGGGGGTGTCTGCAAAGGGAAATAAGGGAAGATTCTGAAGTGATGGAAAAATTCTTCGTCTAAATTCGGGTGATGATTACTGAGATGTAGGCATTTGTCAAAATTCATCAAGTTGTACATTTAAAATTTGTGCATTTTTACTCTCTGAAAATTATTCCTCAATAAAGTATTGCTAACATTGAAAAATGCAAAAGAAATCTCACTTTACAATCGAGAGAATGTGTTATATAGTTATATAGTTTGTGAATACCTAATCCCCCAAAAATGAGACTGAAAAAGAGAAATCTGAGCAATCTTAAAAGCAATGAAATATGAATTCAGTAAATGCAAATATCATCTCAGTTCTGAATTTACTTGACTCTGGCAATTCTCCTTCTTTTCTGTCTTTCGGAACAGCTGGACTACATTAGTAGGTTTGTCTGGAGATCCTAGTCTTTGAGAATCTGATTCAAGTGATGACCCAAAGTCTAGAAAAATGATTATATACATATATATACTACTTTTCAAAGGATACCAAAGGGTCATAAATGTTCTGAAGGCCATCTACAGATGCCAAGGTAGGCTAGAGAGATGTGTTTTTCAAACTCTTCAAAATTCAGATATTCCTTGATAAAGCTCTTATCTTCTTTTTATATTAACATTTGTAATCTTTATTTATTTTTTAGAGAAATAGACAGAGCATGAGCAGGGGAGGGGCAGAGAGAGAGGGAGACACAGAATCCAAAGCAGCATCCAGGCTTTCAGCTGTTAGCACAGAGCCCAACGCGAGGCTCAAACTCATGAACTGCGAGATCATGACCTGAAATAAAATCAGTCAGTTAACGGAATGAGCCACCCAGCTGCCCAAAGCTCTTATCTTCTAAACTGAACCAATGGCTTCTAAAATGCAAGTGAGGGGTGCCTGGGTGGCTCAGTCAGTTGAGTGCCTGACTTCAGCTCAGGTCATGATCTCATGGTTTTCTCTCTCAGTGTCTCTCAATAATAAATAAATGTAAAAAAACTAAAAATAAAATAAAGTAAAATAAAATGCAAATTTATCCATTGAAGTATGGAAGTACATATTATTTTAGCTATAAAAACAAGCATTTGTGCCTTACTAAATTTGACCTACATGGAATCAGTAAGAGATATATAATTTATAAACAAATACACAAGCTAGTTTCCCACTCAAATTTTTCATATAATAATATGTGATCTAAAAGTATGAAACTTTTGGATCTTTGAATTTTTCAGACCTTTGAATTTCATGACATGTACCAACCTAACCCCAAAATGTAGATCCACATGTTTGGAAGTATTTTTTTTTTTTTTTTGGTTGTTGTTGTTTTTCTTTTTTGTCTTGGGGGAGAAAAAGCATTATCCCTTACCTTTACTATAATTTTATTAAAATGATAATAAGGGGCACCTGGTTGGCTCAGTTGGTGGAGAATGCTTGATCTCATGGGTCATGAGTTCAAGCCCCACATTGGGCATAGAGCTTACTTTAAAAATAGATAGATAGATCGATAGATAGACAGACAGATAAAATAAAAATAAAATAAAATAACAAAGGTAGGAAGGACATAGTCTGTCTAATAATAAAACAAAACCAGAAAGAACTCTTTGAAACAAATTGAGCTTTATTAGTAACTAAAGGTATGTGCTTGATATAGAGGATCCTGGGAAGATGGCAAAGTAGGAGAATCCTAAGCTCACCTTCTTCCAGAGATTTACCTAGATAAGAGCCATATCAGGGCAACTAACCCAGAAAACTGCAAGACTGGCTGAACAGAGTCTCCACAGTTAACTGTGGAGAGAAGACAAGACTGAAAATGTTAGGAGAGGTGAGGACTCTATAGGGAACCAAACTCCCAGCAAGACTAACCACAAATGGGAAGGACACCACAAGCATGGAGAAGGAAGAGGAAGAGACCTCATACTAGGCACCCCAGACACAGGGGACCTGCACTGGGAAGACAAGTCCCCATAATATTTCGCTTTGAAAACCAGTGGGACTTAACTTCTTGAGTTTATACAACCAATGGAGCTTAACTCCAGGTATGTTAAAAATCAGCCATCTTGGCTCTGGGAGAGCTATAGAGAGATAGGAAACAGAGTCTCCATCCTGAAAAAGAAAGCAACAAACAACCCCAGTGAGATAGAGCACAGGAACAGCAGTATGAAAAGCACCTGGAAAATACAGGAATAACATTTATTTATTAATCTTGGAGCCTGTGCTGGAAGGGCAAGTATCTTTAGGAGCCTTTTCCAAGAACAAAAGAGTTTTCAGGTGCTATTTCTCCCCACCCCAACAACCTAGATAAGTAGACACCTGCAGGAGCCAGCTCAAACACTCTACCTAGCCTGCTAACGCCATATCACACCCCATATTCTTCTGCAATCAACCTCTCCAACCCCTCCAAAGCAATGCCTGACATAATTCATTCTACAAGCAACCAAGACAGCGACCAGTGTCCCAAAGTGACTCCTACCCTGGGGAATGGGGAAGGTAACCATACACACCAATTCAACTACAGCCCCAGCAGGAGGGTGGAGGTAGACATCTGGTCTGACTAAAGGCCACAGCACCAACAAAAGTCTTTCAGAGGACAATGCAGGAGACAGTCATACAGTTGGGTGTGATTACAGCCCCCACAAATGGGTGAAGGGTGATCTGACCAAATTATAAGCCCAAGGAGTCCCCAGATTGCCACCTTGAGAGCAGAAGGATTAAACTCTACCCTCAAAAGGCAAAGAGCCATTGCAGATGACCAATCCAAAGGCAGATGTGGCTCAGCAACAAGAGAGTACATGAAACACACATAGGAGACACCCCTGAAGTACCTGGTTTTGGTCAACAGGGGGCATTGTCCTACAGAGCACTATTGAACCTCTTCTTCATAAGGCCACTACTTTCAAGATCAGTAGACATAGCTGACATTTCTCTTTTTTAAATTTTTTTAATGGTTTTTTTTTTTTTTTTTTTTGAAAATAAAAAAGAGACAGCGTGGGCAGGGGAGGGTCAGAGAGAGAGAGATACAGAATC